>NW_024426230.1:24203411-24319986 GCF_017311325.1 Ursus maritimus | reverse complement strand
AGACTTATTCAAAAGAAAAGAGTAAGGACCCAAATTAATAAAATTATGAATGAAAAGGGAGAGATCACGACTAACACCAGGAAATAGAAACAAGCATTAGAAACTATTATCGACAACTATATGCCAATAAATTAAGCAACCTGGAAGAAATGGATGCCTTCCTGGAAACCTATAAACTACCAAGACTAAAACAGGAAGAAATTGACAATCTAAATAGACTGATAACCAGTGAAGAGATTGAGGAAGTGATCAAAAACCACCCAAAAAACAAGAGTCCAGGGCCTGACGGATTCCCTGGGAAATTCTACCAAACATTCAAAGAAGAAATAATACCTATTCTCCTGAAGCTGTTTCAAAAAATAGAAACAGAGGTAAAACTACCAAACTCATTCTATGAGGCCAGCATTACCTTGATCCCAAAACCAGGCAAAGACCCCATCAAAAAGGAGAATTATAGACTGATATCCCTGATGAATATGGATGCCAAAATTCTCAACAAGATCCTAGCTAATAGGATCCAACAGTACGTTAAAAGGATTATCCATCATGACCAAGTGGGATTCAATCCTGGGATGCAAGGGTGGTTCAACATTCACAAATCAATCAGTGTGATAGAACACATTAATAAGAGAAGAGACAAGAATCGTATGGTCCTCTCAATTGATGCAGAAAAAGCTTTTGACAAAATACAGTGTCCTTTCCTGATTAAAACTCTTCAGAGTGTAGGGATAGAAGGTACATTCCTCAATTTCATAAAAACCATCTATGAAGAGCCTACAGCAAATATCATTCTCAATGGGGAAAAGCTGAGAGCCTTTCCCTTAAGATCAGGAACATGACAAGGATGCCCACTCTCACCATTATTGTTCAACATAGTACTAGAAATCCTAGCAACAGCAATCAGACAACAAAAAAGAATAATATCTATTCCAATTGGCAAAGAAGAGGTCAAACTCTCTCTCTTCACAGATGACATGATACTTTATGTGGAAAACCCAAAAGACTCCACCCTCAAATTACTAGAACTCATACAACAATTCAGTAATGTGGCAGGATACAAAATCAATGCATAGAAATCAGCTGTATTTCTATACACAAACAATGAGACTGAAGAAAGAGAAATTAGGGAATTGATTCCATTTACGATAGCACCAAAAACCATAAGATACCTCGGAATAAACTTAACCAGAGAAGTAAAGGATTTATACTCTAGAAACTACAGAACACTGATGAAAGACATTAAAGAAGACACAAAAAGATGGAAAAACATTCCATGCTCATGGATCAGAAGAAAAAACATAGTTAAAATGTCTATGCTACCCAGAGCAATCTACAGTTTCAATGCCATCCCGATCAAAATACCAATGACATTTTTCAAAGTGCTGAAACAAACAGCCCTTAAGTTTGTGTGGAATCAGAAAAGACCCCGAATTGCCAAGGAAATGTTGAAAAAGAAAAACAAAGCTGGGGGCATCACATTGCTTGATTTCAAGCTATACTACAAAGCTGTGATCACAAAGAGAGCATGGTACTGGCACAAAAACAGACACATAGACCAATGGAACAGAATACAGATTCCAGAAATGGACCCTCGACTCTATGGTCAACTAATCTTTGACAAAACAGGAAATAACATCCAATGGAAAAAAGACAGTCTCTTCAATAAATGGTGCTGGGAAAATTGGACAGCTATATACAGAAGAATGAAACTTGACCACTCTCTCACACCAAACACAAAGATAAACTCTAAATGGATGAAAGAGGTCAATATGAGACAGGAATTCATCAAAATCATTGAGAAAAACGTAGGCTGTAACCTCTTCGACATTGGCCACAGCAACTTCTTTCATGACACGTCTCCAAAGGCAAGGGAAACAAAGCAAAAATGAACTTTTGGGACTTCATCAAGATAAAAAGCTTCTGCACAGCCAAGGAAACAGTCAAAAAACAAAGAGGCAACCCACGGAATGGGAGAAGATATTTGTAAATGACACTACAGATAAAAGACTGGTATCCAAGATCTACAAAGAACTCAAACTCAATACACAAGAAACAAATAAACAAATCAAAAAATGGGCAGAAGATACGAACAGACACTTTTCCAATGAGGACATACAAATGGCTAACAGACACATGAAAAGATGTTCAACATCATTAGCCATCAGGGAAATTCAAATCAAAACCACACTGAGATACCACCTTATGCCAGTTAGAATGGCAAAAATTGACAAGGCAGGAAACAACAAATGTTGGAGAGGATGTGGAGAAAGGGTATCCCTCCTACATTGTTGGTGGGAATGCGAGTTGGTACAGCCACTCTGGAAAACAGGTGGAGGTCCCTTAAAAAGTTAAAAATTGAGCTACCCTATGATCCAGCCATTGCACTACTGGGTGTTTACCCCAAAGATACAGACGTTGTGAAGAGAAGGGCCATAGGCACCCCAATGTTCATAGCAGCATTGTCCACAATAGCTAAATCGTGGAAGGAGCTGAGATGCCCTTCAACAGATGACTGAATTAAGAAGATGTGGTCCATATATACAATGGAATATTACTCAGCCATCAAAAAGATCGATTTCTCAACATTTGCTGCAACATGGACAGGACTGGAGGAGATAATGCTAATTGAAATAAGTCAAGCAGAGGAAGACAATTATCATATGGTTTCACTCATTTATGGAACATAAGAAGTAGGAAGATCGGTAGGAGAAGAAAGGGAGGAAGAAAGGGGGGGTAAACAGAAGGGGGAACGAACCATGAGAGACTGTGGACTCTGGGAAACAAACTGAGGGCTTTGGTGTGGGGGGAATGGGATAGGCTGGTGATGGGTATTAAGGAGGGCACGTATTGCATGGTGCACTGGGTGTTATACATAAGTAATGAATCATCGAACTTTACACCAAAAACTAGGGATGTACTGTATGGTGACTAACATAATAAAAAATACTATTATTAATAAAAAAATGCCCAAAAAGTGTCAAGGGACCCTTTCAGACATAAACAAGCTGTAATGTTGTATCAGTAGTAGACCTACACTACTGGAGGTATTAAAGGAAAACTTCTACCTAGGTAAAGTAATGATACCAATTGGAAACCTGGATCTAAACACCAACAGCAACAAAAAGTGAAGAGTATTAGAAATTCTAACTACATGGGCCAGTGTATTATTTTTCTCTTGCTGCTGTAACAAATTACCACAAATTTAGGGGCTTAAACAATTTAGTTCTGTAAGCCAGAAGTGTAACACAGGTTCCACTGGGCTGACAGTAAGATAGTGTCAGCTTTGTACTCCCTTCTGTATTCTCTAGGAAAATCCATTTCTTTACCTTCTCTAGCTTCTAGAGATCACCTACATTTTTTACTCATGGCCCTTGTCATCTTCAAAGCAAGTAATGTTGAATTTCTCTGACCCTTTTTCCATAGTTGCAGATCCCTCTGAATACAGCTGGGAAAAGTCCTCTGCTGTTAAGGGCCCATATGATTAAATTGGATCCACCCGAAGGACCCAGGATACTCTCCCATTCTCAATCTCCTTAACCTAATCATGTCTGCAGAGTCCCTTTTGCCATGTAAAGTGACACACTCACAAATTCTGGTGACTAGGTATGGACATCTTTGGGGTTCTATCTGCCTACCACAGATGTAGAAGACTTAGCACTATCAGCCAACTTCAACTGACCTTCACAGAACATTCTTCCCAACAGCAGCAGAATACACATATTTTTCAAGTGCCAATGAAATATTTAACAAAACATACCATGTTTTGGGCTGTAAAACAAAGCTCAATACCTTTAAACAGATTTAAGTCATATGAAGTAAACTATCTTTTAAAGGACTTTTACTAAATATGATAAACTCTCAAACTCAACAATAAATAAACCCAATAAAACTGACAAAGATTTGAACGGGCACCAAATAAGATATAAGAATGGCAAATAGGGGGTGCCTGGATGGCACAGCGGTTAAGCGTCTGCCTTCGGCTCAGGGCGTGATCCCGGCGTTACGGGATCAAGCCCCACATCAGGCTCCTCTGCTTATGAGCCTGCTTCTTCCTCTCCCACTCCCCCTGCTTGTGTTCCCTCTCTCGCTGGCTGTCTCTATCTCTGTCAAATAAATAAATAAAATCTTTAAAAAAAAAAAAAAGAATGGCAAATAGGCACATGAAAAAATGTCAACATCATTAGTTATTAGAGAAAGGCTAATTAAGATCACTATGAGATATCACTACATACCTATTAGAATGGCTAACAAAAAAATGAACAGAACAAGTGTGCGGGAGGATATGGAGTAGTTAAAACTTTCAGAAACACTGACGGTGAGACTGTAAAATGGTACAACTACTTTGGAAAACAGTTTGGTAGTTTCTTACAAAGTTCAAAATGTATCTCTCACAATAACCAGACACTGCTTTCTAGGTGTTTAACCAAGAGAAATGAAAGCACACGTTCACATAAAGACACGTACATGAATGCTCACAGCAGCTTTACTTACAATGGCCCCAAACTGACAACAATCCAAATGTCCATCAATAGAGAAAAGACTGAGCAAATTGTGGTTATGTTCAAACCATAAACTACTAATCCAATGAAGAGGAATAAATTATTGTACACACAATGACATGGATGAATCTCAAAGTATTTATTCTGAGTAAAAGAAACCAGAGAATAAAGAGCGCATACTGTATAACTTCATTTATACAAACTTCAAGCACCTGAAATCTCATCTATAGTAACTTAAAGCAGACTAGGTGGGAGGTTGTGGAGGAGCAGAAAGGGGGAGTACAAAAGGGGACAAGGAAACTTTTTTGGGGTGATGGATATCTTCATTATCTTGATTATGGTGATGGTTTCTCAGGTTTTAGGTGTCAAAACTAACCAAATGATATACTTTAAACACATACATTTTACTGTATGTCAATTTACCTCAAAGCCATTAAGAAAAAAAATAAAGGGGCAACAATAGAAACGTGTTAGAACACAGGTGGAAAAAGAATGAGGACGAATGTGTTAACCATGATCTACACCCAGGTGTCTGCATGTTAATCTGCATAGTAGGATATTTCTATTTCTTTCCTTTAAGTTTTTCCCATTGCTTCTCTCATTTTGGTAACAAAATAGTATAATGGTTCCGCTAGGTTTGTCCTGTTAGCATGAGATATTAGGGATTCCTGATATATTTATTCCTACTATTTGCTTTCCTTTTTTTCTTAACTCCAAAACACATAATATGATACTTACCTAACTTCAGAGGGCTCAAAGTAAAACATGCATTTCTTTAAAAAAAATTCAGGTCAAACTTTTCTTTAGTAACTTCTTACTCTACTGAAATTCATCAATATTGTTAATACACACTTTTGTGGATCTATCATTTTCTGGAGACATTGTGAGATGAAAAGAGAGGCAGAGAACATATTCTGTGCCCCAGAAAAGTTCACAGACTATTTATATGAAAAAGGACATGAATGTAAACACGTGGAGATTAAAGAGACACACTCTCACACAATGTGATAGGAAATTCAGTGATCAAAACCTTGAAAGTATTTGCAAACTGTCTGCATTAGTTTCCTATTGACAAATTACCACAAATTTAGTGGCAGAAAACAAAATAAATTTATCAATCACAGTTAGAAGTTCCAAATCCATCTCACTGGGCTAAAGTCCAAGTGTCTGTGCGGCTGGTTCCTTCTGGAAGCTCTGAGGGGAGAGTTAATTTCCTTCGCTCTTTCAGTTTACGGATGACGCTAACCTACGTCCCTCAGCTCACAGCTCTTACACCACACCACCCTCTTGTTCCCATCCTTACATTGCCTCCTCTTAGGAGGGCGCTTGTGATTACATTGGGCCCACCTGGAAAATCCAAGCTGTTTTCCCCATCTCAAGATCCTTAACTTAACCCCATCTGCAAAGTCCCTTTTACCATGTTAATGTATTCACAGGCTCTAGGGATTAGGATGTGGACATCTTTGGGGTGTCATTATCTAGCCTACTACACTCTGACCCAGGGATTTTACTTCTAAAAGTTTAATCCAAAGAAATGTATGCAGGGATTCAACTATACGGACGTTCACCTGAGAAACTAATCACTGACTTAATGTGGAACAATGTCTCCGAACCTTAACAAAAGCTACACTGCTGTCCTTTATTTGGACTGTCCAGCCATGGATCCTCACAGTATACTCAGTAGTGCCAGGAGTTCAAATATTAGTTTTTAATATTACCATTAGAATCCAATAAGGTTTGGGATTTAGGTAGGAGCAGTTTTTATGTGGAGGAGGATGTGTTTATGGGGTAAGAGAAACAAAGACAATAAAGAAAGTAGCTTGAAATTCCTTTATCCCCCTACATTCTCAGCCATTGTAAACCCAAGTAAGAAATATACTCAATTTTGTCGCTGGAAAAAATCGTTGACACAATAATTAAGAAAACTCTCCTGGCTGCCAGATACAATCATTCAGTGTTATCATGTATAAGATAATCAGACAGGCCCTGGCATCAAGTCTATATGTGCTCTAAATTTGGAGGAGACTATTATGGAAATTCCAAGCATCAATTTGTTTAGAGGCCTAATAGCATTGTGAATTTAACAATGAGAGAAATCAGTAGAAATACAGTATTTGAATGTTACTACTGCGGGAAGAGAACTTCTCAATAGAAGTTACTGGGATTCAGAGACCTTGTTGTAATACATTAATTATTAAGAAGAAATCTGGTATTTTTATGCCCTTTATTTATACTATACTTTCCTCTTCCTATTCTACTGATTTCTGAGACATTCCCTTCACCGTTTTCCGATGGCTCATAGTTTATTTTTGCCAGATTCCATGTCTTCGGACATGCCGCCTGCACATTCCTTAACTCTCTCATTACTTCCACTCTACTCCAACTACTGGCTAATGTTTCACAACCGGTAACTTGTCATTCAAAACTCATAAAATTCCCCTCTGGCTACAACCTCGTGTTCCTGCCCTCCTATTTCCTCACTCTACTGAATCTGCTCTTTATTTACATTGTTATTTCTAGTTTCTCAATCCTGATCAGTATGAGGTAAACAGCATCACCAGCCAAAGGCAAAGGATCCTGATATTTAATGTCCTGTTTAGACCTGCCTTGACTAAATGCATTTGGATTAAGTATTTAAAGATACTAAGCTTTTCAAAGTAAAAAAAAAAAAATTAAAGATGTATTAATATAGGAAAACGCAAGACAAAGTCTGATTTCTTTAAAAGTCTTAATTCCCACAATTGTTTAGGCTTTTCTGTATTAAAATGCATTTAATGCTAACCACCCATTCATTTTCGACTACTCCTCCAAGCCCAGTTTTAAATTTTTAAAAAAGATTTATTTATTTTAGAGAGAAAGGCGTGAAGGCAAGCAGGAGGGTTAGACGGAGAAGGAGAGAGAATCTCAAACAGATTGCACTGAGCACGGACCACAGAGCCCGACATGTGGCTTGATCCCATGACCCCGAGATCATGACCCGTTCCAAAACTAAGGGTGGCATGCCTGACTGTGCCACCCATGCACCCCCCATTAAAAATTTTGACAAATCTTTTGGTTTGTTGGATTTCACCCTCAAGCAGGTCCTTTTCAGAAGGGCCATGCTGCTGTAGTCCCACAAGTTTTTCATGTTTCATTGCCTTTCTTTTTTTTCTGAAAATTCAGCTTTTATCATCTTAATTTGTTCCAAATAAATTATACACATTTCTTAAATTCCGTCTTTTCCTAGGTACTTCCTCCTACATTTCTCTTAATTCCAGTTCCAATCTGGATTGAGTTCCAGTTGTCCAATTGTGATATGTAGACTTAAATTCACTACTCTCCTGGGTGACATTCACTACTCCTTTAATCCTTTTCTCTTTTTGTTTTGCTTGTTCTGTGTGTGTGAGAGAGTTTATTCTCTCATTTTGTTAGGACACACCTTCTGGTACCTTACTAGGGTGGGATATATGGGAAGTATGCTTTCTGAGTTCCTTCATGCCCAAAAATGTCTTCACTTTCCTTTTGTTTTTGAGTGACACTTCGGGTGGATATGGAATTGTAAACTGAAACTGATTTTCCTTCATTTATTTGAAGACATTGTTCCATTGTTTTATAGCAGTCTTTGTTGATGATGAAAAATCTGATGCTAGTCTGATTCTCATTCCTTTATAATTGAAATTCCCACAAGACATGAAATGAAGTAGAGCCTTTTGAGACAGGAAGACTCTGAACAGGGAGAGTAGGCCCAGGCTGGAGTAAGAGACGGCAGTATTAAAAGACTAGTGAAATCCCCAATAGCTACGGAAGACAGGTGAATATTTCATCTCAATTTCCATTTGGGACTTCTAGACATCATCTTTATAGGAGGGCTCTACATCAGCATGGAGTAGCTACAGCAAAAGAGAAATAGTGGTGTGGCTTATTTAGGCAGACGGAGTAGAAATGGTGCTTCTAAGTATCCCTTGGCTCCCATGTTGTGAGGAAAGGATGCAGGTGTTTCCACATTAGGTATACGTCAATAGCCACACACACCCCCCCGCTCCCCAATAATGAAAGCCCTGGGCAAATTCTTGAGTTCTCAAAAAAAAAAAAAACAAAAAACTTAATGTAGGCCAAGTAAAAGTTGTTAATTACAAAAAAGAGTTAAAAAATAAAACTGATGGGGCGCCTGGGTGGCACAGTGGTTAAGCGTCTGCCTTCGGCTCAGGGCGTGATCCTGGCGTTATGGGATCGAGCCCCACATCAGGCTCTTCCGCTATGAGCCTGCTTCTTCCTCTCCCAGTCCCCCTGCTTGTGTTCCCTCTCTCGCTGGCTGTCTCTATCTCTGTCGAATGAATAAATAAATAAAATCTTTAAAAAAATAAAAAATAAAAGTAAAACTTAAAGTGGCTGAATATAAGACCCAATTTTGGAAGAAAGAAGTTGCTAGGGTTAGAGAGGCAAAGATACAGAAAGGCTTACGAGGACATACAGCTGAAGTCGAAGCCTACCACTGTCAAGCTGCACGACGCATTTTGGCTCCCTGTCAAGGTTTCAGAGGACCTCTGAAACTAGGCAATAGCAGTACATAGGAACAAGAGTTAAACTTAGGGACAGAGTTTGACTCTTTTTGATCAGACTTACTATACTAAACCTCTACATTATTGGGGGGCGGGATTCATCAGACACTGAGAGTTTGGGAAACCAGCTAGCCGTTAATATTAAGCATTTATATTTTCAGAACTGTGTAAACATCACACATCCTTATCCTTCATAGGGAGCAACTAAAGCTTCTGCCTCAAAGGGTAAGAACAAAACTCTGGAGGCTTGAAGAGCCCTAGACCCTCACATAGTTATTACTTCCTCCTGATTCGGGGTTTAGATTATCTTGTTATATGACCAACAAGAGTGGGTTAGAGAGTAGACGTTCCTCTCCCCCTTTTTTCGAATCTCCATATGTAAGGCTTACTTTCATTTGGTCCTTTCTTGAACAATCTTTTATCACATAGTTCACCCTTTCAAATTATACACCTCTAACAAGAGAAAGTAAAAATAGCATAAGAACCTTGGCTTTCTTTGAAAGTAGCAATCAGCCATGAAATTTTATTTTTATGCTAATGATTTTATATAATGCTGACACTGTAACTTTTACTTTGTTTTTTAGTGAAAACAACAATATAGATATTTTTAAAGATGAGAAATCACCTATATGCCCACTGTCCTACTAGGCAACTGTTTTAATTTTTGTATATTTCCTCCTGCCTATGTGGCACAAAACTACAGGGCTGAAAGACACTTAGAAAATCAACTAGTCCAATTCCTTCATTTTCAGATAAGAAAACTAAGACCCACAGAAGTATGAGGTTAGCGCAGAATCACACCTTATCACTTTCTTTAAAAGAAATTTTAATCCTAAATTACTAAAAAATAGTTGTTAAGACATGAGTAACTTCTTAATTGGTTTTCTACAACGAGAAAGCAACTGAAAGGGGGAAATATCTCTATTATGCAAAACAGTATTAGTCTTATCAAAAGCAATGTCTGAAGAATTATAGCTGCAAAGTCTGGATTCTTTAATAAATGCTCCCAGAAGCCCAGGAACCTCTAGAAAACACATGTGAATTCAAAGCTTCTGGATTTAAGGATTTGTATTCAAAATTTACATACCGCTATGCATTGCTACTACTGAGACTGTTCGCAGATTGTGCATTCTGGAACGCACCCTCCTTGACAAGACGGCAAATTATAACTCTTAAAAAGGGCACCTAATTGAGGCTTTCTCTGTGCTGTAATTCAAAGAATTGAAATAGCATTAAAAAGGGGAGTACTTAGTAGGGAACATGGACGGCTTTCAAAACAACTGTGTTAGAAAGAGTCTGGACTCACATTAGTGGGATTCTTACTGTGCCACAGCAGAAAACGGCACAACATGGGAACAGAAAACTCCAGTTCTGAGAATAGTCTGCCACTAACACGGAATATAATCTGAAGCAAAACACTTAATTTTTCCACTTTTGTTCCCACATCGATAAACCAAGGTTAGCCTAGCCGATCTCAGAATTCTTTTCCAACTGTACGATTCTGATTCTTTCTCCCATGTATGTAAAAGCTAGCCTGTATTTCAGTCTTTGGGAAACCCCAGGTGTTGAAGAGTTGGCTTTATTAACAAGGTCCTAATATCCTTTCATTCTCTTATCCTTCTGAGGTAAGCCCTGGGCAGAAACCTGACACTTTGAGTGCCGCCTTCCCTCCTTCATCTGCAGCCTCCATACCCTACCTAAAACAAAACGGCATTGTCTCATTTGTTTCCTCACTCCTTCTTCTCCATCCACATGCCAATACTGCAGTACTGGGCCGTATTATCTGAGCAACAGGAACAAGTTACTGCTTCTCTCATGTTCTTCTCCGTGTATAATTTGCTATTCTGTTGAGCTCTCTATTCTGTTCTGTCATCACGATTTACATACCTACCGGAGTGACCCTTGATTTCTCGCTGTCTCTCACACTTCATATTCAATCTGTCAGCAAATCCTATTGGCTCTGTCTCTAAGATACGCCCAAAATACGAGCACTTCTCATCCTCTCTACTGATGCTACCCTGGTCCAAGCCAGTGATAGCTGCTGACTGATCTTCCTACTTTCACCCTTCTTTTTCAATCTATTATCAACACAGAATCCAAAGCAATCTTATTACAACATTGTTAGATCATGTCACTCTTCCGTTCAAAGTGAAATTCTCTGCAATGAGCCCTTTATGCTCCAGGCATTATTACCCAACTTAATTCCCATTACTCTCCTCCTCTACTCCAGCTACATAGACTTTCTTTCTGGTCCTCCAATTTGCCGAGTAACTCCAATATCTCCTCATGAACCTTCTCCAGTCATTCTGTCACACTGCCTAAAATCACAGACCCTCTTTTTCTTGTTTTATTTTCACCTCCACAGTTATTACTACGTAACACAGTATGTCTTACTTATTTTCCTTCTTTATCGTTTCTCTTCCCCATAAGAGTAGGGATTCTTGTCCCATTTTGTTTAACGTTATATTGAAGGCATTTAGAACAGTGCCTAGCATAGTGGATGCTCAGTAAGTATTTGTTGGTTATTGAGTCAATTGTGAGAAACTCTGTACCAAGCGAACATAATGGCATACAAAGATGGAGACAGACACTAAATGTCTTATCGGTTCGTTCATGGCAAACAAAATTTGATCATCTCCCTAATATTATGTAGTAAAAAAAAAATCCTTGCTTTTTAATTGTTTTACATCTCTTTTAAGATGTTTTTGATCTCAGGGCATGCGTTTTCCATTATCAAAGTCTTAATCTGTTCACTGGGTATGGATCTCCTTATTTTCCAAATGTTATTGTGTACATTTGACAGCTCCTCTAAGTTATACAGAAGAAACTAAGTTCTGTTTTAAATTAAAAATTTCAGGTCTTGACTTTAGTGCTCAAAATCCTAAGAAATTCTAAGATTGTAATATTAAATTCCAAGAGGAACTACGTGGCTATTCAATATAACAATGAGAGTGATGGAGATATTATGCTAACATGAAATTTATCCAAGTAAGAGGTAGTATACACTCTATTTTGCTTTTTTCCTCTGTTTTTCCTGTATCAGAGAGACGCACCCTGGCATACAGGAGATGACTGATTTACAAATATTTAATCAGTACTGGCCAGATTAGTGTGTTCAAGAAAAAGAGGCATCTTGAATTTGTCGCCACCGCACTAGCCTGGGTGTTGCGGTCCTTCAACTCTCTTCGCATTCTGCGTTATTATCAGGGACCTGAACTGACCCGCCCGAGAACCTCCAGGAGGGATGTCCTCACTCAGGACGACCGGAACGCTTCTCCGGGGGGCGTCGCCCGCTCCCTCGAGCCCGGGAACATCAGTGGGGAGAAGGGGCTCCACTGCAAGAGCGCGCGACGGTCTCCCGCGCTCGGTCTGGCGGACTTCGTCCGTCGTCCTCTCCCGACCGCAAGCCCCGCTTCTCCTCGGAGGGGACACAGGGGCCGGCCCGCTAGCGGACAGCGCCGCCCCGCGTCCCGCAGCGCTGGCCGCGCCCGGAGCTGGGTGGGGGAGGGGCGGCGGCGGCGCTCGCGCTGCGTCGAGCTTCCCAGAATTCCCAGCGGCCGCGGGGAAAGTTTACGGGACGTAGGCGGCGGCGGCGGCGGCGGCGGTTACCAGGGGGCCCTCTGCAGACCATGGCCCTGGCCGGGCGTTGCTGCGTCCGCTCACGGAGTTCTCGGGCAGCATCGCGGAGCGAGTGGATTTCCGGGAAGGAACTGACCAGCGACTGAGCTGAGGCCGGCGCGCTTAGCGCCCCGAACATGCGGCAGTCCCTGCGGGCGACCCTGGGCTGCGGAGAGGCGGCGGCGGCGGCGGCTCGGGAGGGAAGGAGGCGGCGGCGCCGGCGGAGGTGGCGGCGGGGCCGGCCGGCGCCCTCCGCGGAGCCCTAAGGAGGCTGCTCGCCGCGGCCTGGGGCCTCGTCGACGAGGATGCTGTCCCGAAAGAAAACCAAAAACGAAGTGTCCAAGCCCGCCGAGGTGCAGGGGAAGTACGTGAAGAAGGAGACGTCGCCTCTGCTGCGGAGTGAGTGTCGGCGGGGCCCCCGCGCCCACACCTGGCCCGAGCGGCTGCGGGGGCCTGCGGGGCACCCGGGCTCCCCGCCGCTTTTCGTGACTGTGGGTCTCTGTGAAGTACTGTGTTCTAAAATGATATTGTGCCTGAAGTGCTGGTCGTGGTTTGAAAGCCGATAAAGCGTAAGAAATTAGAGGAGTCCTCCCCCCGGGGGCCTCCCTAAAAATAACAAACTTTCTCGTCCCCACCCACCCCAGGGCGGTGTGTTTCGTTTTGATGACTAGAAGAGGTTCTTTCGGAAACACTTAAATTGCGGATTCCCCGATGCTAAGGGATGGAAGTGATTAGACCGGGGCGCACTTTTTCCTCTTCTAGGGATCTCGAGATACGCCTTGTGTTTGCAGACATTTCGGGTGACACTCGTCCGTGCTGGGAGTTGCGCGAACTCGGGTAGAATTCCTTCGCCCTTTTTCTGGTTGTAGACGTTCGGAGGTGACGGCTGACCGTCGCTCTTGTAGCCGCTGTCCAAAGCCGCATCAATCTTAGATCTTAGAGAAGCCAAAATCATGTGTGTATGGGTATTTAAGTGAGAATTGCTTCAAATACCACCTTCCCTCCCCGACTCCAAAAGGCGAAGTACGCAACATTTCTACCGTACTTTGGGGGGAAATTGCCAAAAAGTTTTTGTTTTTGTTTTTGTTTTTAACTTTAATAGTTTGTGTTTCTCTCTGCCTCCCCCCCACACTTTTCACTTTAAGCATTTGATTCTGCTTTTTCAGCTGAATCTTTTGAATTTTTGATTCTTGCTTGTGTGTTCAGAACATTTGTGAGGTAAAGAACTAGTATTTTGATGTTCATAGTGGGCACCTTGTGTTAGTGCCCTTCTTGGAAGCTCCTACTAACCTTGTGACGTAAGCATTACATCATTCTGTAATTGGGAAAGCTGTTCGTAGAGGTTCCTGGTATTTACCCAGGACCACACAGAAAGGTGTGGAGAGCATGTATTTTAAATAATAACCACATCATCAGCCTTCAAGATTTATCCTTGTATTTGCAATGCTTTCTTATAGAACAAAATAGATCAATGGGTACATCAATAACCAGAAAATTGATTTTTACTTATTTATTTAAGTAATCTCTACATCCAGTGTGGGGCTCGGACTGAGGACTCTGAGATCAAGAGCAGCATTCTTCCCACTGAGCCAGCTTAGGCACCCCTGAAAATTGATTTCTTTTCTTTTTTTTTTTTAATTTTAAAGACTTATTTATGTATTTATTTGAGAGAGAGCGAGCCTGGGGGGGGGGGCTGAGGGAGAGGGAGAGCAGCAGACTCCTCTGAGCACGGACAGGGGACTCGATCTCACCACCCAGCGATCACAACTTGAGCTGAAATCAAGAGTCGGAGGCTTAACTGATTGAGCCACCCAGGCGCCCCTGAAAACTGATTTTTAAACCTTTCTCTATCAGCTTATTTTTCAGTTACATATGCTCTTAGGTTTTCAGCTAAATTTATGATAGCTTGCAGTTTGCTGCAAGTAAAGTTTATTAACATTACTTGAAATCATGAAATATGTTAGCCGTACTTTATTTTTTTTTTAAAGATTTATTTATTTGAGAGAGAGAGTGAGAGAGGGCGGGCCAGGGAGCTCGAGTTGGGGCAGAGTGGGGGAAAGAGAATCTCAAGCAGACTCCCTGGTGAGCGCAGAGCCCGGTGAGGTTGCTGTCACGACTCATGAGAATGAGATCAGGACCTGAGCCAAAACCAAGAGTCCCACACTTAACCGACTGAGCCACCCAAGCACCCCATGTTAGCCATACTTTAAAGCAAGTTTATTCGGATATTAAGTTCTCTATAGAGTTAGCTTCTGAAGCTTATTATTATCAGTGCTGTTTGATATTGTTTACTTAATAAATAAATAAAAGTTTCCAAATCTAGTTTTTTTTCATGTGACAAAGTTATTTGCTTTGTAACCTGGCATGTCTAAGCCACTCAAGTTCTGTATTCAGACGTACTGTATCCTGAAGGCCATTGTTCTACTGTTATCTTCTGTTTTGAATTATAATTGCTTGTTCTTAACGGGAGCCATGGTTTCAGACTTGGCATTTTTGAGCTGATTGAACATTTGTGTGCCTCTTTGAAATGAGATCTTTTTATTTTTTAATTTTCATAGCTAAATTTTTTACTTTCCAGCTTTTGATTACTGTACCAGTATTACGTAATTCTGAAAGGAAACCAGATTAATTATTTTAAAGTCTTTTTAAAGGAATCCACTTCTATTCTACTAGAATAGCATTATATTCTGTTTTATTTTTGAAATTGTGTTTGCTTGTAAAAGGATTTTTGGGAATTTTGAAAATGAAGTAAAATCAAAACAATAATCTTAAATTATGTTGGTAACTGTGTATCTATTTGTTAGATTGTTTCTTATTTTTACACATTTATTCATGAGTATTTCATTAACCATAATTAAGCTTACTGACATTTCATCATGTATGGTGGTATGCAGAGTACATTTGATTCTGAATTTACACATACCACATTCATACAAATTATAAATTCATTTGAGTGGGAAAATACTAATTAAATTAGCCTTAATTTTAAAATGCCCAAGTACTATCTTAAATCAGAATTTTAAATTGTGTTTGCTTAAGTCCATTGAAATTTTGCATTGGGGGTAATAGAAGTAAATGAACAACTTTTGAAAAGTGTAATTATTACTTACTGAAGGGGTCATTTTACTCTTTGTTTTATTTTATCGTAGATCTCATGCCTTCATTTATTCGGCATGGTCCAACAATTCCAAGACGAACTGATATTTGTCTGCCAGACTCAAGTCCTAATGCCTTTTCAGCTTCTGGAGATGGAATAGTTTCAAGAAACCAGAGTTTCCTTAGAACTCCAATTCAAAGAACACCTCATGAAATAATGAGAAGAGAAAGCAACAGATTATCTGCACCTTCTTATCTTGCCCGGAGTCTAGCAGATGTCCCTAGGGAGTATGGCTCTTCCCAGTCATTTTTAACAGAAGTTAATTTTGCTGTTGAAAATGGAGACTCTGGTTCCCGATATTATTATTCAGATAATTATTTTGATGGTCAGAGAAGGCGCCCACTTGGAGATCGTGCACATGAAGACTATAGATATTATGACTACAACCACGATCTCTTCCAAAGAATGCCACAAAATCAGGGGAGACATGCTTCAGGTAACTTAAAATTACAAATCCTACATTAGTTTAGATTTATTAACAATTAAAAAGATGCTCTTTTCTGGATTTTCTTGGGAACCCAACAGAAACTCCCAGAAAAATACTTTTCCATTTTGCCAGTTTTGTTAAGCCAGCTTGCAAATAATTAGTAATCTATACTGAGTGAAAGAATTTTGTGTCTATTTATTTTATTAACTCATTTTATAAAAATTTAGTACTTACCCGAAGGTTATCTAGACTGTTAGCATTATGAACCTTGAAAACCCAGAGAATTTAATGTCTACAGTTGGATTGAATCTAGGTTTAAGTTTGGTAGAATGGGAAAGTTAGGGTTTCAAAGAACCTGGACTTAAACCTGAGAAAGGAAGGGTGAATAGGAAGAATTGGGTGTGGTAAAGCGTACCTTGGCCAACTGCATCATTCCTCAGCTACAGCCTCAGTGTTTCTTACTGTTTTCCTAGGTCAATAATTATTTCCCAGGTTGGTCAAAAAGACTTACTGTCAAATGGTTGTGTGATAAGTCTGTCCTTTTGTTGTTCTTTAAGGAATAAAAATATTAGCCATGTAATTTTTAAAAATCTGTTTTCCATATTTGCTAACTTGGGAATACTTGTACAAGGAGCAGAAGAGATAGGAGAAATGTACAGTTGTACTTCATTCCCAGAGTATTGTATTACACTAGATAAACCGAAGCAACCTGAAAATTAAACTTTTTCATCTGTTTTTTCCTTGGTAAGTTGAAGACTTTAAATCTTGGCAGGATAAAAATAAATACATGAGACATTTACTTTTTAACCTTCGAAACTTCAAACAAGGTAACTTAAAAATAGTGTGGAGGAGCACGTGGGTGGCTCAGTCTGTTACAGTGTCTTGACTCTTGAGTTCGGCGCAGGTCATGATCTCAGGTTCATGAGATCCAGCGGCATCGGACTCCATGCTGGGTGGGGAGCCTGCTTAAGATTTTTTTTTTAAGATTTTATTTATTTATTTATTTGTTTGACACAGAGAGAGAGCGAGAGAGGGAACACAAGCAGGGGGAGTGGGAGAGGAAGATGCAGGCTCCTAGCAGAGAAGCCTGATGTGGGGCTCAATCCCAGAATACTGGGATCACGCCCTGAGCCAAAGGCAGACGCTTAAGGACTGCGCCACCCAGGCGCCCCGCCAGAGGGAGAAAATCTTAAGCAGGCTCCATGCACATCGTGTCCCGATGCAGGGCTTGATCTCACAACCCTGAGATCACGACCTGAGCTGAAATCCAGAGTCAGATGCTTAACTGACTGAGCCACCCAGGTGCCCTTATTCATTTAGTATTAATCATTTATGTGTCTAGCATTTTCTCTGATCTTCTTGGTAACTGCTCTCTGGTATCTTATTTGGGGAACAAAACCAATATATGCACAGTAATCGCAGAACAGTCGCTAAACTCTGGGACTGACAGTAAGTGCTATAGGGAGTCAGAAGAGAGATCAGGGTAGGCTGGAATACTTGAAGAAAGATTCACGGAAGAGGTAGGACTTGAGCTGTGCTTTGAGCTTGGACTTTAGGTTAATGGGGCAGAGGAAAGGAATTTTAGATGAAAAATTTGGGATAGCCCACTGAAAACAGAGTGGACCTGTAAATCCAAGGAACTATGTAGTTCTACTAATTTGAAAAAGGAGATGTGAAGTAGAATGGTGATTTGTGGGCAACAGCAAGCTGAAGGGTTTAAACGAGTCAGAAAGAAGCCATTGCAGGTTTCAAAGACAAGTCATTTTATGAAAGCTGTGTTTAAAGTTAACTAGTTGTACTCAGGATAAATTGCTACCAAGAAGATGACTGCAGGTACCAGTGGTATTGGAGAGGAAAGGGCAAGTCTGTGTTGCCTTTAAGGGAAAAAATGAGACTTAATTATGGGTTAGGAGAAGTAAATCACTGGAGTTTTGAAAATTGAGGAATAATGGAGAATAGTTGGTAAAAGCACTTTGTGAAAGCTGACATTGGAATCTCATTGGGACATCAAAGAGGAGAGGTTTTCTAGGCATATAGAAATGAGCATGGATGAACATCTTTTTGTTTTTAAGATTTTTTTTTTTAAGTGATCTCAACCCAGCGCGAGTTCACAATGCTGAGACCAAGAGTCCCATGCTCCTCCGACTGAGCTAGCAGGCATCCCAGTACCTTTTTGTTTTTAAGGACCGTCTAGGTTAAAGAATTAGACATTTGCATACTTTGGTGTTTATTTTGACTATTTCTAATATCAAGTAGTTTTAAACCTCAGAAATGATTTGTTACCCAAGCAAAATAGTAAGTTTTTAAAAATAATTTTTTAGAGTAATAGCTACTTACTGTAGGAAATTTGCAAAAAGCAGAAAAGTTAAGGGAAAGTGCCCATCAGGCCAAGATTCGTCGTATTTCAGTTATTTCCTTCATCTTTTTCTATGGCATTCTTTTTTTTACATTGTTGTGATTATACTCTGTACAGTTTTATATCCTTGCTTTTTACTCCAATGAGTTTCTTAATGTTATATACTATTTATGGGTAGTTTCGTTGACTTCATAATCTTCCATTTGGTGCGTGTTTGCAGGTTATTATTTTAAATGTTAATGAGGACCTGACTTAGCTGCAAACATTTAGAAAGGGGAGAAGTGGGACACATCTGCATTGATGGGACTTGGCCATCGATGCGATATGAGAGATAAGGAAAAGGGAAGATTCAGATAGGACTAGCATAGAAATTTGGCTGCATAAATGGTTGACTAAGTGAACGAATCCAGAATTTCAAGTCTGGAGTCTTAAGACAGTTTTGGTGGCTGAGGGGTAGCAGGAATAAAAGCTTAAAACATTTTGTTTACCATAAATACAGATTGTTCTTCACACTTTTATCATGTGTATTTATATTGCAAACATCACTGATAACTCACAACACTTTTCTGCCTAAGTGAAGGTATGAAGAATTAATAATGCCAAGTTAAAACATTGTTTTAAAATTCTGATTCACAAAGTATCATTGAGGAAATACTGCAAGAACTAAATTTCTACGGATCCTTTCTTAGTGGCAGTGTGACATAGTTTTTATAAGTTTAATGACAGACTTCAAAATAACTTTCCAATCATGAATTAGGGATAAATAAAATAGAAGTTAATTGGATACTTTTTCAAATTAAAGAGTCATTTAAAAAAAAGATTTGCATTTATTAGAGTGATAATATGCTTGAGAAATTTTACTTAATAGCATTTATATCAGGGCAATAAGATTTAATGTTTTACCTTTTAGAAAAAAAGAGTTCTTCTTTGAAGGAGTCTGTTAAGTGTCAGGGAAAGATTAATAACCAATTACTAACCAAGCAGAAAAGCCTAACAGCTGTCTTTTCCTGAAGGAAAAAATCCGAATATGAAACAATAGCTGGAAGTTTCTTGAATTCATCTTGAAAAGACTTGAAACTTACCATATTTTAAAGATTAATGCTGAAGAGAATTCAAGGAATTAGAGTGAATGGAAAGGAGAAAGTAAGTTTGTGGGAGGGTAAAGATGTGCTATGGATTTATTTTCACGACCGTTAAATTTTGGTTGTTGTTACTAAGGTAGTAAACCCTAAGAAGATAAGGAAGAGTAGTGTGGTAGTGACTTATGCCAGTAGTCAGGAAATGCCTTATCTTAAGGGTTAACTTTATTTTATTGTATTTGGCAGGTTGTATAGTGTCTCAGGGGGTTTCAGGGCCTGTCAAGTTCTAGGTTTAGCTGTGAAATCTGACCTTTAACATTTTGGCCAGTGTGCTGGGCAGGCACCTACTCTGTGTGCCAAAGGAAGGAATTTGGCTGCTAACAGGAAGTCTTCAGTTGGAATACTAAGGGCAGAATGAATCCCTTTGTTATGCATTTAAATAATGTAGTTCTATACAGTTTTAAGTAACAGACTTTTAAAACTTTTATTTTTAAAGACAAAGAAGTCAAGTTACCAAAATCAAACTGAAAAGTGTCAGCCTTTACCAAAAAACACTGAAGTAATGTTAACTCCAGGAAATGCACAAATGGTGAACCCAGAATCGTCTTTGAGAAGGGGTTAAGAGTCTTTAGGGATAAGCTTTATTTGTAATTATACTGCAGGAGATGAGAAAAGGTAGCTCTCTTTATCAGCATCGTAATTGTAACGTGGGCTGTGGTGTTCAGCATTTATGACCCTGAAGCTTGGGGACCTTTATTAGAGTCCCAGATTCCATTTTATTCTCTGTAGCCACTACAAAATTAGTAAACCAGAATTTTCGAGCTTTGTCTGTAAGGGCAGATTTCACAGATATCTGCCTGGTTGTGAGATTAAATTCTTTGGAGACATATCTAGTAAAGTCTTGGTGGAAAGACAAAATACTCCTTTATCCTTGTGTTTGGGAAATAATGTATTTAGTTATGAATGTATTATTTTATATAAACGGAAGGTGTTTGTGCAGTTAATCCCTACAAATGGAAGTTATTTTGAGGATTATGAATGCCGCTCATTCTTTTCTGGGACTAATTGAAATAATGGAAAACTAATTTTCTTCCTTGTATCTCAGAAACAAGTTCTTATTATTCCACTGATTGAATTCAAAATTGGTAGCTTGTTTTTTTCTTTTATTAGTGGCAGTCATACTTTTCTTTGAAGAATTACAGTTGATCTTTTGTTTGTTGATTACTTTCTTAGTAATAAATTTGTCATTTGTATACCAATTCTATAGCTTTGGAAGTAACTTACTTGAATCTTTGTTTCCTCATCTGTAAATTGGTAGTGAGACTATTACCTGTAGAGCTGTTTTGAATATGATAATACATTTCGAAAAGGGTCAGGGACAGAGGACACACTCATAATTCTTAGTGTTCATGCCTTTTATAAGAGTGTTATGTGCTCTTTTATACTTTTTACAGATTTTACATGTTTGGCTATTGAAGTTTCAACTTTTTGGCTGAACGCGGAGCAGAGGTCTCATGTGTTAGAGCTTGATACAGCTGTTTTTTCCATCTTCTAGACCTGTTTCATAACTGGGAATGTTTTGTTTTGAATCTGAGTTTTAGTCTTTTTGCACTGTACATTCTTCTCTTAATAGGTTTTATAAAATTATCTCAAATAGTTTGAAAAAAATTAGTGCGCATGGCACTTTCAGAAAGTACAGGTGAAGTGTGTCATGAAAAGGTTAGGAATCATGGTTTTACACGGTATCGGTAAAGCTGATGACCCTGTTTGGAACTTTGAGGACATCTTGGCTCCCTTATCAAATTGTTGAGGTTTAAATTTGAAAAATAAGAGTTTTTACAGAGTGGGCTTTGTGTTTCCTCTAAATATGAATTTCATGTTTTAATATGGTTTAAATCTGGTGTTTGGTACCTAATATTGTTTGAATGTACAAATTCTGTCATTTCTTCTCTATTAATTGGAATTCTATAATGAAGGACTATCTCATTGATGAGATTGGTTGCTATTCATATAAGAAAGCATAAATATTAAATCTTTCCCTTTATTTACTAGTTTTTAGAATAATGAATTTGCACCCTAGCTGCCTCCAAAGGTAAACAGTGAGTTTTTATTTTTAGTATCTGCGAACTCAAATTTTTTATTAACTCCAAGCTTTATTTGGATTTCACCAGTTCTTTCATTAATATCAGTTTTCAGTTCCAGGATCCAATCAGAGTACCACATTTCATGCAGTTGGCATTTCTCCTTAGTGTCCTTTGTCTATGACAGTTGCCCAGTCTTTTCTTGTTTTTCATGACCTTGATAGTTTTGAGGAATACTTGTCAGATATTTTTTGAACTGTCCTTTAATTTAGATTTTATCTCAGGTTTTTCTCATGATTAGATTGGGCTTTTGGTTTTTGGAAAGAATACCACAGAGGTGAAGTATCCTCGTCATGTCAAATATAGGGAGATACACGTATACGTATATGACATATTATTGGTGATATTAATGATCATACTTGATTAAGATTTGCCACGTTTCTCCATGGTAACAAACACTACATGTTTGTTCTTCCAGTTTTTGTCTTCATCTTTATTTCTTTACTGAGCACAGCTTTTATCTTTGTTGCCTTACCATCTTATCTTTTGGGTTCTTGTTTTTCTTTGTGGTCTTCTTGTAGAGAATTGATTGCTTCCTTTTTTCTCTTTTAGTTAGTGGGAGAATTTAGTTGCATTTTTTTCTCTGCTTTGGGACATTTTTCTGAATGTTCTTTTTAATAGATTTATACTTTTTTGGCAAAAGTCTCTAATTTTTCTTATAGATTGATGTTGTGCTGTTCTTATTATACATATTAAGTAAATTGAGTTTTCCGTTGCCAGTTATTTGAAATCACCTCCTATGATTGCTGAAGAGGGAGGAGGATTGTGGAGGGTCAAGGAGAAATTACCAGGGTAGTGTTTTGCACCAGCTAGTTTTTCACAGTGCTCTGTTCTTATCTCCACTTCTTTACTGTTCTTGCTCTGTCTGAGATGCTTTTGACAGTTCTTACATGTATCTAAAGGTTATACCTCTTCCCTTTTTTTTAATTGAAGTTTCTGTCAAGGTAATTGTACGTTCATATGCAGTTGTAAGAAATAATGCAGAGAGGGCCCCTGTACACTTTATAGCAACAAGGAAAACTCATGGAGCTCAGTCTGTGTTATTAACCTGTGGACATAAACTCAATGAATTTTGGAGTTTGGGGTGATTAGTCAACACAATTACTCTTCTTACATGCAAATAAAACGATGCAGCCAGGTTATTCTCCCCCCCCCAATAACTTATAGTAAACTTAAGGTTTTTTTTAAGGTACAGAAATCTATGAATTTTGATATATATATATATATAGATCTACATAATGCCAGCGCAGTCAGTCACCCTGAAAATGATGTCACTGCTGCCCCTTTGTGCAGTGAGTGGTCTTTGGTCTATGACAGTGGCTTAGTCTTTTCACCCCACCCCTATTTCCTGGCAACCACAATTTTCTGTCCTTGTAGTTTTGCCTTTGCAATAATTTCGTATGAATGGAATCATACAGTTTACAGCCATGTGAGGCTGGCACCTTTCACTCAGTGTAATGCCTCTGTGATTTATCCATGTTGTTGCACGTATCAATGATTAGTTCCTTTTTACAGTACCTTCCGCTGTATGATTGTACTAGTTTACTCATTCTCTCGAAGGACGTGTGGGTTGTTCCCATTTTCAACACTGTAACATCCCCATACAGGTTTTTATGTGAACTTTCATTTGTCTAGGTTAAGTATTTGGGAATAAAATTGCTGCATCATATGGAAAACATATTTAACTTGGTAAGACCTTGTTGAAGTGTTTTCCAGAGTGGCTGAAGTATTTTGCATTTCCACCAGCAATGTATGAGAGTTTCAGTTGTTCCATATTCTCATCACAACGTGTGTTGAAAGATTTTTTTTTCTTTTTTGGCTGTTCTCATAGATGACTATTGTTCTCTCATTGTGGTTTTAATTTGTAAGGTTTTTTAAATTAGTAATGTCCCTTATGGTTAATATGATTTGAGCATTTTTTTAATCTGCTCATGTACCTCTATATATCTTCTTTGAAGTGCCTTTTCAAATCTTTTGCCCGTTTAAAATGTTTTCCTAGTGTTTTGAGAGTTCTCTGTGAATTCTAGATTAAAGCCCTTTGTCTAATATGTGACTGGTATATATTTTCTCCCAGTCTATAGCTTGATTTTCTTTAAAAGAGTAGAGCAAACATTTTTAATTATTTTATAATTATAATTATTTTAATTATGCTGAAGTCCAGTTTACCAGTATTTTTGTTTCATGGATTGCACTTACAGCATCATGGTTAAGAACTCTACCTGATGAAAGGTCACGAAAATTTATCCTCCTTTTTCTTTTAAAAGGTTTATAGTTTTTATGTTTTACATTTAGATATATGATCCATCTTAAGTTCATTTTTATAGAAGGTGGAAAGTATAGATAGAGGCATCAACCAAAAGTAATTTCAAAGAGAGGGAGTCTTATTCCTTCTTCTTCTAATACTGGCTAGTTTTATGAAAATTCTTATTTACAGTTAGAAAATCATGAATTTTAACAGAAGAGTATACTTAGGATAGTTAATTTTGTGACTCTCAGATGTCATATTTTTTGGCTTTGAATAATTGTTCTGTTTCTTCTTTTTCTCTCTTCCTCTTCAGGTATTGGGAGAGTTGCTGCTACGTCTTTAGGAAATTTAACTAACCATGGTTCTGAAGATTTACCTCTTCCTCCTGGTTGGTCTGTGGACTGGACAATGAGAGGGAGAAAGTATTACATAGATCACAACACAAATACAACTCACTGGAGCCATCCTCTTGAGCGAGAAGGACTTCCTCCAGGATGGGAGCGAGTTGAATCATCAGAATTTGGAACCTATTATGTAGATCACACAAATAAGAAGGCTCAATATAGGCACCCCTGTGCTCCTAGGTACAGTATCAACTTTATTTTCAGCTTTTTGTTTTGAGATTGTCTAATGTTAGATTTTGAGATCCTGTTTTCATCAAAAAGAAAAGCATCTGAAGTTTGATATTTGAAAGCTTATGACATTTTTCTTTGGAGTTCTATTTAGTGATGATTTTAATAAGTAAAAAAAAAAACTTTGTAAAACAACCTCAAAAAACACAGTGTTCATATGATCAGACTCTGCTTTAATATGCCAGAATGTTTTTATTGTAGATATCCAGAAATTGAAATAAATAATTAAAACATCAGTCTCTTTCCATTTAAATTTCTATAAATAATACAGACCTCCCTCCTAATGTGTCAAAATATACTTCTGAATTATAGCATCTTGCCGTTTTATTCATATTCTTACTTTTTGTGTTCTGTTTCTTACTGTTGCCAGGCAAGAAAGTGAAAATTGGAACTGTGCAAAACATCCCAGATCTGTTTAATAAATGTAGCCAGTGTTCCTTTGGGCTTGTCCGTAGGTCTCGTTATGGCCAGACTGTTAGCCCTGTGAATATTGTAGCCAGTTGTCCTATGTAGCAACTGAGCTGGGGAAGGTGATTAATCCAAAGGGCGATGTGCTGTGTGTGACTGTAAAATACACACACACTGGTACCCTAGTACCCACAGTACTAACCCCAGTACTAGCTTAGTCATGAAATTGCAAATGAATTCCTGATAACTACCTCTGAGCCACAACTTAAAATGGCTAGAATATCATCAGCATGTTTGTAGGTGTTCTTCGTATCACCTCGCACAATACGATCTTTGGTTATGGCAGACTTGGGCATTTTTTAGAACCATTAAAATTGTTATGAAAATACACTTTAATACTATCACCTAGAAGACTAAGCTTTATTCATTACTGTGTCATTTTACATATTTGGATTTATTAATTCAACTTGGAAGAGTTTCTTTTCCCAGCGATTCCATCTAGTGGCACTCAGTCAGTGTTTATTGAACAACTGAAATTGTCATCACTTCAGAAGAACCAAACCAACTGCTCTGCCTGTGTTGGGCTCTGACCCCTTTGCCTACTCTCCAAACCATTTCAGGCAAGCTGCTGTCCTCCCTGGCCTCCATTTTCAGGCCTGTGACATGGGAGTAATTTAGAGTCCCCTCCTACCTGATCACGATTCCCACCAAGGGCAAGGATGAGTTCCCACTTATCCCTACTGTGTCCCAGCATCCAACACACAGGCACATAGTGGGAGTGTAGCCAGACGTTTGTTGACGAAGAATGATGGAAAATGCAAAAAGGAAAAAAAAAAAAAAGAACGAAGCACGATTACAGATTGCTATCACCAGGTGGCAGAAGACTTTGCGGTCCAGACAACCAGATTTGAGAGTATATTGAGCGGACTTTTCTATTTATCATGAGTAACCTTACGTTATTATAGAATTGTCATAGTTTATAAGGCATTTTCACGATTTGCTTCTCTTAGCAGCAAGCACTTAAGCTTGCATAGATAGTATTAACTATTTTTTATCGTCTCTGTTATGCTAATCCTTATACAGAACACTTGACTTACTAGTGCATTTACACAATCACCTTTTTATGAATTTATTCCAGTTTTACATATAAGGCTGAAGCTTGGAGAAGTGAAGCAGTTTTGCCCACATTCATATTACTCGTGAGGTGGCCCAATGAGGTTAAAACCCTCAGGCATATCTGACTTCAGAGCCTCAGTTCTTCCCCACCCCCAGTTGTGCTATCAAAGGATATTTCACTTTGTACCTACTTCGTACCTACTTACGAAAGAAGAGATACATATAAAATTGCACTGCCGTTTGGACATTGATCTTTAAATTGTTAATCACAATCTAACAATTATTTTAATCCTAGTTTAGTATTGCAGTGACCTTTTATGATACCCACATAAATACTGATGTTTGGAGCAGGCTCTTCCAGTTTTGTCTCCTATCCTGGAATAGATTGTTTTGGCCTCCCAAATGTCAGTCTTTAGGCTTTAAGTGGTCCAGTGCGTTTTCCTTAGCATTTTCCCACGTGACACCTGCCTCCCCACCTTGCTGTTCTCTCTCTGTCCCAGTTAAGCCATTAGAACTAAATAAAAGCACGGTCTGTTTTTTCTTTTTGTTTTAAGTCTCTGTGATTTAAAATAGGTTCTAATCAACTGTAGCTCCCACATGCTCTCGTAAGTTGGTAAAAGCAGAAAAGCGTTGATGTGAGTAATTCAAGCACGGTTCTCATTCCCACCGCACTACATATTCTTTCTTTTTTTAAAGATTTTATTTATTTATTTGACAGAGATAGAGACAGCCAGCGAGAGGGGAACACAAGCAGGGGGAGTGGGAGAGGAAGAAGCAGGCTCATAGCGGAGGAGCCTGATGTGGGCCTCGATCCCGGTATGCCGGGATCACGCCCTGAGCCGAAGGCAGATGCTTTAACGACTGCGCTACCCAGGCGCCCCCGTACTACATATTCTAAATCCCCTTTTCAGCCTAAAGGAGGAAGAAGGTATCCCTTCTCATTTTGAGAGAAACTGTCAACCTTTCCAATATGAATTTATAGCTAATACTAGTTATTACTGAAAATTATTATTTTAGTTTTAAGCCTCGGTATAAAGGTTATAATTTAGCTCCAAATTTTTTATAGCTTCCTTTCAAGTTCCTTGAAAAGAATAAATACCAGACAGAAGAAACTTCTTAAAAATATGTAAAGATTTTGGGCGCCTGTGTGGCTCAGTTGGTTAAGCGTCTGACTTCTGCTCAGATCATGATCCCAGGGTCCTGGGATTGCGCCCCCTTTGGCTCCCTACTCAGCAGGGAGTCTGCTTATCCCTCTCCCTCTGCCCTTCCTCCCACGTGTGCTCTCTGTCTCTCAAATAAATAAAATCCTTAAAAAAATATATGTAAAGATCTAGCTTAGGTTTATATCCGTCACTAATGACCTGCTAGTTACTAGTTTCCAAGAGAAGGTGGATTTTACTTCACCTTATGGTGTGGTTAAAAAAAAAAAAAAAAAAGTCAGACTTCTGTGTTTTTTTAGGTGGTTAGGAGGAATTCAGTTTGGGCAAGAGGCACACTGAAAAACGTTTAAATATGATTTGTTCTTTACAATTTCTTGTTTAGATTTAGAGCCTTTATCCTGATGAGTGTCGATTCTTTTTTCTTAGCGTACCTCGGTATGACCAGCCCCCTCCTGTCACATATCAGCCACAGCAAACCGAAAGAAATCAGTCCCTTCTGGTACCTGCAAATCCGTATCATACTGCAGAAATTCCCGACTGGCTTCAGGTTTATGCTCGAGCCCCTGTGAAGTAAGTGAGTTTACAGCATGTTTTGTTGAGGGCTGAATGGAGCCAGAATGGAGTCTCTGGGCTGCTTAACCCACACAGCACTATGTTTTTTCTTAATCATATTGGGCTTCTAAATAATATTTTACTTGAGGAAGGGCTACCACAGCTTATAAAGTTTGAAAATCATTGACTAGAAATGTAAGTTCTGCAAACATTTATTGATTCTTCACTTTCTCTGTATGCAGACCTGTGTTATATTAGGGGTACAAAAAGAAGCTTACGTTCTTCTAGGGGAGATTAACTTGTAAATCAGTGATAACACACCGTGTGATGAAAGTAAGGACCCAGGGAAGTCCTAGGTACAAGGAGGAAGGAGCAGGACACAGGTGTTGAGGAAATAATACAAGGAGCGGCTGCAAGCTCTGGGATGAGATGATTTGACTTCACGGATACTTTTGAGCTGTGTAACCCCCTGCAGAGTGCTTAACTTAGTTTTGTCTTCTGTAAATTGGGGATAGGAATAGTGCCTACTCTTAAGATTATTAAGAATTCAATAAAAATAGTGCATCTAAAGTACGTGTATCACAATACCTTGTACATTAAGAGAGCTTAGGAAAGGCGATGGTGATGATGCTGACTGGGGGCAGAGGTCAAGATCACTCAGGAAGGAACAGTCTGATTTCTGGCTCCATCACCTACATACTGAATGACCTTGAGCAAGTCGCTGAACTTAGATCTAAGTGTTTTTCCCTCCACAGAGCAGTGGGGCATAAGTGACCATGCATTTTAAAGCACATGGCACGGTGGCTGCCTTGTATAAGCACTTGATATGGCTTCTTATCATATGAGTGGAGCAAGGACAAATGTGGCCTAGTTTGTAAAGATGCCTGTGAATTTGCCAGGCTCATTGAGGATATTTATTGGGTGCCATAGTAGGCACTATTCTTGAAATACAATCATGAAAAAATGAAATCTGCCTCAAAGAGCTTCTCTCGGGACGCTTGGGTGGCTCAGTCATTAAGCGTCTGCCTTCGGCTCGGGGCGTGATCCCAGGGTCCTGAGATCCAGCCCTGTATCGGGCTCCCTGCTCTGCTGGGAGCCTGCTTCTTCCTCTCCCCCTCCCCCTGCTTGTGTTCCCTCTCTCGCTGGCTGTCTCTCTGTCAAATAAATAACTAAAATCTTAAAAAAAAAAAAAAAGAGCTGCTCTCTCCTGGGAAACAGAAGTAGATGCTCAGATCAGTACCCAGTGTGATCAGGGTTAGTAACCCTGGTATATATACACAGTGCCGTGATCCCAGGAACGGGAGTGTTTGAAAATAGTTATTGATCATCCAGGGCTTCTTGTGCATCTTATGATGCTAAACTTTTACATATGTTATCTCATAATCTTTCCAAAACCCATTTGACAGGTTAAAAAAATGGAGGCTTTATCTCTGCTAAGATCCTACAACCATCGAGTGGTAGATTTCAAACCTTTATCTCCAATTTCAAGGATCATGCTCTTAACTTTTGTCATTAATAACTTATTTAAATAAATATACTGAGCAGCTATTAAATTCTTGTTAAACTTTGCTAGGCATTTCATATATGATTGCATGTACTTTGAACAACTCTGTAAGCTAACTTTTAGTTCCTGGGTTTTGTAGCCTTACTCTTCATTTCTTTTTTGTATTTCAAGAAACCAAAATTAACAGCATAAAATAGCCCAAAGAAGAGTTTTAGATAGTTTAAGATGTTAGATAGTGAATTTGGGGAAAAAATTAATTCTTTGATATTCAAATAAAAGGAATGTAAAACTTTACATTTATACTTTTTTGAAATATAACTCTTTTCCATAATTTTAAAGGATGATCATTGAAATAAAATTTGCAAGGGGTTAAACCAACTCTGATCTACATCTTTACCATACTGTGTATTCACCAACCGTGTGTGTGTCTGTCTGTCTGTCTCATGCATGCATACGTGTATGCCTCCAGCCTAGAGATTTTAGAAGTTATTTTCCTGCTTAGAGCCATTGTTTTTATTAGCTTCTTTTCGGGCTTTTAATTTGATTAGTTGGTTACCTCAAGGATATGTCTTATAATTATTTGATTATGATTCTGCTCATTTAGGCCAGATTAACATTCTTATAAAGTTATTGGTCATTTACTATGAATTATTTATTAATTTTTGGCCAACATAAACATTTTTCTCAGTCTGCAAATTCACAGTTGTTACTCTATGATCTGATGTGGAGACAAAACCACGTTCCAGGGTTCTAGTCCTAAAGCATTGGTTCTTTTTTTCCCTCTAAGTCAAATTTAAGCCTTGACAATGTAATTTTTAAAAAGATTTTAATTGTAGATATTACTTTGCAAAATATAAACAATGCTTTTCAAAAGTTTGATTTTAGTTTATTTGAAATTATGTACACATTTATCCATAAACGCTTAGCTTGGTTTGGCGTCTGGGCTAACTTACTGCAGTCTGTTTATCTGATTCTATCCGTACAGTATAGGAATGGAGTAAGGAATGATGATGGATGAACTTTTCTTCCCTTTTCCCTCTCTTCTTTCATTCTTGTTACCACTTGACCTACCAATATGTATAGCCTTTGTTCATACGCTGGTCTTATGCCATATGTAATATGTGTATTTATATTTTCCTTAAGTCTGGAAGAATATATGCCTACTAATAAATTTTCTTATTTCAGGGAGTTGATAAGATTGAAGAGGGTTATTCTTTCTACTTTATAGTCATCATTAGGGAGAAGTAACATAAAAAGCTTTCCTTTTTGGGGAAAAAGATCATACTTAAATGGAATTCCTTGCTGCTTGTGAAAAGAAACAGATTATAGCCCTTTCAACTCTGGTTCTGTGAGCTAGCTTTAAAACTTTAGGAAATGAGCAACTTAGTTTTTTTTCCAAATAGGTCAGGACTCTCAGAATGAGCTAGACTGAAACAAGAGAGCAGGTATTTCTTTACTGCTTAAAAACTTAAAATGAGAGGTTTAGGAACCTGTTGCTTTTTAGTTGGTCCAAAATTTTTGTCTCTTAAGAAGATGGAAATGGTTGATATTGTTGTCAAAAAAGTATGAGCTGTTATCTATGAAGTAGATAATGAAGAATCATTTATTTAATAAAAAGACAGGTTTTAGTCAGATAACTAGCACGTTTTTTCCTTTTGCTAAATAATTGCCAATCTTCTAACTTCCTGAAATTTTAAAATTCTATCTCTAGCAGCAACTCACCAAAACAATTTTTGAGTATACTTCCGAACTTGACTCAGATTATATTCTGAATTTTTATTTATGAATTTAAGTAAAGTTTCCGAAGCTGCTCACAAAGCCTGTGATGCATCGTACAAGGGTAATGAGGCTGAACTACAGCATAAATGATAAGGTTAGCACAGAAAGGAGAAGACCATCAGGAACATATTTACTTTCTGTTATTCCTCATACATACCCCAACACCGGTCCCCAACAGTACTGCAGCCATGGATTGTATTTTATTCCTGTGGCCTGGCAGTCCTTCAGTGTCACCACTGCGCTAGCTCTGGGTGAAGGTAGAAAGGAAGAACGGGCACACTGTTACGGGGGCAGGCACAGGGAAGGGACTTAGGCTGCTCTGTGATCCCTGGAGCTGGAAATAGCAGCACTTTTGGCTCCTTAAAGACAACATCCGCTGGAGTGTGAACGCATTTTTTGGCAGGATTATAGCAATTGCTGTTTGCATATATGGGTTATTTATAAGTAGAATAAAAAATAACGCTGGTGTGTTACAATAAGCATAGGCTACTGAAGTAGTTTACAGCCCATTTTCTGAATGATTTACTTGTGTGTGAACATGTGTGTGTGTGTGTAAAGATTTTATTTATTAGAGTGTGCACATGAGCACATGGGGGGGGAGGGGAGAGGGAGAAGCAGACTCCCTGCTGAGCAGGGAGCCAGGCAGTGCTCAGTCCCAGGACCCTGAGATCATGAAGGCAGGTGCTTAACCAGCTGAGCCACCCAGGCGCCCCACCTGTATGTATTTTTTTTAAGATTTATTTATTTGAGGAAGTGAGCATGTGGTGGGAGGAGCAGAGGGAGAGGGAGACAAGCAGACTCCCCACTGAATGGGGAGCCCATTGCAGGAGCTCAACCCAGGACCCTCATCGTGACCCGAGTCCAAGTCAAGAGTCTGCCGACACTTAAGCAACTGAGCCATCCGGGCATCCCTACCTGTATATTGAAACCATAAGTGACTAAAAATGCAGCCTGGGGAATCAGGTGATTTGTCTAGTTAAGAAGAAAAGAATGGGAATTTTATATTTTTCCTAAAAAACAAAAGAAAATAAACGTATTGGGAAGTATTACATGAGAAGGGAAGTAATCCCATAGAAACGGGGCAAGATTTTGGAATGCAAGTGGGAGCCTTGCCTACTTTCTCATCGGTGCTCTTCTAGAGGACTTTTCTCCTCCCCAAAGGGTTTTCTGTAATTATTCTGACTTTGTTGCTTCTACCCTTAATCCTGTTTTTGATGCTAAATGCTGTGATTGGGAAGTCAGAAAATTGCTTGAAGCTTTTTTTCTCTTTCCTTTTTTTTTAAACTCGAATGCTTATACAGAATGATGTTCATATCTGAAAACAATTATGATATTTACCAATTTAGTCTTCTCCCTTTTTCCTTGCTAGAAAGTACACAGATGATAAATGAGATTTAATGTTCTTATAGTTCAGCTGGCATAAATTTAAGCATCTTGAATCAGTAGACGTTGCTGAAATGCCTGTTAGCTATGGGATTTTGAATCTAGAGGATGAAGTTTTTTGCTAGGGATTATGAATTTGTTTCCAACAAATAAGATCTTAAGCTACATGAATACTAGAGGCTCTGAAAACACAACGGTTACTTCATGGAAGCTCATTATTTCTTATGGTATCTCTCTAAGTTAGGTTAGAGTTTCCCACTGAAGAGAATATAAAGCTTTCTACCAAGTGTACCTATTAGATTTGCAGCACTCAAGTAATTAAGCGGGCAAATTTGGGATCCAACAAGATATGTTGATCTGTGGTTCTGCATATTGTGCTCCTGCTTAGACAGACCCAAGCCACACGGGAGTACAAGTCAGCGTGCCAGGCACAGTCTGTGGCTCCTCCTGACTGCTCATTATTTGTTTACTGTTTCCCTTTTTAAAAAACCTTCAAAAATATATTTGGAATAAGGTGTTAAATGAATTACCAAACATAGAATCATTGGGTAGGAAATATTATAAATGACTATTAAAAATAAATGTACTAGAATTTACAATCAAAGCTTCGGATTATATCTGTTCTGTAATAGGGTTTGAGAAGTGCAGCTTCAATATCATACAGGCGTATGGCCCGCTGTAGTTCAAGGTCTTTGTCTAATCTCAACATTCAAGACCATTACTCTGAATAATTTGGTCCATGACTCTGCCTTTCTCATTTTTTGGTCACTAAACAGTTTTGCAAGAAATCTATAGCCTCTTTAGGTTCAGTTTTTTGATCTGTAAGATGGGAAAATTGGACAGGAGTGATGTCTTCAGGTTTTTCAGTCCAGAGTGTAAATTACTGCTTTTTGTTGCATACTTCCCTGTCAGTATGCGCTCAGCTTACCATTGAAGGAGTACTAAGAGGCCTCCTGGGAGACATGGAAATACAAGCTCTACATACTTCTAGAGTCGACTTACTCTCATTTTGAGAAGAAATTATTCTTCCCTTTCTGCTCAATTTTGTTTTGTTTTAAGCTTATTTATTTATTTGACAGAGAGAGAGAGACAGCCAGCAAGAGAGGGAACACAAGCAGGGGGAGTGGGAGAGGAAGAAGCGGGCTCCCAGCGGAGGAGCCCGATGTGGGGCTCGATTCCAGGACCCTGGGATCACGCCCTGAGCCGAAGGCAGACGCTCAACGACTGCACCGCCCGGGCGCCCCGATGTTGTTTTAGTGTTGTATACTCAACCTCAGGAAAGGAGCCCACGAATGATGGTTCCTCTTCGTTCCTCTTTTAGTTCCTATTTTGCAGTAGTGAACAACATTTCTCAGAAAGTTCTGTCCACACTAATAACACAAGTGACTTTGCCCATTTTTGTGTATTGTCTTTGGGCATAATATGGTCTAAAGCATTCTTAAGTTCCTGACAACTAAACTTTAGGTGAACTTATGAATAGCACAGAATATGTATTCTTCTGAAATTACAGAACACAGTCGTTGGAAATGTGTTCATCGTTGTCTAATGTTAATAGAATAATTAATAAATTGGTATTTTTTAACTTGAAGTAATATCAGGAGTTTTCTCCTCTCCTTAAAAAAATAGTATATTTAAATAAGTTAACTCAGTTATTTTTAATTAAAGCTTGTGGTTTGTTTAGATATAATAAAGTTGATCTTTATAAAACTAGATCAGTTTGTTGCTGTAAATACATATTTATGTATGTGTTGTGAACATATGCGTGGCTTGTGTTTTAAAACAGATATGACCACATTCTGAAGTGGGAACTCTTCCAGCTGGCTGACCTGGATACATACCAGGGAATGCTAAAGTTGCTTTTCATGAAAGAACTGGAACAGATTGTTAAAATGTATGAAGCCTACAGACAGGCTCTTCTCACAGAGTTGGAAAACCGCAAGCAGAGACAGCAGTGGTATGCCCAGCAACATGGCAAGAATTTTTAAGTTAATTTTTTAAAAATAAAATTTAAGTTTTGTGTAAGGGCTTTAAAATATTTTCACAGGTAAAAAAACTGCAAACAAATACTTTGGTTAATAAAGGCAGCTTTTTGGAAATTACAAAATTCTAATTTTACATGTATTTTGTTATTAAAAATATTTTTATTGAGCAAAAATTGATTATCATTTTAAGAGCCGATACAGCAAACACTTCTAAATGCTATATATTAGAAACTGCTTTGAATATTCTCAGTGGAGACAAATGCAGCAAGAAATGTCTCATTATAACCAGATATTAAATAGGAAATGATCACTTGGTAAACTCGTACAGTAGCAGTATCTTTCTTTAAAACACAGAAAACCTATGCAGTATTTAAAAAAAGATGTGTACTGCTTTAACGTGGACTAGTAGCTGGAATCAGATGGTTAAATATTACCATTGCGCAGTTCCAAACACAAAATGGGACTTGGGACCTGGATGGTGATAAATGTGTATAATGTATGGGGTTCCCTCCCAAAACATAACCCTTTTAAAACATGTTGAGAACATATTTTTTTGGTATGAAAGGGTAAAGGGCCTGTAATTTTTTAGGAATAAATGTAGGCATAAGGTCTTAGCCTGTATGGGAAGGTGTGCACAGCACTCAGAAGTTGCTGTCATTTCCTTCCTTTTGACCAGGGCCCTTGAAACGTTTAGCAGCAGGGCTCTAGTGAGACAGTGGAGGGTTCCCAGCAGCAGGAAGCACACCGCTATCCCCGCAGACTGGCTCGAGCCGCCAGCAGTCGGGGATTCATGAAGAAATCCGGGTCATTCAATTGATTTGACATATTTTTATCTTCGAAGGATTTGTCACAGAACTTTAAAACCTACCATTTCCCTCCCAATTTTTTTCCTTTCCATAGTTAAGACATTGCTCATAATTAGCGCAGTACATTTGATTACAGAAAAATTTATGGCACTGTTAGCCTGTAAATCTCTAGAATTCTGTGAATTTCAACATTAATTGAAGGAGCTCTTCAGTTACATTTACATGTGTTGTAAATATGTAAATATATTTTTAGTTTAGGTAATCTTCCAAAATACAGAGCACTCCCAGTTAGTTATCAGTGAGTTTGAATTGATAAAATGTTGAAAATGTTAAATGTTTGATTTTATATAACAAGCTTATTAAATATATTTTTGTGGAAACGAAATGTGTCATGTTTGATTCCGTGTTTTTTTACATAGTGCTATAAATATTTGATTTTCCATTCAGAAGGTCCAAAAGCAAAGGAAGCAGTATATAATGAAGGGGATATTGAAAAATGAAAATAAGCTAGAATTTTATCAGCTGGGAAAGTTATTTTTCAGAGCATGTAATCAGACTTCTCTAAGATGTAAGCTTATATATATGTCTCATGAGCCTCACATCGTCTTCTAGCTTAATCATTCTTTCCTGTCACTCATTCCTTTGTATTCCTGTTTAATTTAAACATGGCTAAGCCATTTCTAAGGAAGTTAGAAATTTACTACTTTAGAACTCCCAGATTATAGAATCACTGGTTTAAAAGAACTGAAAGGTACCGAAAAGGGGATTAGCATACATTTCTTAAAGTGGAAACTCAGATTTGTAATGGTGTCAACGCTGAAGAAAATGCATTTTTAATTTTAAAAAGAGAGATAAACCTTTATCGTTCTACATCAGTACCTCTCAAACATTTCCAATTCAGTAAGCATTTGTTTTTAATATTAGGAACCAGAGTAAACTTTAATAATAGTTCACATGTTAAAAGAATAAACCTATGAATAATACATTTCTTTGTGTACCAAATGAAAAAATATACAATGCAGTGAAACTTAAGTACATATACAAAGTGATTTTTTGTGCATTTTTGATCAAGAAGTTTATATTCTATATTAAATCATAATATAAAAGAAGCAGTATTTAGTTTTTGATAAAGCAACTGAAAAGCTCATGGTATATATAAGATGATATAGATTGAATCAAGCCTGTTGAGTTGTTATGCTTAAATGGGTGACTGTGTGAAATAACTTAAAAATTCTGTAGAAATTAAATGAGCATGTCCAAACATGGAGTAATATTACTACATGGTTTAATTATAACCCAGTAGTAGAATTTAGTAAATTCAAGCAGAACACAATGTACTGTCATAAATAGACAAACACTTTAAATTATAACAGCATATTTGAAGACAAAATTAAGAAACTGTACATGTGAACAAAAATGATAGAACCATGCGTACACCTGCTTATTAAACACCGAAGTAAAAGAACTAACCCATTTTGCAGTTTTCAGGGGAGCTTGATATTTTACTCTGTCCTGATAGAAGCACTCCGAATGTTTGCATGGAGACATAAAACTGAATATTTAACTGACAACTGGTCATGCACCTGTACTTCTAAAAATTTGGATTAAATTTTCTTCTTTTCTGATTGTTCAGTAGCGTCTGACTTTGGCGCAGGGAACGCTTGATGGTACAGATGTCTGTGGGTCGCCGCTGCACTGTAAAGCTTGTACAAAGCCTAGAAATACAAGAGGCGAGATTACAAACACAGATGGAAACTTCTTCCTTTTCAGTGTCTTTAGATTATGGTACTGTATAATCATTAGCGTGCTAAATGTGGAATCTTTATATCATTAGTCTAAGATACAAAGTGATAACTAATAATCTTAGAACTCAAAAATATGTCACTTCTCCAGTGTGCGTATGTCTTGCTTTTGTGGGTTGGTCTCTGTGGTAAGTGGTTTCTTCTCGGACGGCTCCTCCTTTGACTTTGCGCACCTTCTGGAGCAGGGCTCCCTAACCATTGTGCCCCAGGGGCGTGTTGGGAACTCATATCATGATATTACCAGGTTTGGAGGAATTATAGGAGCTCATGACTTCTGACTGCCAATGGCTAGTTTATTCTTCACGGCTAGACCACTTGCTCTCTGCGCTGCCTTACAGGTTGTTCAGAATGGGACCATTTTCCCCCATTATTTCCTGATATGGTCATGCCAATAAGTACTTGTGTTGCCCCCCCCCCCTTGCCAACTGGGATCCTTCATTTCAACATTCTCTTCCCTTGTTTCCATTACTTGATTCATATCTGACAAAACATTTTTCAGAAGCATTGTGTCGACAGTGTTTGAATCGTGGGAATTTTTACATATTGCTTTACATACGTGTCCATAAATATTTTTGTCCTTTTCCCCCCTCCGTGAATGTCTAGGATTCATACTCTCTTCTGATTTTCATATATTGAACACTCAGCTAAAGCCAACTTTTCTGAGGTAATTCTGGAGTCTGTAGAGTCGGAGTACTTTTAAAAGAATGCCCAGGAAACTCCATTAAGTTTTATCTGTCTGCAGTCGCAGTGGCTGTTCTCTTGAATGTCAAGAATAGCCTCATCACTCTGTGAATGCACACCGCTGTAACGTGGTACTGTCCTAGGTCTGTCATAATCCTAACATTCAACTCAGATTTTTACTTTTTTAATGAATTTGTCTTACTGAATTTTACATAAAATACTTCTCTATTGACTTGTATGAAATGTTGCATTGATTAGAGGACATACTCCAGTTACATGTAACAGCAGAAACTGAGGAAAGAATTATGTGCTATCTCAGTGGTTGTTTGAGGTCAGTTTTGCTTCCTAAAGATAATGACCAGAAGAACTCTACAGAGATCATTTTTCTTGTGTAACAAAGGATTTCTTCCTGCAAGCTCAGACTCTTTCCTCAGAGTTTTGCCCATGTGCAGTAGGAGAAATGAACACCAATTTACAGGTCGGTCTCAGGAATGCTTAAAAAGTTACACTTTATGCTGGCCTGGAACCTGCTTAAAGCGGGAAAGGCAGCTGTTACTGAAAAGCCCGGCTAAGAACATCTGATGGTTGTAGCCCCATTTCCGTGCTCTCTGCTAGTTAAGCTCCCCCAGGATGCACAACTGTATTCTTATTTCACTATGTAGTAGAGCAAAACACACAATGCGGAAGCTTAGGAATTTTGGGATTTTCTACACATTCAGGAAATAAAACATTAAACAGGATATTCTTGACAACTCTTATGTTTCAAATGCAGATCAAATCACAAAATGTCTGGAATAAATACAAAATTTTAAAACTATGTTAAAAATTCACAGCTAAGACTGTGAATCTTAGAAGAACACAGGAGCAGCTGTCACCAAAGATTTTTTTTTTAATTTAAATTCAATTAACATATAGTGTATTATTAGTTTCAGAGGCAGAATTCAGTGACTCATCAGTTGTATGTAACGCCCAGCTCTCATTACATCACCAAAGACTTTTGAATCCATTAATGGCTAGTTGGCTTACAAAATAATATAATTTTTATAAATATATAGCTCTCAATTAAAAAAATTAACTTACCTCATTTGTACTTCCCTGTGGCAAAGGCAGTTTAAAAGGAAAAAAAGAAAAGTATACATCTTGCTTCATTAATAGCATCATGATAATTCAACTTTGTTTACGGTATTTCTGAACACTTAAGAAAAATACTACAGATTTTTTCAGTTCAGATTACATATTTCATCTGAACCTTTTGAAGAACCCAATTCTGTGTCCCTCAGAGGGCTCAGCATCGTACTCGAGGAAGGCTTTGGGACTTGCCTCAGCCCCTCATTAGTCTTCTGAGGTTGGGGAGCTATTTGAGACAGTGGCTCAGAGGGTCCAGTTTTTAATTCATTCTTCACCCACAGTGCTACCATTAGTTATCTTAACTAGATTCTTCAAAGGCACACGGTAAATTCATTAGTTAAAATTCTATTTTAAAGAGTATATGTTAAGTATAAATGCTGGGAGAATTGTAGCTATTACTTGCTACCTGCAGAACATAAGTTCAAAAGTCTTAACTCCAAAAGTGTATGAAAAATCTCAATTTTAGCTTCACTGAACGGCCCTACATTTTCATGAGGTAACTGAAGACACTTCCAGAATGACAGATTGAGTCCATTATCGTTCTAGATGTGTTTATAGTTGTCACGGTGACCCTGGCTCTAGGCTATGATTAAGTGAAACATAAAGGACAGCTGAACCACGAGCAGCTGGTCCAGAGGCTGACCTGGGCCCATGCTGTGGCCCGGTACAAATGCCTGGTTCAAATAGAGACAATCTGAAGTAATCTGATCTTGCTTTTCAGGAGTTTATACTGAAAGAGATAGTGATACAACAACTTACCATCTCACATACGCCCCTTACAAAGCCACCGCGAATCAAATGATAGGTTGTAAGTACGAAGTAATCTTAACGCACAAACCAGTCACAATCCGCTCAACAATTCAGCTGTGCTTTCTCACACTTCTTTTTAACAGCTTTAACTTTTAGGCTAAATAAAAGTAAAAAACAAAACTGCCTAATGCACAGATATTTGAAAATGCTGAAATGTTACCAGGAAACCAGTAATGCAGGACTTCACGTTCGTTGTTTGTATCTAGCCCTCTCGACAGGTCCTAAAGCTCTTGAGGACCGGGGCCCAGGTCAGGCTCACCTGCTTAGCTGTCACACCCAACACCGCCTGGTACCCAGTGTGCTGCAATCAGCTGAGGGCTCCAAGGGTTCTTACCTGGTCCCACAGGGCTGCGGCCACCTGGTCGATCACAGCGCCCAGCTCCCGGTATTCTCCAGAGTACCGGATGTAGGCCCAGGTGCACAAGGTGATAAGGGTCAGTCCCATTATCATGTTGCAGAGGCTAGCTATGATGTCCAGACCGACGAACCCGGTCACGCCCGCGATGACGTAAGAGATGAAGATGACAACAAACAGTGTGGCTGGGGTGCGAGCCGCGTGGAAGATATTCTTGCTATCGTTGTGCTTGATATACTGGACGTAGAGCTCGTCTATCTCGCTCTCCAGCTGTTGCAGGTAGCGCCGGCTAAACTCCTCCCCGCCCATCTTCTTCACCCCTCGGAACAGCTTCACAGATTCTTCCTTAAGCTCCAAGTGTTTGGCCTGCAGGTCGTTGGGTGCCAGGAATGGTTTGTCCCCTCCGCAAACCTGTATCAGATAGAGAGGTGCCGTGTGCGCGATGCAGGATAAAATCAGCAATGTCTCAGTCTAACACTTAGCTAGCTCAACTCCCCGGGACACGACGATCTGGAATTTACATGCATGCTCTGTCAGCCCACACCCTGGCTCACTCCGTATCAGGCATGACTGTAAGTGGGACCAGTATTTTACAGGTGACTCAGATAAAGCCGTGCTTAATTTTTATTTTCTTTTGACCTGGGAAAGAACATCCAAGACTTAATCCAAGTTCCTCAGGATGAAAAGGCATGATTCAAAGTGAGCTGCAAGCTGAGTTCATCACAGAAGGACCCCAAAACCAAATAAACTACTTATATACAAGTCCCTCTGGGACATTTATTCTAACTACACTGAGGTATTTTTGGCCAATGAGATTTAACTTAAAACAATAGCAATGCTATAAAACTCGAAAGTAAAATTAGGAAAAACACGTTCTTTGGCAGTTTCACTGATTCTGTTTGAATGGAGCCCTTTCACGGTATTTTATTCAAGAGACTAAATGGAAGCATATTCAATGTTCTTGGACCACATTTTCCATTTTTTCAAAAGTTACAAGGGAAATCCCAGTTACCCAGACCTTTCCCTTCGGTTATTTGAGACTTCACTATAGAAGGCATACTCTCATTCTAGTTACCCTTTACTTATGTTGTGAACACCATTCCATATACTGTGTTTCCCTTGACTCTTAAGACTCCATCAATTTCGGATATAATTTATATAACATTTGCAGGGGAAAACCTATCATATTAGTAGATATGTACAATAATTATTAGATGCATCCTAATTCAGAATGTTTAAAAGGGGAAATGCAGAATGTAGAAATATTGGCCCTTGAAGTTTAATTTCTTTTTTTCCTAATGGGTTTTTTGGTTTTTGTTTTTTGTTTTTGAGAGAGAGAGAGCATGTGCTGAGGGGGTGGAGGGCCAGAGGGAGAAGGAGAGAGAGAATCTTAAGCAGGCTCCCTGCCCAGCGCGGAGCACGACTTGGGGCTCAATCTCACAACCCTGAGATCATGACCTGAGCCAAAACCAAGAGTCGGATGCTTAACCGACTGAGCCACCGGGCGCCCTAATGGGGTTTTGTAGTTAAGACAGAAATACTGGAAGTGTTGCACGAAGGGAGGTGTAGCAGAGGGGAGAGCACGTGTTAGTTTAGTCACTAGAGCTTATAAATAATGGTAAGATGTGGCCAAAAAGAAAAAATGTATCTCTAATATAGGGAGAACACATTTAGAATATGTTTCAAATTGTGCATTGATAGTGTTCCTTTCCTAAAAAGTATTTTAGGTATATAATAAATAGAAATGTGATATACATAGGCTGAGAAAGAATAAGTCAAAGCCACTTCTTTGCATGTGTAGACAGTATAACTTGGAAGAAAAAAAAGAATGAGCTCATTGAAGAAATACCGATTTTATTTAAAACATAATTTAAGGGGCGCCTGGGTGGCACAGTCGTTAAGCGTCTGCCTTCGGCCCAGGGCATGATCCCAGCGTTCTGGGATCGAGCCCCACGTCAGGCTTCACCGCTGGGAGCCTGCTTCTTCCTCTCCCACTCCCCCTGCTTGTGTTCCCTCTCTCACTGGCTGTCTCTCTCTGTCAAATAAGTAAATAAAATCTTTAAAAAAAAAAAAAACACATAATTTAAAATATTACTTAATTCTTACCTCTTCCATCTTTTTGTGGTATGTATCCTTGGCAGTTGCCACGGCTGCTAAATTGTTAGCTTCTGCTGTGGCCTTTGGACAAAGTATAAAATATGATGTAAAACGGAATTCATATTTATTAACCCTTCACAGGCAATTCTCATTTCTGAGTATCAGGTGCAAGAAATGTACAAGGACACAAGGCCGCGAAATAATTTGAAAGTATTGAAGTATTTCCACTACATTTTAAAAAATTTGTAAAATTAAAATTTCAAAATACATAAAAACAAGTTTACTCAGTAAGCCATAGTTATAAAAATGAATTTTCATTTGGAAGATTTTTTTTCCTCTTAAAAAATATTTTTAAGCCTCTCACCAAATGTGGGGGGAAAGCTATAAGCCCAAACACACGGGAAATAATACAAAGTACATTCTGTGTGTCCTAATATACATACAAACATGCCTTAAGTTTAAGGACTGATACTGATAGAACAATGTACCACTGATTTAAAAAAAAAGGATCCATTAAGAACTTAAAGAAATTGTTTAGGTAAGTAAGGAAAAAGCTGGTGTCTCCTTTCTTCAATGTTTACTTGTAGAAATCACTTGTTTTAAACCCGGACCTGCTTTTCTCCTTGCGCCACGTGTGAACCTGAGCCACAGCAGGAGTCTGTTTTCTAAACCAAGTCTGTACGGAGAGAATGAAAGCTTTGCTATAAAGTGCGTGTATGTCAGCACAGGTGAGGCTCCTCTGTGTGCATCTGAAAATATCTGAGCACACGGAGAGTAGTTAACAGAAAAATAATCTTCCAATAAATCATCCCCACATTTGTATTAGTTAATTTCTGACGGCCAGATTGGAGCATATCTTCAGCTTAGCACAGCATAAGGCTAAGGACAGCTTAGCTCTAGTGACAAGTGGATTTTAAAATGTCATGGCTCCCGATTAGTAAGTACCTGTAACGTGAAAAAAAACTACCTGTAACATGGATTTGGGATGTGGTAATTCTTCACCTTGATAGATCTTTATATAAGCCTTAAAAAAAAGAGAGAGAGACTCATGTTCAAGTAATTCCATTTACTATTTCTCCAATTCTGTTAAATTGTGTTCTAAAGTCTAAGGTCTTGACAGTTTTGGGAACAATTCTCTTTCTCATTTTAATTCCCCCTTTCTTAGTTATGTTCCTTTTTCCTGAAGTGTCCTTTTCACACGTCTCCTCTTGCCAACCCTACCCTTCTTGAAGGCTTACCTCACTGCCCCTCCTCTAAAACTGTCTCACATCGCTCTGCCAGAAGTACCCTCTCTTTCTCAGTTACTCACAGGCGTTTGTACCTGCTGGTGTCATAAGCCTTATGGGATACATTTCTGTAAGCGTCCTTAATCTCCTGCTGAATTCTAAGCTCCTCCACAGTGTTAGGCACAGTAAGAATTCACATTTCAGGTACATAAATAACATGTCATTTATTGCTAAGAGTGATGAAGATAAATAATCACGCAGGAGGTATGGACAGTATTTGAAATGACAAAAATGTGAATTTTAAAAATTGGTATTTTAGTCTTTGCAGCATCAATCCACAAACCAGATTGGTAACTGAAACCCCCCCCACCTGTGGTTGGTTAGAAAAAAAGAAAAGTTTAGTATTCAGTGCTAACCTAAGGTAAACAAGTAAATGCAAATTTAAAATAATTCCACTTCAGATGGGCCCTTGGTGCAGAGAGAGGCAATGTGGAAGAATTTCCTCCAATAGGAAGGCAAAGTACAGCCCCTTCGGGAACATCTTCAGTAGGACGTAAAATTCTGTATAGCTCATGACTGAAGACTACATAATGTTATGGACCTTGAGCTACACCTTCTCCCCCAACAAAAAAATAGACTTTACCAACTCTTAGATATATTCACACTTCAAAATATATTTCTCTCAAGATAAAGTTAACTCTAAGCATTTTCTTTAGAATTTTAATTTCAGAAGCAAGCTGCTCTTGGGAGTCTAATGATTTTTTTATTTTTATAGATTCCGCATAACTTTGCCCCCATATTACAGAGTCTATAATTTTTTGTTTGTTTGTTTCAGGTAGGAACTGCATTCTAAAACAGTGCTCTAGAAATGAGAGTGATACCTTGAAGTACTCCACCAGACCTCGGCAGGTGATTTTGCTCCCATTGATCTCTTTAATATCTAGGCTCTCAGGACTAAGTAGCCAAGGAATGAGTATTTTCAAGTTTTTGATGAATTCATCATCTATTTCTACAAGTAAAAGCACATTCATCATTACTTTAAAAATCCAATCCAGTCCTCCATGCCATGCAACAAAACATCCTTTGATTTCCTCCATTTCTTCCCCAGTGACAAAGCCTTCCCTCACTGTCCCATCATCTAAACAAGTCCTGCGGCCCACTTTTCTCAGGTCAGTGACCCTCCTGCCTGAACTGCTACCGCTAGTCTTTACTTCAATTACATATTTACTCACCCTCCACCCATAAAACAGCTTTCTGGATGTTAAATGTTAAATATTTTACACTCTATCCACTTAACCATTTAAGTTCTGATGTACTTAAGTTTGTTGGTGGTTTTATAAATGGGGAAAAGGCCAGATACTCAGTGGCTTATAAGATGTATTCCCTCCAGAAAATGTATGCTGAAATGGCAGTTTTTAGTGTACCCACCTTATGAAAAGTGTACAGAACTGGGTAAGGTGTGATAACTAGAACTCAAGTTCAGAAGAATAGTGATGGTGACGCCACCGCCGGTGGTGGAACTCACCAGTACAAATTAACATGGCAAGAGGCGGCCATGGAGGCAAATCAGAGGATGTCCGAGTTGTTGACCTATCATGTTTAGGACAATTGATTACATATCCTCACGTTACAGCATTAGGTTTAAGCTTAAACTTACATGTTTAGCAAAGTAACACAGAAAATACATCTTCAGAGGAATCTTTTGAACACAGTGATAATTTCTGAAATCATTCTTTCAAAAGATAGAAAAATAGACCTACATAAAAAGCAAGATATGTCCAGAGATTTGATATCTGAGTAAATGTAGTAACTGCCTATAATTTTTAAAAGTCTGAATTTCAGCAGAGTCACTGAGTTTTCAGGCTTTGGGACTGGTGATTTCTGAGGTCTTAAGGATAAAGATTCAAACCATGTATTGTGTTTGCACCTCCCTTGCTTACGATCACAACCCCAGTATACACTAAAATACCAGTTCACGTAAGAATTCACGTTTCCCTTCTCTTGCTTCCTGCTCTTAGAGTTGTAGGAGCATAATGCTGGAGACCCTCAGACTCATTTTACTTCATGCTTTGTACACCTCTGAAATTTTAGTGCCCATCTTTTATGAGTACTTGAATAGGAATTTATGCAAATGTATTTTGCTGTTTGCATTGTACCAATTTTTACTGATAATTTTGCTTTGTATTATATTTTGATTTATTCAAATTTATTTATTCCAATTTATTACTGTGGTTTGCTTTCTAGTTAACAATAGTTACTAATACTGGTGTTTGTATTATGTTACCACATTCTGTGTTGGTTTTGCTGCCTGCTGTGCCTCTGTATTCACTGATACTAACAGGTTTTCTTTCTTTGCTATATGACATTTTTTTTTGCATTTGTGGAATATTACTATATATCTAGAACGTATGATTTCTTCCTGAATTTCTGTATAAAACAAAAACCTTTCTCATTATAAAACGACTTTAAAATCACTTCTAACACATGTATTTAAATTCCACCCCCCCATTCCCTTATAAAATTGGAATGGAAAAAGATATACTTGTGTGTCTAATGCATCAGCAAGTGTGGTTAATTATCATTAAATTAAATAAGCAGCATATAACCACATATTGGGATTAAAAATGTGTCTTGAAGATGGCGCGAGCCACAGTCTTTGTTGTCATTGAGACTACTCCAGTTTTGGATTCAGAAAGTACGAACCACATATTCGTAACATACCCAGGTGGTGAGCTCTTGCTGACAGTATTTGTTCCTCACAATAAACACATGACCCGGAACTTGTGCAGACCAGGTCAATTTACAGCGGTGTGCTAATGGGCTCTGGCCCACCGCAAGAATGCAAACAGACATGTGTGGGTAGATGATTATTGGGGATGATGTTCTGTTTCCATCATTTCTTCAGGAATTCTTGCCATAAGAGTAAAACATGGCGAGGAATTCAGGGGCTGGGCCGAAGGGGTCATCTGTCACAGTCACTGTGGACATGACAACACCCACTACGAGAGCTCTGTGGGGCAGACGCACCGGGGTAGCACTGCCGCGTAAGTCTATGAAGGAAGACATTTTCTCAGGATTACCTGACGGACAATTCGTTAGAAACACCTTTTGAAGAATAACTACCTTGCGATGGTGTTTGGCTCTGCTTCCTGAAGTCTACCTGAAGCTGCTAAGGGTGTGTCTCCACGGTTCGCGAAGTGGCTACTGCTCACTGTGCACGTGGAGCAGAGCCCAGAGCAGCCGCAGAAAGAACGCAGCTCCTGTTAACTGAGAGATTCACTGAGCTGAGAGAAGCATTCCGTGGGCACTCAGGACTGCTTGACTGCAGCATCAGTGAACCTGATCCTTTTGACTTCCTGTGTGGGATGTTGTTAAATTAATAGCCGTTAATTTGAATCATAGCATTATATGTTTCATATAATACGGGAAATGGTAAGACTATTTCAATAACGTGAAGAACCATGATTACTACTGGTAGTGAGCTAGAAAGTTATTTCTATAAGTTTGTGAAAGTATGTGAGAATTATCGTCGAAGAACAATCTTTGCACAACTGTTTATCTAGAGACATTTCTTCCCTAGAGGAAGAAAGTTATTCAGAAGCCGACCCTCTGGAAAACAGCATAGCCAACGGACAAGACATCCTGGATAGAAACCACATCACCTTAGAAGATTCAGAATGGGATGGAAAAACAATGTGGATAGCGGACTTTCAAAACCGCCCAAGGAGAAACTGAGGCTAAGTAGAACACTTCGGCGCACACACAGATTCAGCAGGAGTCCCACAAAGCCTCATCGAAATGCAACTTTGATGGGCACCTGCAGCTGCTTTCCCTTTCTTTTTCTCTCAGGCCAGCCACTTCGGTAAACTCATAATGGGGGGGGGTTGAGCCTCTAAAGCAACTGTATGGGTTAATATGTGTTTAGACATGAGGGTAAAATTTGAGGGAAACAAATCTGTTAAAAAGGCGGATCTGCATCTGTGTGGTTTGTCTTACACTCTCTCCCTGAGCTCTTTCACTGCACAACGTATCGGTTAATTTCAGAACTGCAGCTGTACACTGCAGAGGGGAGCGAGCTGGAGTACTCTCCTGTCCAGTAAAGGACTGTTGTTGAAGGCCTGCCCCTCCCCTGCCTGCTTACGACTCCCCGACCCCTGAGAAGAAAGAGGGGCCTTGTGCGAGCCCTCTCTTTATGTCATTTATTCAAAACACACTGAAGGCGTTAGGTAGCTACACAGTCCCAAGAGCTCTGTGCTCACGGGTGGGCTGGAATTCGTAGGTGATAGTGAAATGACAGGATCCTGCAGTTCCGGCATTAAAATGTACATACTGCTGCTTGTTCTGTTACATAAAGATAATTTAAAACATGTATAGAAATAATGCTGATGATTGAGCAATTTGGGATTCTATTTATGATACTGTCATAGTTAAATATAAGGTATCTGAGTATAAACGCCATGGATACAGGGGGAAAAATAGGTTTGCTTTTCAAACCTGTCAGTTCCGTAAAAGTGGACGCATGTTATGTTGTCCCCTTTTAAGAGGAATTTTAAAGTCCTTTGAGAAGGGTTGTGCGGAAGAGCGTGTTATGTCACTGTCTCTCCAACCCCCGCACAACGCAGAAAGGCCACAGTAAATTAAACAAATGTCTGAGCTCAGTGGCGTGTGTACTCAATGCCAGGCTTATAAGTAAGAGTCAGAAATGTCTTTTTACTACTTTGTGTTAATTACAAAGCAAACATCTAAAGACCTGGCGATTATTTACTAGGAAGTACTCACTCCTGTTTCTTCAGACCCCTATGTCCACCACATCGAGCCCACCCCTTTTTCTAATTAGTCGAGTTGCTTGGAATCTTAAAATGTTAGTAATGCCTCTGTTTGACAAGCAACTACTATTATTATACAATTAGTATACATTATTTCAAAAGCACTCCAGTGCTTTTGGGTTTTACAGAAACTGGTCCTCATCCAGAAGAGGACTTCATTTTTAGTGAAGCTTTCGATAACTTATAAATTAAATTCTTCAGTAGCATTTTCAAAGAGCTTGAGTTCAGAATTATGCAATGTTTCTTTCGATCTCTAATTATATAACTTACAACAATAATTATATGACTTATAGCATTCGAATAATATAGACATCTATCTTTCTCTAATGTAAATAAGGAAAATTTAATAGGAAGACATTAAGGAGCATTTCTCAATGCACAGAGGCGAGCATCGGTGAAAAGGGAAGAGTCACTGCCTCCCAGGTGAACACAGGATTTTGCCTCTTTTCTCCTTGTATGTATTCAGTACCCATAGAACCCTCCAGTTCACCAAGGAGGTACTCAAGCCCCAGCCCAGGATTCCCAGTCCTCTTGACAATTTTTAATCATCAGCCTCACATAACTGGATAACCTAAATTTGCAGCTGTAAGCCCAGTAGACAAAATGATAATTTTATAACCAGGATAAGTAACGTAAACATATTCATTAAAAGACAAACCTTTCAGTTTTCCATCGAAGTTTGGATTGGTAGCTACTTTTAAGCCAGGATGAGGTAGCAGAAAACAGGAAATTTTGGTGAAACAGGAATGGATGTGTTTTCGAACATTCTGTAGTTCTTCGTGCTGGTTCCCTGAGACCTGCAGTAAATCATTCTAAAGTTTAAACTACTTTCATCATAAATTGAACTCCAAAAGAATTCTGCGACATCGTATCTTCGCTACGTCTGTCTAGTCCCACAATGATAAAAATGACATGACAGGGCTGATACTAAAGAAAAAATAGTCTTGGGGGAATGGCCATATCTAAGTATAGCATACATAAGGCATTATTATTAGAATTAACAAATGTTTACTCTTATGCTAACTCAGATGGGCCTTCCCATTTTTTAGTACAAATTAGTGGGGTTTTATTCTACCTAGTTCTTACAAATTCCAATTTTAATTCAAAGTACTCACAGGAAACGTGAATAGATCATAAGATATTCCTACCTTCTTTTCAGGAGATACTCAAGACAGCCTCTTGTCACCTGGTAGGTACACATTTAAATTCTAGAAAGGCATCTGAATATTTGGGTATTTATAAGCTACATTGTCCCTGTTTTTTCCAATGTATTTGACAGTTAATAGTACAACTACACTAAAGTAATTATAAACCTAAAAAGATAAGCTAAGAGATCATGAGAATCATGAAGCCTTATTTAATCTTGATTAAAATTTTTTCTCAATAGTTATTTGTTGTGATATCTGTCCAACGTAAACAATTCATTCAATACTGAACTATTCTCACTTTGAAAATGGAAAATCCTTTAATTTCACTTTCTGTGAACTATTAGCAAAATGTTCTAAGACTGACTTTGGGGATTTCAAAATTAGATATTTCTGTTAAATTGACTTTTAAACCTCTACTGAAACATGAATCCAGATATTTGTACTGTCAGCCTTGAATGGATTTAATTATTCAAATTGAAAGATTTATCTTGGAACAAATCATTGTTTTGTAGATATCTACAGAAGAATTCTAATCTGTACCATAATTATTGATAATATTTAAAACCGTAACTCTGAAAGTATTGTATTAAATATCAATCTTTGTTCACAGAGACACGAGAAGAGTCAAATAAGATTGTGTCTAATACGTATCCATCCTGCAGATCGTTCAACAAAAATAATTCTCGATTTTACTGCTGGTGAAATTTCATGCACCTAAATATCGAACAAACCTTGAGGCGTTTTTCCAAGAATTTGGAGCCACCTTCAGCTCCATATGAAAATTCGTATGGGAAACTCCAGTCCCGAACAAGAAATATCAGACTCTAAGAAACAAGAAGAAGAAAGGATTGATAAGGGGATTTTAAATGGCCTCCCTCGGCTTTATATTGAAACCAATTAAACATTATTATTATCATTTGAATAGTGTTCTACACCACACTGTGGAATTATAAAAGCAAACATAAAACCTTTGAAAGTTTCTGAGCAATCTGTTCCCTGGGAGATCATCCTTCCTGTTCCCACCAAGTGAAAACAGAAGGCTGCCCCAAAACTGATTATAGTCACACAGAGCCACTCAGCCAGTTGGAGGGCACCTCTCTCATCTCTTGGTGGCGTGCATGCATCTTGGCAATTTGGGGACAGCTTTTATGAAGACTCAAGTTTTATTGGAGGAAAATTTTACCATCTCTTCATATATCTTTCCTCTATTACATTTGTCCCATTCTCTTCTTCAGGGGCTCTCCGTACACACACACGCTATGCAGATGGGTAAGAATCCAGGTTTTATAGGGCCCAAAGCTTATACAATCTGTTGGGGGGAGGGCTCAGTGAGAAAAAGAACATGTAATTGGGCTTGAAAGTGAATATTTACTTAGAAAGAGAAAAATAACAAATTACAAATTTTTAAAAAGCTGATGAATATGCAAACACACAGACAATCCAGAAAAAAACCTAACATACCTTAGTAATAATTTTTTTCCTACTGTTTTTGGCTACAAATGATTTGATCACTTCATCATATGATGATTTTGTTTTTGTTTTTGTTTTTAAAGATTTTATTTATTTATGTGACAAAGAGAGACAGCCAGTGAGAGAGGGAACACAAGCAGGGGGAGTGGGAGAGGAAGACGCAGGCTCCCAGCAGAGGAGCCCGATGCGGGGCTCGATCCCAGAACGCCGGGATCACGCCCTGAGCCAAAGGCAGACACTAAACGACCCAGCCACCCAGGCGCCCCATGATTTTGAAATAATTTGTTAGAAAGTGAATTCAGTCTGTCCTCTAACAAGGCCACATTTTTTATCATAAAAAATTATTAGTGATAGTTTAGAAATGTTACCATTTCACAACTTATTTGTAATGCCATGTACATTTTTAGTTTCCTCATCTGTCAAATATGGACCCTAATGGCACCCACCTCACAGGAGTGCTAAGTGAGACATAAATAGTGCACCTCTGGAAGGGTGTCTGCACATAGCGCTGTGTTAGCGATGTGATTTTTATTTTAATGGGCACATATTTTAGCAAATGGATAGACCATAGTTTATTTTGCCATTATCCTAGACGTTTTCCAGTTTTTCTATTATTCTAAGAAATGCATTGATAAACATCCAGCTGAATATTTGTTCACATCCAGAAGGATTTTATCAGGGACTGCGCTTCCAGAAGTAGAACAATCATTAGAATCATTCGGAGTCTTTTAAACATATAGAATTCTTGGGACCCACCCCAGACCTCTTGAAACCAAAGTTAATAGCAGCTTTCCTTTAAGTGCTTATTATATGCCAACCACAATGCCAGGAATTATACACATGATATTTCACAGCCAAGAGATAGGTTATTATTTATGATTCTTTTCAGAAGAGATAATATAAAAAGCCCCACCACCTGACATTAAGCGACGTGGCCAATGGCACAGAGAGATGGCACAGCTAGCATTAAGCTGGGCCACTTCAAACCCGTGCCGCACAGCCTCAGCGGGAGGACCACACAGGTACTGTAGTTCAGTCTGACGTCTGCTCAAAGCATGCTTTTTCTTTTTTTTAACATTTATTTATTTTAGACAGAGTGAAAGAGTGAGAGACAGAGAGAGACGAGTGGGAGGGCCAGAGGAAGAGGGAGGGAGATTCCCACACAGACTCCGTGCTGAGCATGGAGCCAGAGTGAGGCTTCATCTCAGGACCATGAGATCACGACCCAAGCTGAAACCAAGAGTTGAACACTTAACCAACTGTGCCATCCAGGTGCCCTAAAAGCATGCTTTTATATGATTAAGAGATACTTCGATTTTAGTTTCTGGAAAAATGTAGGTAATTGAGAAAAAAAATTAGTAATTTTTATGAAATTAGCTATCTTTAAAGGATTTTTCTAAAAGTTTATACCTTCTGAGCTTCTAACTGAATCTTTATTTTAGTCTTCCTTATTAAAATGTGTTGATATATCTTTTTAAAGATTTTGTTTATTTATTTGAGGGGGAGAGCGCACAAGGCAGGAGAGCAGCGGGAAAGAAGCAGACTCAGCACTGAGTGGGGAACCCAGAGTGGGGCTCAAACCCAGGACTCTGAAATCACAACCTGAGCCAAAGTCTGACGCCCTATTGACTGAACCTCCCAGGCACCTTTGTTGGTATGTCTCTCAATTCTCTTTTAGTCTCTGGGTTCTTCCTCCATTTCTTCTTTCCCCTTACAGCTTATCTGTTAAAGAACCTAGGACTTCTGACCCATAAAGATGAGCATAACCCGGACCTTGTTGACTGCATATTCACAGGCAGTTCAACAGGCTCTTCTGTCCTCTGGATTTTCTGCAAATTGGCAGCTGGGTACAGAGCCTTGATCTCAGGTCATATTTTTTCGGCTGAGTGCTCTTCTAGCAGGAGGCACACAGTGTATGATCATCTGTCCTTTGGTGAAACTATGTCATCTTTGTTTATGTGAAGTCCATTCGTCAGTAGCTTTCTCATAAGGGCTCATAAAAACAATATTCTTTGCACTGTTACATGCTGATAAGTTTGGGACCTGTTATAACAGTTGTGACTTTCTATTTGAAAGTCAGTTTTCTTGAATATAAAATCCCTGACTCACATTTCCTCTCCTGAAACCAGGCACACTTCTTGGTTTGCATTATGGATTTTTAAATTTAATTTAATTTTTATTTATTGTGTGTGTATGTGGGGGGGGGGAGGAGATTCTTGTGGAGAGGAGAGTTTAAAAGTATCACCAGGACACCTGGCTGGCTCAGCTGGTACAGCATCTGTCTCCTGATCTTTGGGGGCTGTGAGTTTGAGCCCCACTTGGGGTGTAGACATTACTTAAAAATGAAATCTTAAAAAAAAATAAAATAAAATATCCCTATCTACTATCTTAAACAGTCCACTGTCTTTAACAGATTTTTTGTCAAAATGAAATACAATAATTTGTATTCAGAACATTTCTACCTAAAATATATTTTTTTTAAACAGAGGTTAGCTAGGAAGCAATTTTTGCAAAATAAAGGTTCATGAACCGGGATAAATGAAACCAGGTATGTGGATTTGTCTATATTTTGCCTTTTTCTTGGGGAATTTTAGTTTCATTTTTTGGTCTTTTTCACTGGGCATCTTCCTAAGTCGATATACTAAGGACCATGTGTAGCACTGGATCAAATATGAAGTCTTATTTTCTGAAACCAGTTATCTATATTCTATGTTCTCTCTCTCCATCTCTCTACAGTGTCAGATTCCCAAGTTCCCTGCCGAATGTGCCCACCCAGAGGGGTGCTGCTAAACTGGCTCTCCCAGAACCGATTTCAAGCTACTAGCAATTTACTGGTTGACTTATGTAATTCCTGACCATGCACTGATTAGTTCTCATGCACTGGTATAAGCCAGCTGTAGCACTGGCCCCATCCCCTCCCAAGATAATTTGTCTGCTTTATATTTAAAATGTATGGAATTCTATGAATCTCAGTCCTTATGTCGAAGTCACCGGTTTTTCCACAACAGTGAATCTTGATTTGTTCATACATACGGGCAGAGATAAAAATCAAAAATATAAATTATCCTAATTTGCTCAGATAAAAATATTTTGAGCCATAAATACTTTTTAATGAATTAATTCCAGTCAGCAAACGGGGCAAATGGTGGGGCCTATGCTGTGCCTATCCTGCCAATGATCACATATATTTTTTTAATCATCAAAAACATAACTTTCGTTAACTTCCCTTTCGGGGCTATATCCTTCAGGAAATTATTCAAAAGCAGTGTTGGACATGGACGGCACTGGAGGAGATAATGCTAAGTGAAATAAGTCAAGCAGAGAAAGACAACTATCATATGATTTCTCTCATCTATGGAACATAAGAACTAGGATGATCAGTAGGGGAAGAAAGGGATAAAGAAAGGGGGGGTAATCAGAAGGGGGAATGAAACATGAGAGACTATGGACTATGAGAAACAAACTGAGGACTTCAGAGGGGAGGGGGGTGGGGGAATGGGATAGACCGGTGATGGGTAGTAAGGAGGGCACGTATTGCATGGTGCACTGGGTGTTATACACAACTAATGAATCATCGAGCCTTACATCGGAAACCGGGGATGTACTGTATGGTGACTAACATAATATAATAAAAAATCATTAAAAAAAACAAAACAAAACAAAACAAAACAAAACAAAACAAAACAAAACAAAACAAAAAAAAAACAAAAGCAGTGTTGGAGCACTACTATGAATGATAGTGAAAAACTGAGAAAAAATCCAAATGTTCGACAACAGGAGAATGGCTACTCAAATTATGGCATATTGATACGATAACATATTAACAGCTATTAGTATTATAAACAGATGGAACAAAATACATGTGTTGATGATGGCAGAATAAAAGCTTACATGGAATAACGCTATTAGCAATATAATGCTAAATTTATGAGCACATCCATTACAAGTATGTGAAAGAAACTCCCAAACTCCCAGGAACAGAGTAACTGCTCTAGAGCCTTGTACCAGAAATACCTGAACTGGTCTTTAACCACTTCATCAATTTCAGTTCTAATTTCAGTTTCGGGTAACAACAAAACGCAGTTTAGAACTTGTTTTAACCCTATCCAAGTACAAACTCACTTCAATCGACAGCCACTGAATGTCAGCCAGTGACAGCCTCATACTTTCAAAGTCAGTTAAGTAGTCGAAGACTCACTCCAGAAAATTCACTAAGGCTGATGTCAACCCTTTCTCACCTCTATAGCCAACAAAAACCAAAAACTGTTGTTGTATTCAACAACGACAACAAAACCTGTAAAACAGACATCAACCCGTTCTTGCCTCTGTAAACCACATAACTTCAGAACAAATTCCCAAACCCTAAATGTAATTGTTAGTTTGCTTTGCTCAGTGAGACTAGGCCTCACCAGCATCTCTCTTTTATATAATAAAGCAATAAATTCAGCTCTGGTTTTTGTATCAGATTTTGAGTGATGGTCTCATCCTTTGACAGTTCTGGAAGTCCCTCACTTGGCAGCAGTCTCTATGACTCTCGGGCTAACAGGTGACTTCTCCTTGTCCCTTGTTCCAAAATTCCATTTGTCCTTCAAATTTACTTCCAGGTGAATGTGTCTCAACAATTATCTGATTTAAGTTCTGATTTGCTTCATTGAGCTCTTGTCACTGATTCATTTATCCTAGGATTTTTGTTATAAAGACCCAATAGATCTTCATATAAGGTCATCAGTTCTAAGTCTTTGTATAGGGCAGTTCAACCTTTAGTTTTGGAAAGTACTCATTTATGATAAATAATTAGACCAAATTTTTGTATAAGGTTATTAGAACTTTTGGCTTGGAGGTATACCGTTCAGTAAATATTTTTACTATTAACCTCTTTATGCTTTTGCTGCTTGCTTTGCCTTCTTTTGCTTGACAATTCATACAAAGTCTGGTCTCATGTATTTTGCTTTGTCTTGAATTGTCCTGTGTCACTGAATGCATAGGGAAGTGGTCTAAAAGGAACAGATAGGGGCATAAACTTAGTAAGTCTCCAAACCAATCAAGATGCCCCAAAGACTAATGATTGGAGGTCTGTTAAATTGGCAACAAATTTACACAAAAGTAATTAATCAAACTTAGCCTTGGGAGCCCTACAAAACTTTTAAGGGGACACTCGATCTTGTCAATTTGTCAGTCACTGTGCTTAGTCCATAACCCAGGATCAATGACTATCAGATTATTGATTGTACAGCACTGTCCTGACCTCTGCTTGCTTGAGGAACCAAGCTGCTTTTCAGAGCACACACATTTGACCAACTTGTTACAGGCTTGTATATTATCAAAGCTGGACCCTCCTCCTGGAAAAATGTCTGCTTTCTGTTTGTGTTGCACTATAATCCTAATTATTGCACTTAGAAGAATGAATGACTTTCAAAAAATTCAGAATAACAGTGGTCATTACGGTGATCGTTGTACATGTCAATATCAATAACTAATGCAGTTAAGGGGAGCTCTATAAAAATTAAGAGATAAAATATCAAACACTCATTAGTTAGCCTCTTTAATTAGTCAACTAGTGACCTCAAAACAAAATGCTGAATCCAAGACAGCGTCTCTCAATTTGACTCTCTTACCTTCTGAAACTTACCCTCCTTGCATCTTTCAGCTTTATCTTCTCCACTCACTTCACCCCTTCAATCCCTTCTGCTCCTTCCCCTGACCTCCTAAATGATTTCTGCAGGAATTTTTGCAGAAACGGACTAGCCATGTTGCCCCAAACAACACCAAATTGCTAGACCAAATGGCTCTACAGAAGCTGAATTTAAACCCTGGTGTAGAGTTGAGTTTCAAGGAATTTCTTTAACCCAAGAAGACAGATATTTGCTGCATAATTCAGGATTTTGTTAGATACTTACAGACCTGAACTATCAGTCCTGTTCCAACTAGTTCACTTAATTGTTAGTCCCTCAGGTGGGAAAAAAAATGTTTAAAAGCAGTAGGGTAAAAAAAGACCAGGAGAACATTTAAACAACCGAGCTCTTCAAAATAATAATAATAATAATAATAATAATAATAATAATAATAAAATAAAACATTTCAATAGACTTTAGAGGGCAATAAAAATAGACAAAACACCAGGTAAGTCCATTTCAGAAGACTTTCTCTCAGAGACTAATCGGTCAAAGATTCAAAGTTGTAAACAAAATAAAGATCAATCATAGGAAATGTTATAAATAGAGTTCAGGAAATTTTCAAACAATCTTCTGGGTATCTAAATAGCTAAAGTAAAGGGAACCTTGTCTTTTCTTTTTTAAATGGGCTCAAACATAGAATATAGGAATCAGAAGAAAAAAACTTGAATGAAAAATCGTCAATTTAAAAATCTCCAATATATAGCTGATTTTTCAGAGAGGCTTGAATAGTTAACAAAGTAGAAATCAAATCAAATTTGTGGCCCTCCAGATAAAAATAAGACCAAAATATCCTCTATTTTCTAGGAATTGGGAACCTATCCATAGCGACACCTATAGAAACGACAAGCAAAAAATCCACTTGAAGAACCAATGTCCTTTACTGGCTAAAAATACCTACAGTGCGTACGACTCTAAAGAGACTGAAGGGATGCCTGGCTGGCTCGGCTGGTTAAGCATCTGCCTTCGTCTTGGGTCATGATCCCAGGGTGTTGGAATCAAGTCCCGCATGGAGCTCCTTGCTTGGCAGGGAGTCTGCTGCTCCCCCTGCTTGTGCTCTCTTTCTCTCTCAGACAAATAAATAAAATAAAAATCTTAAAAAAAAAAAGAGAGAGAGACTGAAGAATCTCTGTGCAAAAATCACCAACGACATAAGCAGAAAAGTTGGAGAAGAATCTATAAGAGTCCAGATTACTACCTTCCAAATTACAGAAATCTTTCTTTTTACATATATAAAAAAATTAGGCCAGAGCAGGTATTAACTCACAACATGCACACATCAGTGACTCATTGTCTTTTACGGCCCATCCCCCGAGCCAGTAGCCAAGGCTTATCCTCTTGCCTCAGAGCAGTCCGGCCTTGTCTGACTCTTGAGGCACCTTCCGACTGTGTACTAGGATCACCTTTACCTCTGATGGTACCATATACACTCACTATTGCTAACTGAAAACATCTAACATTTTTCTGTTAGTCTTAACTAATGAAATATGTTATTTTATTCTTGGGTTCTACTTCCTAAGTGTGCTAAAATGGGGCTCACAAGGAGCAGTTGTTAAAGTTTGAGGAATTTCAGAAAAAGACAATTATCATACGGTTTCACTCATTTATGGAACATAAGAAATAGGAAGATTGGTAGGAGAAGGAAGGGAAGAATGAAGGGGGTGTAAACAGAAGGGGGAATGAACCATGAGAGACTGTGGACTCTGGGAAACAAACTGAGGGCTTCAGAGGGGAGAGGGTGGGGGAATGGGATAGGCTGGTGATGGGTAGTAAGGAGGGCACGTATTGCATGGTGCACTGGGTGTTATACGCAAACAATGAATCATGGAACTTTATATCAAAAACTAGGGATGTACTGTATGGTGACTAACATAATAAAAAAGTATTATAAAAAAATAAAGTTTGAGGAACTTCACAAGTCAGTTGACATCATATTGGCAGCCTGAAATCAGCCATGGTGAAGGTATTTATACCTCAGAAATCAGCAAATGCTTTCAATGAGAACCCCCTCCTCTTTCCTCGCCAGCCAGCTAGAAACATTTATCAGCACACCACTGGCTAAACTTTACATTTCAATATTGCTTTTAAACTGAACTCACTTCCCTTTTAGTTCTCTTCTTAAAAACAGTTTTAAAATACGACAGATATTTTGTTTGCTTGATATAAATTGGCTTTTGATAAGAATCAAATTAATCTGTTAATTCAGCTATTCACCTCATTGGCACCTCACTTTTCCTGCCTGTAATAGATCTTGTTCATTATTTACAATGTCACTGTTTCAGAGGTAAGAATTCTTCTATTTTAAATTTGTTAAATTTAGGGGCGCCTGGGTGGCACAGCGGTTAAGCGTCTGCCTTCGGCTCAGGGTGTGATCCCGGGGTCCTGGGATCGAGCCCCGCATCAGGCTCTTCTGCTGGGAGCCTGCTTCTTCCTCTCCCACTCCCCCTGCTTGTGCTCCCTCTCTCTGGCTGTCTGTCAAATAAATAAATAAAATATTAAAAAAAATAAATTTGTTAAATTTAGTTTTGAGTACAAATTATTTTTTAAATTTCATTACCTGTCATCTTACTCTCTCAAGCAATGTTTAAAATTTCTCCACACTTTTATCCAAATAAATAAAGCTGCTCTGAGATAGAGGAAGAGGTTAGAAGTGATGAACTCTAAAAACAGCTCTATGAATTAATTGAATGTGAATTATTTTGTAGGCAGTAAGCTCATTAACATTGGCCTTAACGATGTTTTTTAAAAATGTGAATTATTTGCTGATATCTTGAACATTCTGAGATCTGAATACATTAGCATATTACCTTTTAATTTCATGATGTGTAGTATTTTTTGTTTTGAATTTGGTTGCTTACATTTTAAACATTATTAAATATCTTTGGAAGCCACTTTTGCTTCTTAATGACATTCTCATTTCAATTTCAGATACTTTGATTTACAAGTGCCAACTTGTTTAGGAGTCATTGTTGACTCATTCAGTCAAAACTTTTTTTCACTGACATTTCAAAATGCCACCAGTTTGCCAGCAAGTGATAATTTCTTGAAGTTTTTTTTCTATTGTTTGGTCTCTATTCATTATTATTATTATTATTTAACCAAAAACACTACCTCTCCCTGTGTCTCCCTCACTCTCTCTTTCTTTCTTTCTTTCTATCTATCTATCTATCTATCTATCTATCTATCTATCTATCTAATCAGAGCACGGGTTAGTCTCTCTTCATTTTAATGTATCTGGCAAAGTGTAAGAAGCAGTAACATTTGTTGGTAAGACTTAAAAATCCTTTCCAGAATTTACAATGGAGTTCCCAGTCAATGCCAATGGATCTGGAGAGTAACAACTTTCAGAGAAGAGAAAAATCAAAGCTAATAGCCCGATTACTATATAATACTTCAACTATCACCCTGACAAATTATTATATTTTAAAGGTAACAATCTAGGGGCGGCTGGGTGGCTCAGTCAGTTAAGCATCTGACTTCTGCTCAGGTCATGATCTCAGGGTCCTGAGACTGAGCCCTGCATCGGGCTCCCTGCTCAGGAGAGCCTGCTTCTCTCTCTCCCTCTGCTGCTCCCCTTGCTTGTGCTCTCTCTGTCAAATAAATAAAACCTTCAAAAATAAATAAACAAAGGTAACAGAATCTAATAGGTATCATAATCCAAAGAGAAGACTGTAAGCAGGGACCGGTTTTATTCTACCTGGACTCCTCTCCCTACCCCCTTCCCTAGACCATCATCCCTCCAAGCAAAGGCCCCTTTCTTGCTTCATATTTTTCCCAGATCCCCACTCCCATTCAACTGTCTACTCCGAATCACACTTACTCTAACGTGTATTATTTTTGTGTATGTAGAGCATTTTAAGTAATCATAAACAGTACTGTGTTATAAATCTCAAACTTTTTTCCTAATTAATTTGGTATGAATTTTAACACTCTATTCATGCTACTCCATAGACTACAGGTTCATTGCCTTTGGATGTTGCAAAATATTCCAGAATGTGCTTCTCACCATATTTATGTATCCGTCCTTCTAGGGATGGACACCTATGCTGCCTTCCACTGCTGCTACTACCACTCTATCCATGCTACAGTGAGTACCCTTATACACTTCCCCTGCTTCACAGAATCGCTGCTCCAACGCACTTTGACCAGCAGGGCCTGAGTGCTCCCCTTTACTCAAATCCTATCATTTGGTATTATCCCCATGTTCAACTTTTTGCCTATGAGTGTAAAATGGTATCTTGTTGTTTTAATTTTTATCTGATTATCAATGAGACTTGACATCCTTTCAAAAATGTATTAGCCATTCAGGTTTCCTTTCTGTGAACTGTCTATATGTCCTTTGCCTATTTTCTCTTTACTCAGTTTAACATTTTTGAATGGTTTTGTTTTGTTTTTAAGACTTTATTTTCCTAGTACAGTTTTAGGTTTACCATAAAAGTGAAAGGAAGGTACAGATATCTGCCATATACCACCTGCCCCTACATATGCATAGCCTCCCCCATTCTCAACATCACTTACCAGAATGGTTATAAGACACGGCAAAAGCTAGATGAGTACCAGAGACAGGATACTGGGCGGGGGCAAGTTTTTTGGAGGTGGATTCTTTCTTTCTTTCTCTTTCTCTTTCCTTTCCTTTCATTTCCTTCCCTTCCCTTTCTTTCTCTCTCTCTTTTTCTTTTCTCTTCTTTCTCTTTCTCTTCTTTCTCTTTCTCTCTCACTCTGTTTCTCTCTTCCTAAGTTTTATTTAGTCTAAGACTTAGCTTGAGCCCCTCTGATAAGCCTAGGCTGAAGCTGGCATGCTTTAGGTGAGCAGTCGTTGGTGGTTAAATCTGCACCTCTTCCAGGTTTTCAAGGCTCTTTGACTTAATTATAATCTCCTGGCTCTTGATATATAAAGAGGGCTGGGGCAGCGGGAGCATTAATGGGCCAAATAATCTGCTTATACCACTCAATACAAGCTCAGATATTGCCCTGACATCACCCTGCTGTTCCAAGCAGAGGCTGAGCTGGTTGCTAGTCTGATACCTGGTGCAACGAAGCAAGTGATGGCCCACACAGGTCAAGGTGTAAGAAAGAGAAAAGTGGGCGCCTGGCTGGCTCAGTTGGAGGGGCATGCGGTTCTTTTGGGGTCATGGGTTTGAGTCCCACATGCGGTGTAGAGATTACTTAGACATAACTTGAAAGAAAGAAAGAAAGAAAGAAAGAAAGAAAGAAAGAAAGAAAGAAAGAAAAGAAAGAAGAAAGAAAGAGAGAAAGAAAGAAAGAAGAAAGAAAGAGGGAGGGGGAGGGAGGCAGGGAGGAAAGAAGGAAGGAAGAAAAGGGAAAAAGCACCTCCAAAAAACTTGCCCCCACCCAATATCCTGTCTCTGATTCTCATTTAGCTTTTATTGTGTCTTGTAACCCCTTCTATTTTCCCAGGAATTTTGTTTGTTTTTAACTTTTACGTTTAACAAATTCATCACTTTTTTTTTTTTTTTAGTTTTTGTAAGATCTCTAGGGTTGGATTTGGGGGAGAAAAGATGATAGCCTTGTAGGAACCAAAAAATCTTAATTCATCTTTTCATTTTCCCATTTAAAAAACAGTTAAATTTTTATTTCCCTATTTTAATCTCTTACTTGCATCAAATAGCGCTAGCAAAGTTATCAAAGTACTTCTTGAAAGAAATAAAAAGGAAGAAATATGACCCTCTCAATTAATCAATATACCTGGTTATACTCTTCAGAAAAATTTAATAAGAATTTACCATCATTTTACCCTCCACTTACCTGGAATGGTTTCAGGAATATTTCCTCCATCGCCAGTCTGCCATACTCGGTGAAGAGCTAGACAGAAAATCACACACACCACAGAGAAAACTTCAGTATCAGCAAAGTTCTACTTCTGTGCTCTCTTCCATTCTTTGTTTTCCTCGCTAAGACATAATACTGTATTATTAAGGTTACAATAATCATTTTAAGGAACTAAGAATTAGATAAAGCAGAACTACAGTAATTTTTAATTTATTTTTAAATTTAAATTCAATTAATTGACATGTAATGTATTATTGGTTTCAGAGTGATTCATCAGTCTTATATAAAACCCAGTGCTCATTACATCACACTGGGTTATGTCCATGACCCAGTCACCCCATCCCTCCAGCCCCTCCCCTCCAGCAGAACTACAGTAATTTTTAAATAAAAAATTAAGGACATAAAGTACATGTTAAAAATAAAGTTTCCACTTCAGGCTAATACCTTTATATCAAGAATGTAGGACAGTTCTTTTGTAGGGAAGATGGGGGAAAAAGTAACATGGTAAATAACCTTTCAAAGCAGAACTCGCACAGATCAGACCAGAGAGCCATAAACTATGTTGGCCGTATTTACAAAAGTTGTTGCCTGAGGAAATTTAATGGCACAATGGACTGAATTACTACAAAGGCATAAAGGCATTTGGCTTAAAAATATAATCAGATATACCACCTTCTCTTGTTTCTAATTGCTCCCAGTTGAGAGGCACCGTATCAATTTTTGTGTAGACAGAAATGTAAGGTTTTAGAGAACAAAGACCTGAGGGGGGGACTGTGATTAGGCCTCTGACGAGCGTTTCATCCAGCCCAGCCCAGGGGGTTTCCCCAGCTGTACGGAAGTAATGCCACTTCTTCTACAAGACTAACAAGCCAGTGCGGCTTCTCAGAGCTGGGACGAACTGACACAGAGGATTCCCGCCCCTGCCCCTCGAGGATAGCTCCCACAGCACCACCCTGCCTCTCCTGCAGAAGGATCTAGGAAGCCAAGGGTAATTACTAAGCATCTGATTAGAGTGATTCAGTGAAAGTCTGCAATACCATGTCTAAAAGGCAGCTGGTCCAGGGGTGAGACACTCACATTAGAATCATCTACTAACATAATTGGAAGTCACAATCTTTTCTGAGGAGGCTGAGGTGTTGTCGTTTACAGGAAAAATGTTAAATGGTCTCAGAAAAAGATTACTTACTCAATATCAAAGTCCAAAATTAGCCTTCTTAAGAAATCCCTAAGCTGGTATTGAACAGTGCCATACCATTAGCTTGGAGAACAGTTGGCTAGGTTATGACACAGGCCTGAAGAAGTAAATCGTACTTATTACAAGAAACAATTATTCAGCGTATTGCCTATTTGTCCTAAATGCAGTGTGAGGTACTAGAAATATATTTGGGAATAAAGCCGGATGTGAACTCCAAATGTTATTTCCAACATCACAGGTTACCCTGCTTTATTAGCCTTTGTTGTCTGTTAAATTTGTACATGGCTCTTATTGCCAAGATAGATTGTCTATTTAGAGCAAAATTTTCTATAAAATATGCAGAGGGAAATTATCAGAGAAACAATACATTTTGCTATGTAACAAAATAACATGCATTGAAAGATAGCAGAGTGTTACAGAGATGGGAACTTTCTTAAGGAAACCTCTAATCTCATCTTTTACATATTTGAGATTTAAATGCTGCTTGGAAAGTGGAAGGAGCACTGAGCCCAGGAGATACCCAGATTTCTAGTCCCACTAGAAATACCACTAATTAGCCACATGAGTTTAGGCAAGTCATTTACTACTTTCAGCCAAATTTACCTCATCTGTAAAATATGAAGGATAAATTAGGTGTCACTCTTTCAGATCTAAAAGAGAATTTTACGAATTATCATCAGGTAGTCCCTCATAGTTTTTAGGTATAAAGTAGTCCATAGGAAAAAAGTCTGGCATACAACTGATATCATACTAATAATTATTAAATCTCTGACCGTAAGACTTCAACTTCAGGTTTTTTTCTCTGCATTTTTGCTGTAACAATACTCTGAGGGCAGCATATAGAACAGAAAGGTTTTCAAAACATATTATTCAAGCACAGCTGACATACGATGTTATAGTTTCAGGTGTGCACCATGCGATTTGGTAATTCTACGCATTATGTGTGCTCACCTTCAGTGTGCCCACCACCTGTCACCACACAACATCACAGTGTTAATGACTGTATCCCCATGGTGTACTTCTCACCTCTGTGAGTTATTTATTTTATGACTGGATCAAATTCACATTTTGGGTCATTTTTAAACCAGAGATTCTTTTCTCTCATCTGCCATATATATTCACATATATAGGGCCAATTGCAAGTAGCTTTAGAGTAACAAAGAAATTTGAAAACTGAATTAGAAAGAATGTAACTATACAGGGCTGAAACAAGAAACCTGGAAATAGGACAACCTCTATTTGATTATGTTTCTAAATCTTTCTGAATTAAGTTTTCCAAGTAGAGGAAGGCCCAACAAAATCTATACATCCTCAAAAGATGACCAGATATGTAAAAAAAAAAAAAAAAGTATACACATTGTTACCTGGAGGTGCTGAAGGTCATCCTCCTGGACGTTCTGGGATAAGTTATATACCTTGATTAAGAAGTAAAGATAAAATGAGAAAATAATTAACATCCTCCGAAGCACTTAGTCATTTTTTACTTTTATAAATATCAATGTTCACAAAATCAAACTCTCTTAAGTGTATTCTTATATAATGGTATTTATAAGACCTTGAGAGAGTAATAAAGAAGGCTTGAAAGACAACAGACAACGTACAATGATCATAAAATTGTTCCAGAAATACCACAGCCACTTGTCCTGGAGACAGAATATTAAAATTATTTATGAACCTAACTAAACAATTAGTCACTAAAATAATCATTCTTACAAGCATACCAAAATAATAGCAATCCCGATCTAAATAACCCATCCATAAAATTTTGTCTTGAAAACTTATGTTCACCTTTTCATAATTGATTAATTTAGTTAAGCCTATAGACAGTTCTACCACATTGAAGTTAGGTTCCAAATATCAGGCTCATATCTCTACACATATGCATTACTGCTTCATGAACAGATCACAGCACTAAGATGACATTCTCTTTTATTTTGAGGGGTAACTTCAAAAAAAAGGATGTTTATATGTTTATATATTGACACAAACAACATACTTTGTGTTCTTATTTAAATAACAGATTTTTTCTCAGATAATAAAAAGTCATTACTAGGGACTTAGATTTTTCAGTGAAAATATTCAATCTTTTCAGGTAAAATATAAATAAAAAATATTAAAAAGGCAAAGTCAATCTTGTTTTAATTGGCTTGTTTATACTGCTGATTATGAACAACGCTTTCTCTGCTCACTTATAATTCCAGCCTTAACTTATTTACCCCAACCACTTTGCCTTCCCTACCTCTTAAACTATCTTACCTCTTTTTAACCATCTGTTTCTTGCTCTTTCTTATGAATAGAAAATATCTAAACACTGTTTTAAAATCTCTCATGCTATATGTTCTATGGCTATAGTAAAACTCTCCAAGGACTTTCAGGACCATTTGTAAAGCCTACAATAACTTCAAAAACAATACTTGAAAAAAGACAAAGAAAGAAAAAAGGAAGGGAAGATACAAAAAAAATTTTAAAGATTTTATTTATTTATTTAGAGAGCACAGAAGCAGGGGGATGGGCAGAGGAAGAGGGAGAGAGAGAATCCCAAGCAGACCCCACACTAAGCATAGAGCCCAATGTGGGGCTTGATCCCAGGACCCTGAGATCATGACCTGAGCCAAAATCAAGAGCGGGAGGCTCAACCAAAGGAGCCACCCAGGTGCCACAAAGATAAAAATTTTTGTAAGACATTTACTTATCTAAATGTATATTAAATGTTTTAAAAAGTTGGGAAAGCATCTTAAAAAACAAAAAACAAAAAACCCCGCCTGGGTGCCTCAGTTAGTTAAGCATCTGCCTCTTGATTCTGGCTCAGGTCATGATCTCAGATTGTGAGATTGAGCCCCGCATGTGGAACCTGCTTGGGATTCTCTCTCCCTCTTCCCCTGTCCCTCCCCTCCGAGACAACCCCCCACATCACACACGTGCTCTCTCTCCTTCTAAAAAAAAAAAGAAGCTGGGAAAGCATATGTTTTCATACTTAGAAATGTTTCTACTGGCTATGGAAAAAAAAATCTCATTTGGGGCGGCTGGGTGGCGCAGTCATTGAGCGTCTGCCTTCGGCTGAGGGCGTGATCCCAGAGTTCTGGGATCGAGCCCCACATCAGACTCCTCCTCTGGGAGCCTGCTTCTTCCTCTCTCACTCCCCCTGCTTGCGTTCCCTCTCGCTGGCTGTTTCTCTCTGTCAAATTAATAAATAAAATCTTAAAAAAAAACTCATTTATAAATCTTTTTTTTTTTTTTTAAAGATTTTATTTATTTATTCGACAGAGATAGAGACAGCCAGCGAGAGAGGGAACACAAGCAGGGGGAGTGGGAGAGGAAGAAGCAGGCTCATAGCGGAGGAGCCTGATGTGGGGCTCGATCCCATAATGCCGGGATCACGCCCTGAGCCGAAGGCAGACGCTTAACCGCTGTGCCACCCAGGCGCCCCATCATTTATAAATCTTGTTTCCATAAATGTAACTTACAATAGGTAGTTTTAATGTATCTATTTGCATACGTCATAAGACTTAATAATATTGAGTGATTGTAGGCTTTAAACAGAAAAAAAATTATCAATAAGATAATACAAATTTTTCTTTTTTTTTTAAAGATTTTATTTATTTATTTGACAGAGATAGAGACAGCCAGCCAGAGAGGGAACACAAGCAGGGGGAGTGGGAGAGGAAGAAGCAGGCTCATAGCGGAGGAGCCTGATGTGGGGCTCGATCCCAGAACGCCGGGATCACGCCCTGAGCAGAAGGCAGACGCTTAACCGCTGTGCCACCCAGGCGCCCCAATACAAATTTTTCTGACCATAGAGTTTGAAAACTGAACAGAAATTAGATGACAGTAACCAAAACAATTCTACTTTTATAGAAATCACAATAACTTGTATGATAATTGAGCCAAATAATATATTTACCATTTCTGTTGTTTGTCTTAACTACCACATGTATGTAGGAACACATATGTTCATAAGTTTTAAAGAAACAGCCATCAAAATGGATTCATTTTATTCCATACCTGTATTGAGCTGATCATTGTGCTAAGCGCAAATACTGTGGCCGAATCTCTCAGAGTTGACTGACTATCAAAGGTTCCCTGAGTATCCATCAATAGCACTGCAACCTACAGGCAAGTAGAGCACAGCATTGATATTTTATAGGACAGGTGCAGTATTAGGGTTACTACAAATTTAACACCATAAGAACTAAAGCAAACAATTATCAATGAATACTTAATAAGTAATTTTTTATATATGCCATGAATGCCACAGAAACTAAAAATATTAATTAGCTGATACTATAATGATTAATTTTCATTGGTATTCCAACATAACAGAAACGATACTGAAACAAAATATAGATGTTAGCTTGCTGAACTGCTGTCCTATTGTCCCTATGATTTTTCCACCTTGATCAACAGAAAGGGAAACAGGAACACGCAACCCACTTCCCTTTTAATTTTCATGTCAAATTGCCGAACCTAGTTTTCAGAAGGTCATTTTGAGGATCTTGAAAAGTGGTAACTCTTGCAAGTGAGACTCAGTTTTCTTTACGAAGTTTGCATCATACCTTCTTGCCATCAGGTTTATTGATAAGGAAGACTTCACTCCATATTTGGATTCCTGTGGTCTCTCTTTCAGACCCACCTCTCCATGAAAAACCAGTCAATGGTTCATTGTAATCTCCAACCCAGTCGACTGATTCCTATAAATTAAGAAAGTCTGTGATATGGAACGGGATATGTGGTGTAGTTTTTCCCACACATCAATTCCGGTTTGTAGCTCTCTCCAACTATAGTCAAAAGGAAACAACATAGTCACATCTACTGCATTGATACGATTACTTTATTTATCTAGAATATTATTACAGAGGAGCCGTATCTGCTACATTTTATTCTAGGTCCTGGGAATACATAGATATCATTCCAGACCAGAGAAAGCTTACAACCTAATTTTAAAAAAGACAGACATGTTAACAAACTCTTATGTTGCCATGTATATTAGGCATAAATAGAAGCACAGGAAAAGAAATAACTAACTCTCGGTCAGGTAAGACTTAACAGGAGAGGTGGTGTTTGTGCTAAAATTTGAAGGATGTTTGGGAATTTTCCAGGAGAGCAAATTTGGGGAGAGCATTCTAGAAGCAAAGAAATAAAGATAGGAGAAAGGATATTATGTCAGGATATACACAATAATGATACATACAAACACTTCGGTATTGGGGGAGGAGGGAGTGAACAGCAAGAGGAGAGGCACCTAATAGTGTTGCAGAAAAACAAAAACATAAGCAATCTGTTACACTTTAATCTGGCAAGTGCTATTTAACACAAGCAACATGACAAATGTTATTGAGCATTTAATTTTAATGTTTATTTCACAGTTTAAACTATGAATATGCCTAAAACTGTATAATCCCAAAGAATGGAAACTAATTTTGTTCACTTAATTTTCCCACCCATGTTAAGTAGCATACTAATGTCGAAGAGTTCTGTTTGGTTTCAAAGCCTGAAGTATTTTGGTAGTTCTATTCTTGATTTGCTTGAACTGAAGCTAGAGATAGAAGATATTAAAGTGAACTTCACGAAACTACTCAAAAATACCCTAACTATAAAAGATCAATCCCAAATGAATAATTATGGTATAAGTAAATAACACAAAGTTGCTGTGGGTAGTGTGTCCCTTCTGCCTCCACAGCCATATGTGCAAGAGAATTGCTATGGGGAAAAGGGTAGAAAATAATATATAGGTATGCTCTCCATTCCCAACCTTATGTTCCTGGACTCTGTTATCCTTCTGCTTTTGGTTTATCCTAGGTCCCTTAAAGTTTCATTTCTGAGCCACATTGTCGTCTCAAATGTTATGACACTGTTGATTGCCTCTGGGGGTGGGGTAAGATGAGAATCAAGCGGGAAAAGAGAAGAGAGAACTTTCTGGGGTAACAGCAAGATATACTTGATAGAACTTGTGGCCATGCAGGCATAAGCATTTTCAAAAAATAATCATAATAAGCAAATGTACACCTAAGATTTATGCATGTAACTGTAATGTAGATTTTACAACAAAAGAAAACAACTGAAATATATGATAACGATACAGATTAAAATATTTATGAAGAAGTGTGCCAATGTCAGCAGTTTACTTTGAAATGGATAAAAAAATCAGAAGCGGTGATGGGTGTAAGGAGGGAAGAAGAACTGGAGACACATGTGATAACACAAGAATATTAATGTTCATGGTAAAATCTAGGTAGTTCACACTGAGGTCTTCACTGTAAAATTCTTTTTAACTTTGCTGCATGCTTGAAATTTGTCATAATAAATGTTGGGGAGAAAATAATTATCATAAAAAAGTTATGATAAAAGTTATGTGACACATTTTAAACACTCTAACATGTAAAGTTTATGATCATATCACTATGCTGTGTCTCTTTCTAAAAGAATAAAAAAATAAGCTATATTCTAAGGGAAATGTGGCAAAGTGGCCTCAGAGGAAAGTGGCCAATGGAGTTTGGTACCCAAAGCACTGCAGGTGGAATGGTTCTACCGCAGCATATAGGATAATGCAAGTGGAAATACTGAACACTACTAAATACAAACACAACAGGACAAGAGCACAGAAACAAGAAAACATTTTAAAGCAATCTTACGCACCTGGTTGTACATGTATCTCAACATAAAGTCCATCAGGAATGATTTTCCTTTTCTAAAGGCTCCAGCCACAGATACGGCAACAACCTCCTTGTCCCTGACAGCCTCTGAGAGAAGGATCCGATTCAGTGCCGTTTCATCTAACTCAAACGAATGGTCATCTTTGACGATGAGGACTTGGACTGGTCCTGCCTTTTTCACCGGCTCCTCCTCTTCTGAGCTCCATTCGTATGTCTTTTCTGAAAACCCACCTGTTGAATAAAATAGCAATTTATTCAGCTAATCATCTCAAAATACCAAGAAATGTACAGGTACCTCTCAATTCTCAAATATCTGAAACAGGGGCACAATGGAATTAGAAATGCTCGTTTTAATGACATATATTAATGTCATTAAATGTCTCAGAAAGACTTATGTCTCAGAAAGACATATCTCATCTTTCTGATTATGTGACCAAATCAAAGAGAATTTTATTCTCAAGAAAGCTCCAAGTCAGGGCAGAGATCTGTTTGCAGAGTGAGAAAGAAAATCAAAGCAAAGGGTTCTACTTTTGGAGCATAGGAATAAAATGACTTTAGTTCATACTTTCTTCATCCCCTAAAAATAAGTTTAGTTATTCACATAAAGGATCCTTGCAAAGTTTTTTAAAACTGAACACACATAGGAGGAAATAAATACAGAGAATCAGAATCACATATTTTTGAAATTGGAATAAATTTCTACAGCACCTAGTTCAGCTTCCTTCATTACATGCATGCCATCTACAAATTCCTAGGTTCTTAAATGTCTAAAATTATACCTCATAGCAATGGAATTTACAGATAATTAAATTGGATAGGGCCAGATTACAGACATCCTTCAAATCCATAGCAAAGAGCTCTAGATATAATTCAATTTTAAAAAAGTTATTTGGTGTGAAGATCTTATACAAAAGCTGTGTGACCCTGGGAAATTACTAAATCTCTCAACTCTTCATCTGTAAAATGTAAACTACTAATAGTACCTATTAATTGGGTTGTTATAAAGATTAAGGGAGCTACTATATGTAAAGTGCTGAGATCAGTGCTTGGCACATAGTAATCTCATAAAGGTTAGCTATCATCACCACCATCACCATCACTGCCTTGGGATTATAGACTGAACTAAGTATTCCTAGAAGAACTTTCTGCCTATTTTCCAGAAATTTGTGTGTGTGTATGTATACATATGTATGTAAAAAATTATCATATATATGATAAATGGTTAATATCCAAAATATATTAAGAACTGATACAACTAAATAGCAAAAAAAAAAAAAAAACAAACAAAAAAACAAAACCCTCAAACAATCCAATTTAAAAATGGGCAGAGGATCTGAATAGACCTTTTTCTACAGAAGACATGCAAATGGCCAACAGACACATGAAAAGGAGCTCAATATCATTAATCATCAAAAAATGCAAATCAAAACCAAATAGATATCACCTCATACCTATTAGAATGGCCATTATCAAAAAGAGAAGAAACAAGTCCTGGTTAGGACATAGAGAAAAAGGAATCCTTGTGCACTGCTGGTGAAAACATAAATTGGTGAAACCACTGTGGAAAACAGTATGGAAAAAATTAAAAATAAAATTACTATGTGATCCAGCAATTCCACTTCTAGGTATTCATCTGAAGAAAATGAAATGAGTAACTCAAAAAGATATATGCACCCCTATGTTCATTATAGCATTATTTATAATAGTCAAGATATGGAAACAACCTAAGAACAACCTAGGTGTCCACTGATGAATGAAGGGATAAAGAAATTAGTGTGTGTGTGTGTGTGTGTGTGTGTATACACACATATATGCACACACACACACACATATATGCATACACACACACATATATGCGATGGACTATTACTCAGCCATAAAAAATAATGAAATCTTGCCATTTGTGATAACATAGATGGACCTCAAGTGCATTGTGCAGGACAGAGAAAGACAAATACCGTACGGTCTCTTATATGTGGAATTTAAAAAACAAAAACAGGGGCGCCTGGGCGCTCGGTCATTAAGCATCTGCCTTCGGCTCAGGGCATGATCCCAGAGTCCTGGGATCGAGCCCCACATTGGGCTCACTGCTCCACTGGAAGCCTACTTCTTCCTCTCCCGCTCCCCCCGCTTGTGTTCCCTCTCTCACTGGCTGTCTCTTTCTCTGTCAAATAAATAAAATCTTAAAAAATAAAATAAAAATAAAAACAAAAAATAAAACAAGCTTATAGGTACAGAGAACAGCTGCTGGTTACCAGAATTGGGGGGGTGAGGGTGGGAGAAATAGGTGAAGAGGATCAAAAGATAAAAATAAAAACATAGACAAAGAAATCTTGTTCTCTTGTTAAGTCATTTTGAAACTCTGATGCTTAGTTTCTTCTTATGTAAGATGGAAAGAAGTTTTCCATTTAATTTTCAGAAATGTCAGTTTTGACAGAGGTCAACTTTTAGAATTAATCCTTAATATATAAGAGTTTTAGAACCCTGGGGGCGCCTGGGTGGCACAACGGTTAAGCGTCTGCCTTCGGCTCAGGGCGTGATCCCGGCGTTCTGGGATCAAGCCCCACATCAGGCTCCTCCGCTATGAGCCTGCTTCTTCCTCTCCCACTCCCCCTGCTTGTGTTCCCTCTCTCGCTGGCTGTCTCTATCTCTGTCGAATAAATAAATAAAATCTTTAAAAAAAAAAAAGGGTTTTAGAACCCCGGACCATGGCATTTGTAGTATATTACAAAATAACTTCAATGTGTCAAGGGACCTGTTCTTGTATCTACTGCCTTTGTAATGTAACTTTGTAATGTCCTCCCGCTTTGACTCTGGGGTCAGCCACGTGAGCTGCTTTAGCAGACATGACACAGCAGAGGCTTCTTAGAAAAGTCCTTGTGTTTTTCCATTTTGCTTTTTCACTTCTGCCATTCACCATGTCAATATTCTCAAAGTAGTCTGCTGCAGGATGAGAGACACTTGGAACAAAGGCAAACAGCATAGTCCCAACCAAGCCCTACAGCAAGCCAACCCCAAGCCATGTGAGGGAGCTCAGCCAAGACCAATAGTTGCCTGACAACTATTTCAACATGTATGATCAATAAATGCTTATTGTTCTATGCCCTTGAGGTTTTGTGGTTATTATGCAGCAAAACAGGCAATAAACTACTGGTACAGCCTACAAACCCTTCCTTTAAAAGGGCAGTACAGTGTAGTGGTTTAAAACGCTGGCTCTGGAACCAGACTACTGAGATTTGAATAAAGGTTTCCCCATTTCTTAGTAATCTTCAGCAAGTTGCTTAACCTCTCTGTGTCTACCTCATAACGTTGCTGTGAATTAATATATTCAAGTAACACACTTAGAACAGCTGCTGGTACGTTGTAAATGCTTTTAGTATTATTATAGATTTAGGAAACAAAAGCCAAAGATGTAACCAACCTTGCCCAAGAAAAGGATTTGGATTTTCTGTATCAGGCAATCTACCATGGATGCTTTCTTGTGTTACTATTTATTTCCTTTTACTACTCCAGCAAGGTATTTATTATTATCTGTATTTTTGACACATGAGGAAATTAAGAATTGGGTTAAGTAACTTTTCCAAGAGCATGCCCACTAGTAAGCGTTAGATCCGAGTTCACATAGTTAGTAACTGCCAACTTGAGATTAGATCCCAAGTATCTAAACTTTCATCCCAGGCCTTTCTACTATGACATTCTGTTTCTTTAGGGAAATCAGATAACTCTTAGACACCACATGAATGGGCTCATTTGCTTTGTATCAAAAGAACAGAAGGTCAAAACATACACCAATTAATTCTTCAGATCAGATATATGACCTAGCCTCAAATCAACCCTTAATAGTATTAATTTTGAACAAACTGGGCCCTTAAATAACCTTTCATTTAAATCTTTGAAAATATATTTAAATAGACATCCTCCATTATGTCTGCAGGCATACCTTGGAGATATTGCAGATTCAATTCCAGACCACCACAATAAAGCAAGTCATAGGAGTTTTTCGGTTTCCCAGTGCCTATAAAAGTTATATTTATACGACACTGTAGTCTATTAAGTGTGCAATAGCATTGTGTCTTAAAAAACCCAAAATATGTACCTTAATTTAAAACTACTTTATTGCTAAAAAAAAAAAAATGGTAATCATCATCTGAGCTTTCGGAAAGTTGTCATCTTTTTACTGGAGGGTCTGGCCTTGGTGCTGATGGCTGCTGACTGATCAGGGTGCCTAGTGCTGAAGTCTGGGGTGACTGTGGCAATTTCCTAAAATAAGACAACAATGAAATTTGCTGCATTGATTGACTCTTTCTTTTGTGAAGAGTTTCTCTGTAGCATGCTTGCTGTTTGACAGCATTTTACCCACATAGAACTTCTCTCGAAATTAGAGTCCGTTCTCTCAAACCCTCCTGCTGCTTTATCAACTAAGTTTATGTCATATTCTAAATCCTCTGCTGTCATTTCCAGTCTTCACAGCATCTTCACCAGGGGTTGATTCCACCTTAAGAAACCACTTTCTCTCCTCATGTATCAGAAGCGACCCCTCACACATTCAAGTTTTATCCTGAGGGTTCTGCAACTCAGTCCTATCTTCAGGCCCCGCTTCTAATTCTAGTTCTCCCGCGGTTTCCACCACATCTGCAGTTACTTCCTCTATTGCAGCCTTGAACCCCTCACAGTCATCGAACTCAAAAGTCTTAAATAGTGCAACAATTACTAAAATGGGACACAGACACAAAGTGAGCAAATGCTGTTGGAAAAACGATGTGTACAGGCTTGCTTAATGCAGTGTCACCACAAACCTTCAATTTGTTAAAAATGCAATATCTGTGAAGCTCAATAAAACAGAGTGCAACAAAATGAGGAATGCCTGTACTTAATAAGAAGTTTTATAACTAGAGAAAAACAGGCAATCATATCTCCTGGCATAATTTTTAACAAGACTTCTGATTACATTTACATATGTATATATAATTGTACCACATTGATAATTATCTATCTATATTGCTGTTCATCTTTAAGAAAGTACTACTGAAATACTGCAAATCTAACATCTAATTTCAGTTTTTCACTAGTGGAGACAGACATACAGCGATACTTTCTGAACCTAGTACAAAGCGTCTGGAAACAAGAGGACCATTGCCTGTAGCCATGAATCAGAGCTGTTCTCTCAGCAAAGTTAAGAAAAATTGATTTTATATCCAAAGAATGACACCTTCCATATTGCCTTATCTCAATGCTGGAGTCAGAGTCTTTGTTTAAATCCCAGTTTCACACCTTACACATATACGAAGTTGTGGAAATTATCTAACCACCCAATGGCTATCATCTATCTGAAAAATGAGATTAAGAATGATACCTATATCAGAGAGGCCTTTGTGACACTTAAGTAATGTTCATTAAATGAAAACCAAAGAGCTAGACAATTAGTACATGCTTAATAATGACCTAACACTAATAGTATTACTAATAATACTATTATTAATAATGATTTCTATTAATACTATCATTCATTATCTATTCATATTTGATTCCAGTACTACCCGCCAACCTAATTTCAGCCTCAGCACAAATGGCCTTTTGTTGAAGATGGCAAATATTCATTTTCTTTGACAAAGCTCTTTGCCTATCATGTAGTTAGGATCTGATTACACAATTGATGTGACTCAGGAACCCAGGCTAAACAATATTTTGGACAGAAAAACATCTTCAGAGCTGAAAACTATATCACAACTTTCTACAGACTGAAATAATTCTCAAAGATTGCTTGCATCAAACTACATATATGTAACAGGTGCTTTCAATAGAATTTCTGGGCTGTAATGTTTTCAAATATTCAACATTTCAGCATGATGCAATTTTGTTAAGTGGTTGTACCAATGTTTCACTCCCTACCCACTCCTCTCAATTTCTTAGACATCCTATTGATCCACATCCTTTCCAACACTTGGTTTTGTCTGACTTCTTAATTTTTGTCACTTGCACAGGTGTAAAATAAGTAAGTGATATGTCATCACGGTCTTGCTATGCATCTCTAAATGCCAATGAGGTAAACACGCCTTTTGCTCATTTTCTACTAGGTGTGTCTTTTTTTCACTGATTTGCAGTGGTTCTTTATGTATTTTGACTGCTCGTCCTTTGTTAGTTATATGCATGGCAAAAATCTCCTAGTTTAGAGATTACCTGTTCATTTTCCTTAAGCTCTTATTAATGAAAAGTCATTCTTAATTTTAATATAATAGATTTTATTAATAATTTATTTTATGATTAGTACTTAATATATCATGTTTAAGAAATTATTCCTTATACAAGATGTGAATACATTCATATACATTCCTCTAGTTTCTAAGTTTTGCTTTTGATACTTAAGTTCTCAACCCACAAGAAGTCGCTACTTGTGTAAGATGTGAGATCGAAATCCAATTTGACTTTATATGAGTAACAAAGTTTTCAGAACTCTATCAAAACCTCCTTTCCTCAAGTAGTCTGCCATTTGATTTTTATCATAAATAAGAGTTATACACATGCATACATATTTATGCACAAATATATATACATACATACATATATTTATACACATATACACACACATATAATGACTTTGTTTCTGATCTCTCGATTCTGATCCATTCAATAATTCATCTACATCAGCACCAACAGTATACTATCTTAATCAAAACAATTTTTTTCTGTAAGATTTTATTTATTTATTTTAGAGAGAGAGAGAGCAGGGAGCAGGGAGGGACAGAGGAAGAGGGGAGAAGAGTCTCCAGCAGACTCCGTGTTGAGTGCGGAGCCCAACACGGAGCTTGATCTCACAACCCTGAGATCACAACCCTGAGATCACCACCTGAGATCACAACTTGAGCTGAAACCAAGAATCAGATGCTTAACCGACTGTGCCACCCAGGTGCTCCTCAAACAGCTTTATAAAAAGTCATTATATATAGTATGATTATATTCCTCTAATTATTATCAGTCTTGGCTATTTTGACCCTTTCCGTACAAATATTGGAATCAATATGCTAGTTGAATTTTTTTAAGTTATATTAAATTTATGGATCATTTTGGAAGGGATCAATTTTATTATATTGTCTTCCAACCCATAAACATGAGAAATCTCTTTTAATCTGCTTCAATAAAGTTTTTATAATTTGGGGTGCTGGAGAAAGTAGGTTTGTTACATTCATTCCTAAGTACATTAGATTTTATTGCTAATTATAACTGGTTTCATTGCTGTTTTTAATTATGTTTTATAGCTGTTGCTTGGGTAAAGAAATGTAACTGACTTTAATAGATTAGCCTCATGTTGAAACATTTGTTAAACTACTCCTCTCTATAAATTCTGAGTAGATACTTTTGGGTTTCATTAATGTAGAAACAAATAATTTTTACAAATAGTGAAGTTCTATTTCTATCTTTTTAATCCTGATGTATTTCTTTTCCTTTTCTTGTATCATTGGACATTGAATACAATGTTGAATAGCAGAGGTAATACTAGACACAACTTATGATTTTAGTGAACATAACTTCCTCATTTTAATGGGACTACTTCCAATATTTGAGTTCATATTTGCTATAGTTTGGTCTGGTTTGTTAGATAACTTTACTTTATTAAGGAACTTCTCTACTGGTTTACTATGAGTTTTCAAAAATCATAAATGGAAAATGAATTTTATCAAATGTCTTTTCTGCATCTGTTGACATGATCACCTAGTTTACACCTCTACTCTGTTAACGTAAGTAATACATCTTTACATTTTTGTACAAACCTGATATTTTCAGGGTACAATATCTTATTTATATACTATTGACTCAGTTTGCTAAAGTCTTGTTTAGGAATTGTTCATCTATATTCACCAATGAATTGAGTCTATCATTTTCCTTTCTCATTTTGTCTTTGGCTAGTTTATTTTTATTTTATTTATTTATTTTTGTTTGTTTATTTATTTGACAGAGAGAGAGACAGCCAGCGAGAGAGGGAACACAAGCAGGGGGAGGGGGAGAGGAAGAAGCAGGATCCCAGCAGAGCAGGGAGCCCGATGCGGGGCTTGATCCCAGGACCCTGCGATCAGGCCCTGAGCCAAAGGCAGACACTTAAGAGCTGAGCCACTCAGGCACCCCTCTTTGGCTAGTTTAATATTCAGTTATATTAGCTTTATAAAAGGAATTAGCAAATGCTTCCCTTTCTATCTTCAAAAAGAGTTTGTAATAAAAAATTACGGTGAACAGTTCTTTGAAATTTTGATATATCTTGACTATAAAACCATCTGGGCCTGCTGTTTTCTTTGTGAGATGATTTTTAACTATTACCTCAATTTCATTAATACTTATGATGCAATAGCTACATTAGTACTAATAAAGTTTTGTATTTCTTTTTCAGAAATTTTTTTGTACATTTTATCTTTCTAGGAATTTTTCTCCATTGTCTAAAATTTCAGACAAAAAGTCAGTAAAGATGTAGAACATTTAAACAGTATCAATAGCCAACCTGACCAAGTTGACATCTAATAATTGCAAAACCATATATTCAAAGTTCATATGGGATATTCACCAAATAGACCATGTACTGGTTCATATATCAGATCTCAGCACATTTCAAATTTTTAAAATACTGCAAAAAAAATGTTCTCTGATAATAGAGAAATTAAACTAAAAATCAATAACAAGTATATATTTAGAAAATTCCTAAATATTTTGAAATTAAGCAGTAAATTTCTAAATAACCTATGGATATAAGAAAATATCATACGGGAAATGAGAATATGTTGTAAACTAAATAATCTAATGAATCTGATCCATTCATCAGCAGCACTATACACTATCTTTATCAAAATAGCTTTATGAAAATTCATTACATATAGTAGGGTAAGCCTATATCCTATCTTCTAATTATTGTCAGTTATGGCTATTATTTATTATTTTTTTAAGATTTTATTTATTTATTTGACAGAGATAGAGACAGCCAGCGAGAGAGAGAGAGAGGGAACACAAGCAGGGGGACTGGGAGAGGAAGAAGCAGGCTCATAGCAGAGGAGCCTGATGTGGGGCTCGATCCCATAACGCCGGGATCACACCCTGAGCAGAAGTCAGACACTTAACGACTGTGCCACCCAGGCGCCCCAGTTATGGCTATTTTGACTCTTTCTATATAAATATTAGAATCAGTAGGTTGCAGTGTAGTATCTTATTTATACAGAAATAGTGAAAATATGACATAACAAAAACTTGCTTAGAGGAAATTTACACCTTGAAATGTATTTAGTAGAAAAGACTTTGAAAAAGCATAATCTAATATTCATCTTAAGTGAGAAAAAGAATAGCATATTAAATGCAAAAAAAAAAAAAGGAGGAAGTAATAAAGATGTCAGAAACCAATGAACTAGAAATAGAGATCAACAAGAATGATTTAATAATCTAAGACTAATCAAACAAAATAAGAGAAAAAAGTCACATATCATCAATTTCAGATATGAAAAAGGGATATCACTACAGATCCTACAGATATTTAAAAGATAATATGAGAAGAATGACATCCGCATCATGGTGACATGAGAACTTTCTTTTTTCTCTCCTCTTTGATTTACAACTAATTGGCCATCTATAACCCCCGCCCCCCAAAAAAAGGAAAGAAAGAAAGGGCCTTTTCCAGGCTTACTAGGACACCCAAGAGATCCATCCATCTGTGCACCAAGAAGTGGGTGGACTGGACCACAGAGGAGGCTGCAGGGAGAAGGAAGAGGCCATGGAGCCTAGGGCTGTAGAGCCTCCAGCATCAAGTACAGCAGCTGGGACCAGGCACAAGCCTTTAAAGAGGTGGGGGGTAAAGGCAGTGAGTTGGGGGGAGGGGTCTGCCAGTCAGGTTCTGCATTCCACAGCTGGAGGGACATTTCTCTCCCTGAGGTAAGACTGCAGTGAATGGGGGGAGGGAAAGGAAAGAGAAGTAGGAACTGAAGGAAAATATCTCCTGTTGCTTGTCTCAGAGTTCTGGCAAAAAAACCACCCAGGGACCTCTGGGACCCCACCTCCTCCATTCAAGGAGTCCCTACTGAGCTGGCCTCCAGCTATGGGCACACCCCAAATCCCAGGTGTTAAGTATGTCCCCCAACTCGAAAGCCACCCACCCTCCTCCCCCCCCCAGCCAGCTTTACGTATATGTAAATACAAAAGAGCTGCTGCAAGGGAAACCAAAACCTTGTGCTATAGTGCCACCTTCTGGAAAACAAAGGAAGACTCCTAATTACCAAACCTGTTGAACTGTTAGAATCAAAGCAAACAAAACCTTGCTTAAATAAGAAAGGTATTTGTAACTTCAAATGTGGTAGCAGGGGCAGTTTTCATCAAACAGCACGAAAAAGTCATGGTAATATGGTATTACATAAAGAAAATGATAATCTTCCAGCAACCAAATGAAAGACATGGATACTGTGATCTGATAAAGAATCCAAAATCACTGTTATTAGAGGTGCCTGGGAGGCTCAGTTGGTTAAGTGTCCAACTCTTGGTTTCAGCTCAGGTAATGATTTCATGGGTCAGATCAAGCCCTGAATTGAGCCATGCATCTGGCTTCTTGCTCAGCGGGGAGTCTGCTTGCAGGTTCTCTCCCTCTGCCCCTTCCCCCACTCGCGCTTGTTCTCTCTCTCTCAAATAAAATAAATAAATCTCTTTAAAAAAATTGCTGTTATGAAAAAATTCAGTGAGCTACAAGAAAACTCAGAAAGGTAAAATAATAATCTCAGAAATAAAATTAATGAACAGGGGCGTCTGGGTGACTCAGTCAGTTAAGCGTCTGCCTTCGGCTCAGGTCACGATCTCAGGGTCCTGGGATAGAGTTCCACATCAGGCTCTCTGCTCAGCGGGGAGTCTGCTTCTCCCTCTCACTCTTCCTCTGTGTTCTCCCTCTCTCTCTAATTAAATAAATAAAATCTTTGAAAAAAAATTAATGAACAGAAGAAGTACTTTACCAGAGACTGAAATTCTTAAAAAAAACCAAACAAACAGCAATTCTGGAACTGGTGAACTCAGTAAATGAAATGAAGAATGAGTTAGAATGCATTGGAAATAGAGATCAGATGGAAGACAGAATTAGCAAGCTAGAAGATAGGAATCTAGAAGTGACTCAGGTGGGATGCCTGGCTGGCTCAGTTGGTAGAGAATGAGACTCTTAATCATGGGGTCATGAGTTCAAGTCCCACATTGGGTGTAGAGCTTGATAATGAAGTCATAGTGTAAAAGCTTTTTTGACATCAAAAATAAGAGGAAGAGTAAAAAGATGGAACTTCTATAGGTGAATGAAGATAAATTGCTATGAGCTGAGAAAAGACTAAAAAGACTAAAAAACATATCTATGAAATGTTTTATGTAACCTTCATGGTAAGCACATAGCAAAATCTAAAGCAGTGATATGAAATTTAAAAAACAGGCGACTAAGCAGAGCACCATGGAAGACCACCAACTTATGAAGGTAGACAGAAACAGAAGGAACCTGAAACAGTGGAGAGAAAAATAACCAGAAGGCAAAAGATAAAATAGCCATAGTAAATCCCTGCATATCTATAATGTAAATGAATTGAATTTACCAAATAAAAGGTACAGAGTGGCTAGATGGATTAAAAAACAAAAACAAGGACAACAAAATAAGACCCAACTATGTGCCGCCCACAGGAGATTCCTTTCCGCTCTAAAGACACACAGCTCAAAGTGAAAGAAGGGAAGATGCTATTCCAAGCACAAGGGAAAAAAGAAGGTGGGAATAGCCATGCTTACATCAGACAAAAAGACTTCAAGTCAAAAAGGACAAGAGACAAAGAAGGTCAGTATATAATGATAGAAAGGCCAGTATATCAGATCATAAATATGTATGTTCCCAAGAGCTACTCACCAAAATAGATTAAGCAAATAGTTATAGATATGGAGGAGAAATAGATAACAATAAGATCATTGTAGGGGACTTCAATACTTGACTATCAGCAATGGATAGATCATCCAGACAGAAAAACACGAGCAGATATTGAAATAGAACGCACTTTAGAGCAAAAGGACTCAATAAACATATATAGAACATTTCATCCAACAGCAGCAGAATACACACTCTTATCAAATGCACACGGTACATTCTCCAAGACAGCTCATAGGATAGGTCACAAAACAAATCTTAGCAAGTTTAAGAACACTGAAATCATGTCAACTATCTTCTCTGACTACCATGGTATGAAACTAGAAATCAACAAGAGGAAAAGTGAGAAGATTGACAAATATGTGGAAACTAAACAATGCACTTCTAAACGAAGCATTGGGCAAAGAAGAAAACAAAAGGGAAATAAAAAATTATCTCATAATAAATGAAAATGTAAATACAACATATCAAATACTGTAGGAGGCAGTAAAAGTGTTCTGAAAGTAAAGTTCATAGCAATAAATGTGTATATTAAGAAATTAGGAGGATCTCAAGAAAAAACTTTACACCTTAAGGAACTAGAAAAAGAAAAACAAATTAAGCCCAAAAATAGCAGAAGGAAGGAAATAGTAAAGATCAGAGCAGAAATAAATAAGCACAGTCCAGAAAAACAGCAGAAAGACCAATGAAATTAAGAGCTGGTTCTTCAAAAAGATACAATTGACAAACCTTTAACTAGACTAAGAAAAACAAGAGAAGAAACTCAAATAAATAAAATTAGAAATGAAAAGGAGACATTACAACTGATACCACAGAAATATATAGAATTGTAAGGAACTACTGTGAACAATTATATACCAACAAATTACATAACCTAAAAGAAATGGATACATTTCCAAAAATGCACAACCTACCAAGACTCAATCAGGAAGAAACAGAAAAACGACCAACAACAAGTAAAGAGCTTAAGTTAGTTATCCAAAAACTGCCATCACAGGAAACTCCAGGACCAGGCAGCTTCTACCAAACATTTAAAGAATTAACACCAATCCTCTTCAATAATAATAATAATAATGAAATAAATAACCCAATTTAAAAATGTGCAAAAGATCTGAACCAACACTTCACTAAGGAAAATACATGGATGGAAAATAAGCACATGAATTTTACTGTGTGTATATTACACATTAATTTTAATAATAAAAATACTATTTACACATCATTATAAAACCTGATAAATCTAGTAATAAATCTAAGTGATGTGCTGGTAAATATTTAACAATAATCTGTTAACAGTGGGAAAAGTTCTGCTTTGTGGTGTTTGCCAATTTTTGTGATATAAATCCTACCATCATGGGCCCTTTCAATCTACCAATGAGACTCGCTGAATGTGGGATTGGGAAGAGATGAATCAGATCAGCTCTCATGAGCTAGTATGAGCTGCTCCAATGTTTCACTGAAATATAATGGAAGGTATTTAAGACCTCTACAGAAAAATATAAAACATTACTAAAAGAGGTGCATACATGTTCTCAGATTAAATGACTGTATTATAAATGTGTCAATGTTCCCCATTGATCCACAGATTGATTATAATACCATACAAATCCTCATAATCTTTCTTATACAAATTGGCAAGTTTCTTTCTTGTATAAATTCTTCTTATACAGATTTACAAGCTCAAATGGAAAGGCAAAGAGACAAGAATAATAAAGACAATCTTGAAGAAGAATAAATTTGGGGGATATCAACTAACAGACACCAAAAGATATTTAAAATCTACAGTAATTCAAACAGGGTGCTTTGTCACAAGGATAGACAAGTAGACAAGTAGACAAATAGAAAAGACTAGAGATTTCAGAAACAAACCCACACATATACAATCATCTGACTTACAGCAAAGGTGTCACTGTAATAAGTGAAGAAAGACAATCTTTTCCAAAAATGATGCTAAGTCAATTGGATATTCATATCGGGGGAAAAAAAAGGAACCTCTACCCCTTCCTTTCACGATAAATAAAAATCAATTCCAAATGAATCTTACACCTAATGTGAAATAGGAAAAGTGGACAAAAGATACAAGTAAGCAACTGACAAAAACCACAATATCAAATGGTTTCGCACATATAAAAACATATTCATTCTCATGTAAATTAAAAATAAAAAGAGATCAATACTTTTTAATATATATCTGATTCACAAAGATCAGAAATATGATAAATCCTTTCATTGGTTGAGATGTATATTTGTATCCTCAGGCACTGCAGGTGGGAATTAAAATGAATATAACATCTCTGGACAACAATTTGGCAAATAGTTATAAAAAATACAAATGAACATAGTCCCTGACCCAGCAATGCTATTTAGAAAAATTCATCCTGATGAACTCGCAAGTATACTACATGAGGGGCAAGTCTTTTATTAACACCACGAGGGTCTCTGGCCCAGTGACTGGAGTTTGACAGTAATTCTTGCTACAAATAAATAAATTAAATAAATAAAAAAGAAAAGAAAAGAAATCATCCTGCTGATATACACATGCAAAACACCAGAAATAATATAAATGCCTACCAACAAGAGACTGAATATTAAACTATGGTTTACCCACCTGTAAAAATAAGGTAGTTACAAAGAATAAGGGGGCTCATTTAAAACAATTGCCTATATATTATGAAAAATAACTCAAGGTATAAAACAATGTGTACAGTATGGCATAGCTGAGGGCACAGTGTGCAGGAGAACGCATTTGGCATGTTGGAGGAACAGGAGGGAGTATGGTAATGGATAGAGCATGTTGGGAAGGTGGTAAGGGGCCAGACCAACAGACTAAGACAAGCGCAGATCTGAAAGGATCTGTAACAGAGTGAATACCGGGGGTGAGAGAAAGAAAAAAGACTTCAGTAGATGTTTGTGTATGATTATCCTTTCCTACTCTACCTTTGTGTACTCGGTGTGAAGGAGACAGGTAACTCCAAACTTTTAGTTTATATCCTTAAGACTTTGGAGAGCTACATATGGACTTTATGTGAAATTATAGGGGCGCCTGGGTGGCTCAGTCAGTTAAGCGTCTGCCTGCAGCTCAGGTCATGGTCCCAGGGTCCTGGGATTGAGCCCCGCATCGGGCTCCCTGCTCAGCGGGGAGCCTGCTTCTCCCTCGCCCTCTGATGCTCCCCTTCTCTCGTTCTCTGTCAAATAAATAAATAAAATCTTTAAAAAAATAAGAAAAGGGAAATTATATAGTTAATGTGGTGTAAATATGCTGTAAAATAAAACAAATACCTGGATCATGACTGTAAAATAATGAAATGGTTTATGGGAAGAAGTCTCATTACAATGTAGGCAAAAAGAACATTAAATATTTCTTTTTGATAAGAAATCTCTAAAAAATACAGAAATAATTTTTTATTAAATGATAGAATGAATCTGTTAAATGTTTATAAATATATAGACATTAGCTTGCATCCCATCTAAAGTTAAGAAAGGCGTCCTATCTGAAACCTATCATAACCATCAATGTATACATATATTCATGCTAATAAACAGTGACATATGAAAACAGGCATTTAGATGAGCTACAACCCAGATATCTACCAACTGATAAATGGATAAACAAAATATGGTATATCCATGCAATGAAATGTTATTTAACAATAAAAAGAAATGCAGGATCAATATATGTACAACATGGATGAATGTTGAAAACACAATGTTAAGTGAAAGAAGCCAGTCAGAAAAGATCACACACTATAGGATTTCCATTTATATGAAACTCCCCAAATAGGCAAATCTATAGAAACAGAAAGTAGATGAGTGGTTGCCTAGGACTGGCGAGTGGGAGGGGTTTGGGAGGTGATGTCTAGGAGGTGCACCTTTTCTTTTGGGGGCTAATGAAATCTTCTAAAATTGGGTGATGAATGCACAACTCTGAATATACTAAAAGCCTCTGAATTGTACACTTTAAATGGGTGAACTGTATAGTACATAATTATATCTCAGTAAAACTGTTAAACTATCTAGAAAAAGTTCAGTTTCTATAAAAAGGTCAAAATTGAAAACACAGATTTAAAATATCTGGAGAACAGAGACTGTCTTACTCAGTTTGTACTTCTTGAAAAAAATTATAAGAAGCTCATACAGTAGGTCCCAATAAATACTTACAATTAGTTTAATATAAAATAACTGAAAAAGTTTCGAGATGCATGGTATTAAGAACAAATCTTATGTGCTTGATTTGTTGTTCATAACTATATTTCAACTAAGCAATTAACATTATCTTTGTTATAAAAGAATCCAAAAATCCTTGCGATGCATGCCAAGTTTCTTTAGCACCAGATTTCTACCCTCTTATATATTGTTTTGCTAAACTAAACTTAGTTCCAATTCCCTGGGCACTATGCATATTTTTAAAAGGGGAAGAAACAGAAAACAGGTTAGAAGCAAACCAGACAGGAATTAGCATTTCACTATGGATGATACAAATGTACGGCTCACACGGAGAGAACCAAAAAACAGTATTGTTTCGCCTCTTTACATATTGGGTCTTATACTCAGTAAAGGGGCTTGTCGGACTTTTCCCTTCTATGGGGTATTCTACATCTCTGGAAGCTGGCCACACAGCTATGAGTTTCTATATGTTGAAAAGGAATCTTTAAAAATTTTAAATATGGAGGAGAATCATTTTAACATACTAAAAATACTATGGGCATGTATCTCTAATTTTCTTAATTGTAAACTTTGAAAAGAATTTATACTTCATCTTTCCAGCAAAAATGAAATCTTACAAGATGATGAACTGTGAGTACATTTGAGCCATTATAGAGAAAAGACACGGCACCTAGGAAATTGTTTCTTGGCAACTGAGATTAAAAGTATAGATTATATTAAACTATTATGCCTCTTTTGAACAAACAAACTTGAAGAGTGACTGAAAACATTTGTCTGAATGACTGAGAATGACTTCAAACATCACAACAAAAGAGAGTTTATATATAAAGGGACAAAGTGAGTTAAGGAAACAAAACAAAATATTAACTCATAAAAATGGATGTCTTAAGAGTGTTTGAGCAAGAACAGAGATATGAGGTACAACGAGGTGAATACACATAGCAGAATTCAGAACACTACTATGCAGACTCTTAGATTGTTCTGTTGTTAGCAATACCTTTGAGGAAGAGGATTACAAGGACTAATGCAGGTCTACAATTTCAGAGTCTTGGAAGGAATAAGTAAGTCATTTAGCAGGCTGTTTATTTATATTAAATATAAAAGTTTTCCATAAACTATTCAAAGGATGCCTCTGGAAGAACAATGCCATCATGATTAAGGCACTGTGTGTGTGTATGTGTGTGTATATATATATATATACAGCAAAAATTAAACCCCATGTGTATATACATACACACACACATATATATTTCATATATGTTCATAAATACGTGAAAAGGCCTAAACAGAGAGATGTGTAACTGATAAAGAGAAGAAATACTAATGGTTAATAGACATAGAGGGGAAAGTTCAGTCTTGCTGGTAACTGGAGAAATGCTAATTAAGGGAGATAAACTTTTTAGCTATCATAACTTGCAAAGGTTAAAAAATATATACACTTGACCCTTGAACAACATGGGGGGGTTAGGGGTGCCAACCCCCTACAAACTCAAAAATGCACATACAACTTCTGACTCTCCAAAAAATTAACTATTAATAGCCTACAATTAGCCAGAAGTCTTACCAATAATAACAGCAGTTGATTAACACATATTTTCTATGCCACAGGTATTATATACTCTATTCTTACAATAATGTTAGAGAAAAGATAATGTAATTAAGAAAATCAGAAGGAAGAGGAAATACATTTACAGTACTATTATTAAAAAAAAAACTTTGGGGCACCTGGGTGGCTCAGTCGGTTAAGCATCTGACCTTGATTTTGGCTCAGGTCATGGTCTCGGGGTCGTGGGACTGAGCTCTGCTTAAGTCTGCTTAAGATTCTCTCCCTCTCTCCCTACCCACCCCAACTTGTGCATGCACACACTCTCTAATTTAAGATAAATCTTAAAAAAAAAAAACCCAAAACTCGGCATGTGTTACCAGCACATTTCAAACCCATGTTGTTCAAAGGCAAACTGTATACTTAGAGTTGGAAACATTCAAAAACATTTGAAAATAAATATATCCTTTAATAAAACAATTCAATTTTCAGGAATTTATCCTAAGGAAATTATTGGGACTGTGCATATGTATTTATGTGCAAAAGAGTTCATTATAACATTATTTATAAAAATGACAAACTAGAAATACTCTAAACACCTAACTGTAGGATACTGTAAATAAATTATGTCACAGCTACATTAAACTATGAAGCCATTTGAAATCATGTTATAGAAAAATACCTAATCATAAGCATGTAAGAAAATATGTTGACATATTTTAAGAAAAAAAGCAGATGGGAAATATCATTCCCATTAAGGAAAACAAACAAATAAACATGCATTTATAGTCACTGAAAAAAAGTCAATTTTAGAAGTACTTGGTTTCTAAGCAATTGTCTGGTCCTTTAATCATCTTTGAGTCAGCTATTTGGAAACTGTTGGTTCCCCTTTCTGCCATGAACATTGCCATGCTCAGGTCTTCTCCATATTGCAGGGAATGGAAGTGTGAGAACTATGGCACTACAGTTCTTATAATCCCTTCTTAGCTGAGTTCTGATTTAGATTTTGTCCATGAAAGGCACTCATGACCTTTGGAAGACACAGGAAATAAGAAACTTCTATTGTCTTCTAATAGAATGGATAGATATGAGAGCAGATAGCACATGCCAAAGGTATGGAATTTTACGAATTCATGGCCAGTGGCTACCATCTTGTCCAGATGGTCAGGTACCTCAAAGAAGTATGTGTTTGGACCTTTGGAATGGGCACAGAGTGTAAGTATATTCAGTCCCATTTGAATATTCACCAGAGGGCATTCACTTCAGAGGAAGTGCTAAAAAATCAGATGGAGGGGCGCCTGGGTGGCTGGGTCGTTCAGTGTCTGCCTTCGGCTCAGGGCGTGATCCCGGGGTTCTGGGATCAAGCCCTACATCAGGCTCCTCTGCTGGGAGCCTGCTTCTTCCTCTCCCACTCCCCCTGCCTGTGTTCCTCTCTCCCTGGCTGTCTCTGTCTCTGTCAAATAAATAAATAAAATCTTAAAAAAAAAAAAAATCAGATGGATAAGATGACTCATTTTGTGGATATCAGTTAGCCTCCTACTCCAGCCACTTCTCAGTAGGCCCACAAACTAAATCAGCAAAAGAAATATGAAGCATCTAGGGGTGCCTGGGGGGCTTAGCCGGTTAAGCGTCTGCCTTCGGGATAGGTGATGATCCTGGGGTCCCCTGCTCAGCGGGGAGCCTGCTTCTTCCTCTCCCTCTGACCCTCCCCCTTGCTTGTGCTCTTACTCGCGTGCTCGCTTGCTCTCAAATGAATAAGTAAAAATCTTTTTAAAAAAGAAAGAAATATGACGCACCTATGTTAATCAAACAAAATAGACTTTGGGGCAAAAAAAATTACTCCAGATAAAGAGGCTCACTACATAGAAATAAAAGGCTCAATTCATCAGGAAGATGTAACAGGCCCACATTTGTACGCATCTAACAACATAGCTCAAAAGTTAGTAAGAGCTTGACAGAAGACCAAGGGGAAATTGACAAATCCACTGTCATCTTTTAAAATCTCCACCAGAATTTTAAAGTATCTATCAGATATCAGTATCTGATAGATCTAACGGTCCGGAAATCAAGAGTATGGAAGGCATGAACGTGCATTTAGTAAGCTTGAGCTATATAAAATTACTGAACTATACATTGTACACCTGAAACTAACGTTATATGTCAACAATAGTGGAATTAAAATTTAAAAAGTGATTTGACAGTAAGTATAACCTTTAAGTACTTTATATTAATTCATGCATCTTTAAAACAAACCCATTCATTTATCATTCTTCAAAAAAAAAATAAGCTTGAGCCAGCAAATATATATAGCATGCTGTATCAAAAATTAGAAAACATAAAATGCTTTTCAGGCTTTTGTGGAATATTTGTATTAACATGTACTAGGACATAAAGCAAGTTTCAACAAAGCCCACAGCATGGGTGCACAGCATGGGTATTCTATAAACACCCAATATTGTAGCAACTAACTGTATGTGGCTCTTTAAATTAAATTAATTAAAATTAAATAAAAGTAAGTATTTGGTCCTCATCCTCACTAACCATACTCCAATTGCTCAAAAGACATATACAGCTTGTGGCTACCATATTGGACAGTATAGATATGGAACATTTTTATGACCATAAAAGGTGGTCTGCTATACAATATTGACTAGAGAAAGATTAAGTATGAAATCAGTAGCAAAAATTTAGAAAAAGCCATACTTTTTAAAAAAAGATTTTAGTTTTAAGTAATCTCTATACCCAATGTGAGGTTTGAACTCACAACCCTGAGATCAAGAGCCAGGCATCCTAAAAATCCGTACTTTCTATATATTCATGAATAAAGGTACAAATCACTGTAGATATTTAAAATACTTGAAACTAAATGAGAAATAATCTAATACATACCAACATATATAGGATACAGCAAAACTGGTAGAGAAAACCTATAGCCCTAAATTCACATATTAGAAAAAGAAGACAAGCTGAAAATTAATGAGTTCAATATCCAACTTTTTAAGTTAAAAAGAGAATATAGAATGAAACCAAAGAAAATACAAAAAGGAAATAATATTAAATAAAATATAAAAGAAAGGAAGAAGGAGGGATTAAACAATAAAAAATATAATAAGGAAAGCACAAATAAAATTAAGTAGAGAAAATAACAAACATTAAGAACAACCTTATGCCAAGTTGATGAAATGGACAGATTCCAAGAAAAATACAAATTACTAAAACTGACTCAGGAAGAAATAGAAAGCTTTAATTGTCCCAAAACCAATATTGAAGTCGAATCAATGGTTCAAAAACTTACTATAAAGAAAACAGCAGGTCCAGGTAGTTTAAGACTCATTTTCCCAAACTGGATCAGTCTAATCTTATATATTCCTTCCTAGGCTTGCCAGGAAGACAAAATTACTTCAACACAGAAGATATTTTATTTTACTTGGTTTTTTTGAAAGATTTTGTTTATTTATTTGAGAGAGAGAGAACAAGCAGAGAGGAGAGAGAGAAGCAGACTCCCCGCTTAGCAGGGAGCCTGATGCGGGGCTCAATCCCAGGACCCCAGAATCATGACCTGAGCTGAAGGCAGACACCCAACTGACTGAGCCACCCAGGTGCCCCAACACAGAAAATATTTTAATGTAATTAAACATATGAACAAATTAAAGAATAAGAACCAAATGATTATTTCAATAAATACAGAAAGAACATTCATTATAATTCCATATCCAGTGATGACTTTTAAAAAGACTTTTATTTAGGAAAAAAGGAGACCATTCTTATTCTAACTAAGATAAAAAAAGACTTAAAAGATAAAGATTAAAAAAGAATGAATAAAGCTGTCATTATTGCAGGTGATATGCTTCCTTATGTAGAAAATTCTATAGAATCAAATTGATTCTATAGAATCAATTTTGTAAGGTTGCTAGATATAAGGTAAATATGTGAAATTCAACTGCATTTTTAGGTGCTATTAATAGCCAATAAAAAATATAACAGGGAAAAAAATCATAGCAACAAAAAAATATAAGGAACATAAGAATAGATCTAACAAAGGCCAGTCCTTCAAGGAAGATTTTTAAATTACTGAAAGACATCAAAAATCTAAATAAATGAAGAAATATACCATGTACATGAATAGGAATATTCAGTATAGTAAAAATCTTGATTCTAATCAAATTAATCAACAAACTAAATACAACTTTTTTAAAAGATTTTATTTATTTGAGAGAGAGACAGGAAGAGCACGAGTGGGGAGAGGGGCAAAGGAAGAGGGAGAGAGAATCCCAAGCAGACTCCCTGCTGATTGTGCAGCCCAACACGGGGCCTGATCCCAAGACCCTGAGATCATGACCTGAGCCAAAGTCAGGCATGTAAGTGACTGAGCAACCCAGGCGTCCCTTAACTGAATGCAATTTTAATTTAAAAAAACCCATTTGGGCTTTCCAAAGAACACAAAAACCTGATTCTAAAATTTTATGCAGAACCAAAAAGCCAAGAATAAAGAATAGTTCAAAGCATACTTAAATAAGATCACAATGAAACAATCTGTTGTACCATATATGAAGATACTATGAAACCACAGTAAATAAAATAGTGTGTTACTGACACAGGGATAGACAGACAAATAGCACTGTAACACAGTAAGAAGCCCAGAAACTGACCCACTCATATCCAGGAATAATATCTGACAATACAGTTTGGAGATCAATGGGCAAAAAGGTGGATTACTCAATAATGGGCCTGGGACTCTTGGTTATCCATGTGGAAAAAAATTCAAAAAGATTCTATTTCACACTATCCATAAAAATAAAATCCAAATGGTCCTAGAGCTTAAAATGAAGTTGGGAAGATAGCAGAGTAGGAAGCACCAAGAGAATAATTCCACTGACAGAATCTATCAGATGTAACTATTGGAACTCTGGAATTTGTTGAAGTCTTACAACTTCCAGGGGAAGGCTTGAATGGTGAAACACTGCAGTCAATTTCAGTCAAGTCCAACTCTTAGGTCAGCAGCAGCTACTGACCCTCCCCCCTCAGCTCTGTGGCACGCAGTTATGCACATGTTCCCACAGCAGCTTACACACAGCTTGCAGAAGTCAGGACTCTGTCCTCCAAAAACTGGGGATCTGTGTTCCTATTGCTGATTACTGCTTCTTATCACAAGGGTGCAGACATAGAGGTGGACAGTTGTATTCTCCCCTATTGCTGACTGTCCCTTCCTTCTAGTGAAGTGACTTCCAGGAGATTTAAAGGGCCAGTACTTTTTTTCCCTTCTTCAGTTTCCACTTTTTCCTTTTTTGAGAGTCAGACATTAAAGATTAGGGTATTCAAAAGCAACTACATATACACAGAAAATCAGAAACTCACCACACATGCCCAGGAAAAGGCCCATGCTAAAAAAAGACCTGAGAAGACCTGAAGCTTACACCTCAGGCTGATCCTCAGCATAAAGACATCTTATAACTATTAAAACAAAAACAAAACCAAAAAACCCCAAACCCAGAAAACCCTGGGGAAGGAGGATAATCTGACTTTCTTACTCCTTATTACATTATTAGATTCAAATGTCTAGTCTTCAATAACAAAAACCACAAGGCATACAAAGAAATAGGAAGATACGACCCATTCAAAGGAAAAACAATAAATCAACAGAAACTATTCCAGAGAAAGACCAGATGGTGAACCTACTAGACAAACACCTTATTAAAATGACTGTCTTAAAGATGTTCCAAGAACTAAAAGAAAATGCAGAGAAAGTCAAGAAAACAATGACTGAACAAAATGGAAATAACAATAAAGAAGTAGGAGACCTAAAAGAAAGCAAAAAGAAATTCTAGAGCTGAAAAGTGAAGTAACCAAATTGAAAAGCTCACAAGAGAGATTCCTAGGGATATTTGAGCAGACAGAGGAAAGAACCCACAGCTGAAGAGAGGGCAATCAAAATACTCGGGGCTGCAGAAAAGAAAGAAAAAAGTTTGAAGAAAAGTCAACAGAGCCTAAGGGACCTGTGGGACACCATCAAGCAGACCAACATACGAATTGTAAGAGTAGCGGAAGGAGAAGAGAGAAAAAGGGGTAAAGACATTTTTTGAAGAAACAATGTCCTAAACCTCCCAAACTTGATAAAAGACATGAGTATAAACATTTAAGGCTTAACTAACTCCAAGCAGGATAAACTTAAAGAGACCCACACTGAGACACATTATAATCAAATTGTCAAAAGACAAAGGCAAAGACAGAAGTTTGAAAGCAACTGACATCACGTGCAAAGAATCCTCAAGAATATCCGATTTCTCGTAAGAAACTTTGGAGGCCAGAATAGAAAACAGTGAGTGGGCTGATGTATTCAAAGTGCTTTAAAACAAACAAAAAAATCCCCCCAAAAAAACAGAAAAAACCTGTCAACAAAGAATCTTATGTTTGGCAAAATTGTCTTTCAAAAGTGAGAGAGACATTAAGACAATTCTCAAATAAACAAAAGCTGAGGAAGTTTGTTACCACCATACTTGCCCTGCAAGAAATGCTAAAGGGAGTCCTGTAGGGTTGAAATGAAAGCACACTGGACAGTAACTCAAAACCATCCAAAGAAATAAAAATCTCAGTAAAGGTAAATACATGGGCAATTATGAAAGCTAGGATTACTAGAACATTTTATAACTCCTTTGTTTGCTACACAATTTAAGAGACCAATATATTTAGGGGCGCCTGGGTGGCGCAGTTGTTAAGCGTCTGCCTTCGACTCAGGGCGTTATGCCGGCGTTCTGGGATCGAGCCCCACATCAGGCCTCTCTGCTAGGAGCCTGCTTCTTCCTCTCCTACTCCCCCTGCTTGTGTTCCCTCTCTCGCTGGCTGTCTCTCTCTGTGTCAAATAAATAAAATCTTAAAAAAAAAAAAAAGAGACCAATATATTTAAAAAATATATTAGTCTAAAGACAAGTGTTATTATAATTTTTGTTTGTAGCTTCACATTTTGTTTTCTAAATAATTTAAGGGACTAATGCATTTTTTTAATTAAAGTATAGTTGATACACAATGTTACACTGGTTTCAGGTGTACAATATAATGATTCCACAAGTATATACATTAGGCTATGTTTACCACACGTGTAGCTACCATCAGTCACTATACAACCCTATTACAATATCATTGATTATGTTCCTTATGCTGTACCTTTGTCCCCATGACCTTTTCATCCCATAACTGGAAGCTTGTATCACCCCCTCCCCTTTACCCATTTTGTTCATCTTCCCCACCCACCTTCCCTCTGGCAACTATAAGTTTGTTCTCTGTATTTATAGGACTGGTTCAGCTCTTTGTTTATCCACTTGTTTGTTTTTTAGATTCCACATATAAGTGAAATTATATGGTATTTGTCTTTCTGTCTCATTTATTTCATTTAGCATAATACCTTCTAGGTCCATTCATGTTGTCCAAATGGCAAGATCCCATCCTTTTATAGCTAAATAATATTCTAGTGTGTGGAATATTATTACACATACACACATACATATGGAATTAGTGTTTTCATTTTCTTTGGGTAAATACTCAAGTAGTGGAATTATGGGATCATATTGTATTTCTATTTTTAATTTTTTAAGGAACCTCCATACTGTTTTCCACAGTGGCTGTATCAATTTACATTCCCACCAACTGTGTGTGAGGGTTCCTTTTTCTCCACGTTTTTTGCCAACACTTGTTACTTCTTGTCTTTTTTATTCTAGCCCTTCTGACAAGTATAAGGTGATATCTCATTGTGGTTTTGATTTGCATTTCCTAATGATTAGTGATGCTGAGCATCTTTTCATGTGTCTGTGGCCATCTGTAGGTCCTCTTTGGCGACTAATGCATTTAAAAAAAGCTATTAGTTTATGTTTTTGTCCACATACTATATAAAGATGTAACCGTGTGACATCAGTAGCTAAAAGGGATGCAAACGGAGCTATAAAGGAGCGGAGTTTTTGTATGTTATTGAAGTTAAACTGATATAATTTCCAATTAGAGATATATAACCTTAGGATATTAAATATAATTCTTATGGTAACCTCGAAGAAAATAGTTCTAGAATGCCTTAATTCAGGTTGCTATCACAAAACACCACAGACCGGGTAGTTTATAAGTGTTGTTGGTTTTTTTTTTTTTTTTTTAAGATTTTATTTGAGAGAGAGAGCATGAGTGGGGAGGGGAGCAGAGGGAGAGGTAGACTCCCCGCTGAACTCAATCCCTGGACTCCAGGATCATGACCTGAGCCGAAGGCAGACGCTAAACAGACTGAGCCACCCAGGTGCCCCTGCACTGGGTAGTTTAGAAACAACGAAATTTAGTTCTCGATTCTGGAGGTTAAAGGACTAAGATCAGGGTGCCAGCATGGTCAGGAGTACCTTCTTCCAAGTCACAGACTCCTCATTGTATCCTGGCATGGTGGAAGGGGTGAGGGAACTCTGTGTGGCCTCTTTTAAGAGAGCATGGTTAATCCCATTCATCTCATTCAGAGGACTCCCCTCTCATGACCTAAACCATCTTCTAATGACCCCACTTCCTAAGACTATCACACTGGATATTAGGATTTCAACATATGAATTTTGGAGGGTACCAATATTCAGACCATAACATATACCGTACACAAGAAATAAATGATATGAGAATTAAAATGGTACACTACAAAAAAGTCAACTAAACACATAAGGGCAGTAATCAGGAAAGGAGGGACAAAAAAGCTAAAAGGCACATAGAAAAAACCACAACGAAATACCATTTTCACATCTATTATCAAGTATGGGTGAGGATGTAAAATGAACAAAAATACGTTGTGGAAAAATGCATACTCTAGATTCCATTTTATATTAGGTTCTTAAAAATGTATGTTTGATGTATACATGTTAAAAATGATCAGGAAATGAGAAACACCAAAGTTATGAAAGGGTTTATCTTTGGGAGGAGAGTAAGGAAGGACACATAAGCAATGTCAAATACTGATAAAGTTTTATTTCTTCAGTTGGGAGGGAGCAGACAGATTCTCATTACCATTCCCTTCAAAAGTAAACATCTATGTTTTATATGTTCGTTTGTGCAGATATATTTCATGCAACTTTATAAAAAGAGAAAGAGCCTCTAAATTCAAAAACACTCCAACATTTTTATGACTAAAATTATCTTACAGATCATTTTTCCTGATGATCACAGGTTCTGTTTAGAGTCTAGTCACTGGTTCTAAAGATCACAAAGGCTCTAGAGTTTGAAACGGAACAAAGATAAACCCAGCAGTCATCAAGACAAGGTGTAAGAAGATATAAAGTATAAAAAAATATATACACACAAGAAAATGTATTTGAAAAAAGATATAGGGAAGGCAAATTAAATTAGTGTGATGGGAGGGGAGAGTCTGTAGGGGAAGTATGTATGACTCAGTAGAAATTTTATTTTGTTTTAGGAGGAATAGATAGATACAGAATGAGGCAAGTAAAAAGGGACAAGTGGTCTCCTTTCAAGAAAAACAGAATACAGCCAATTGGAAAAGAAAGAGCAGGAAGTAACTATACTATACTCAAGATCGCTTTTAATCTTACCTCAAAAAACAACAAAAAAAAGAAACCTAAAAATTAATGTTCGATCAATGCCTTTTCAACAAATAGACACTCCCTACACTTACTTAAGCTAAGATAGTTCTTTTTTTTTTTTTTTAAGTAAGGGCAGAAAAAGCTGACATACAAATATTATTTTTCGAAAGTAACATTGCACTGACAGTTTCTGTTACATTGTAGAAAACCCAAATTCCCATGTGGACTCCCAAATTATAAGCAATTGCAATTAACAAAAACAAAGGATGCATTTCGGTTTTGTTTCTCGTAGTACTTAAACTCTAAGCCCAACATTGAAAGACTGCTTTCTGGGCTACTGCCTCTGATAGTCATCTGAATCTTTTCTTTTTCACACTAGTACATTCTTTGCCTTCTTTTCTAGTCCAAAGCGATCAAGTTTATAGAGCACTGATTTCTTTTACTAGCTTAAACCTAGACAGGCTTGTTGCGGGAACTTTTGGGCATATTATTTGGTTCTTTGTCTTCATCACATAGACTGGGGAAGCAAAAAACCCTAAATTTAAATCTTGATCTATAACTTATATAAATTATGGGACCTCTGGCACATTTCCTCATGCTGAGTCTCGGATTTCTTATATATTAAAATGCAAATAATAATGTCTACTTCTGAAGAATGGACTTTTAAGTGCTCAATTTTATTTAAACTTCTGGTTCAGGAGCATCTGAGTGGCTCAGTTGGTTAAGTGCCTGCCTTCGGCTCAGGTCATAATCGCAGAGTCCTGGGATCAGAGCCCCCCATCGCAACAGGCTCCCTGCTCAGCGGGGAGTCTTCTTCTTCTTCTCCCTCTGCCCTTCCCCCTGCTCATGATCTCTCTCACTCACTTTCTCTCTTTCAAATAAATAAATAAAATTGTAAAAAAATTAAAAAAATAAACTTCTGGCTCGGTGCTGATTTACATGCAGGTGTTGGGATTCTTAGTTCTCCTCACAGACCTGCTTCTCAGTTGTATCTCTGGGTATGACCCTCAACCACCCCCTCGATTCTGGGTGTCAGCAGAGATGCTTTTCTGCTTCGTAGTTTCCACGATCTTATTAGAACCTAACAGGTCTCTGACTATTCAGATAAAAATATTAGCTGTGATACGGTCCTAGAGAATTCTTATCTGAATTTTAGGTTTCCTGTACAGATTTTGCAGATCTCTCTTGCCCTTTTCTTGGAAATCACTATATTTTCCAATTCTGGATTGTCTACCTTTGACCTCCACCCACTGCCTTCCAACTTGTCTGAAAAGTATCTAGCTAGATGACAAGGTTAGTTCACTGTCACTTATTACCTGAGTTTTTTCTCATAACAGACCTCCAGCTTCTACAAGAGCCTGTTTTCCCTTTACCTTTACACTATGCCCTATTATCTTATATAACATTCCACAGTATTGAGGCGCTGGGTGGCTCAATCAGTTAAACATCTGCCTTCGGCTCAGGTCCTGATCTCAGGGTTCTGGGCTCGAGCCCCACATCAGGCTCCCTGCTCCACGGGGAGACTGCTTCTCCCTCTGCCCTTCCCACTGCTTGTGCACGCATGCTCTCTCGCTCAAATAAATAGCATCTTTTAAAAAATTCTACAGTATTATGTTATAGAAAATAAATTAGAAGACAACCCTATGTTCTAATTTCAGTCCTCTTACTAAATATGTGACTTTTACCAAGTTACTTAACCTACCTGAGTCTCAGGGTTTTTTTACTTGCAAAAGACTATGTCCAGCCAACTGAAGAAGCCCAAGATCAAACGCAATAATGCAGGTGACTGTGCCTTGAAAACTGTAGTTGTACACAGTGCAGAAGGTATTACCAATTCAGTAAAGAATCAGTACAGTACAGTGGTGAAGATAAGAGAATCTGAAGTCAAGCCACCAGAGTTGGAACCCTGGCTCTATCGTTTACCTTTGGTATGTGAAATAAGGAGTATAGTGCCTGCTTCGTATGATATTAGCTCAATGGCATTAGCTATCATTGTTATTATTAAATGCCCACTACGTGTTAGGTACTGCACTAGGCGCTAGTAATAAAACGGAATCAGGACAGACATGGCTAACATCTTCATCAAAAACCTCTGTTGCCTACTCTATAGGCTATCTTTTTCTAAGTCATTTATGTATTTATGTTATACATACTTTATAGCAAAGAAAAATCTGAGTAGTAAAGCATTTCCGTAGAGCATCAAGACTCCACAATTCAAATATTTCTTTTCTGTGAAAATATCCAGTGAACACTGGACTTTAGTGGAACACAGTGGAACATAGTGACTTTAGTATTTCTTTTCCTAATTCATCACTTGAGTTGAGACTCTTGATGACTTCTGGGTAAACTGTCTGGGACATGTTTCATCAAATATAAATAATCCAATGCTTGTCAATCACCTAAAATGCTAATTAAAAGGCAGATTCCGAGACCCCATTTCAGACCTATTGATTGAAAACCTGACTGATTTGCAGTGACATGGATGGAGCTAGAGAGCATTATGCTAAGCGAAATAAATCAGAGAAAGACAAATACCATATGATTTCATTCATATGTGGAATTTAAGAAACAAAACAAATGAGCAAAGGGAAAAAAGAGAGAGAGAGATAAACTAAGAAACAGACTCAACTCTAGAGAACAAACTGATGGTTACCAGAGGAGAGGGGAGTGGGGGGATGGGTTAAATAGGTGATGGGGATGAAGGAAGGCACTTGTCATGATGAGCACCGGGTGATGTATGGAACTGTTGAATCACTATATTGTACACCTGAAATTAATATCACACTGTATGTTAACTAACTGGAATTAAAATAAAAACTTAAAAAAATAAAAATAAAAAAAATAATTTAAAAAAAGAAAGAAAAGAAAAGCCCTGGCTGGAAGATGTGGGAATATGCATTTCTAATAAGTTCCCAATGTGATTTTTATGCAAATTCCATTTGAGAACCACATCCCCAAGACAGAAAAAAACCTCCACTATATAAGAAATCTGTACCCAAAGAAATACTGAAGAATAATGATCCAAAGCTTCACTAAAGAGAGAAATTTTAATCCTTAGGATAAATTTTCACACCGTGTCTTTTAACAGGGTTGGGTCAACAACGCACAGAGATGAAGACCAAAACTGACTTGAACATACATACCTTCACTGTGTTCAAGAAATTCCTACTCTAGAGGCCAAGGAAAAGGGTGGTGGTAGGAGGACACTGAGAAAGCTTACTCATAATTTCATAAGAAGCAAAGAAAACCGTGTTACTGCAATAGTCACACTTACTAAAACTGGGGTTTGGTAATCTCAGAAAATGGAACCGCCTTCTTTTAAATTCAGACAACTAACGACAGACCTCCCCGCACCAACTCCCCCCACCTACCACAAACCTTGGATAATCTCTCCAATGTAAACCTTTCCTAGTGGGAGTGAAGTTGGTCCTGTGACCAAAGAGTCAACGAGAAATATGGTCTTTTGATAAAAGTCAGCCAAAAACAACCAATTAAAATATAAATTTATACCTGTTGGTCTGAAGGACATATAAGAGATCTCATTGAGACGCAGAAGACAATCAAGGAGCTCCAAACTCCTAGTGGATGTAAACTTTCCAAGTAACAACTTAAAGCGAATGAACAAAATATTTACCCACCAAGGAACAGTGACCTAAGATCTGCTCTGGTTCAGATAATAAAATGCCCTGAAACGAAATGCCTTTCATTCCTAAGATGGTAGTGGGGCTAGCACCGTGACTGGAAGAAAACGGGAGCCTAAGGCAGAGAAAGACGCCCATCTGCCCACACTATCCTTCCTGAACCGAATCTGGAGCAGCGGAGCGGGCGGGGCCGCGATTTCTCCTGCATCACGGCGTTCTCTCTTCTCCGCCTGCGTGAGCGCCGCCCACCCACTCGCGGCGTGAACCCACGGGGCCTAGCCTCTCCTCCCCCCGCCCCTCGGCCTGGTGCTGAATCATGAGTCCAATATCTCCAAAAGGTAAAACCAAAGAACAATGCCACCCTTAGGGCTGGCCTGAACGGGGTACCAGGCTGGGGTGGAGCAGCGGCTGGAAACCACAACTCTGCTTCCCTTCTTCCCAAATTCCCCACCCAAGCCCCACATTAAAACACATACTGCAGTGCCGGGGGACTCCCCAGCGAGCGCCCCTTCTCCTGGGCTGCTCAGGTCCGCAAGGCTCCCACCGGGCCGGCGCGCTCTGCCTCATTGTTCCAGCACGCCGCCCGCTCGGGAGCCCGCGCCCCGCCAGGCGGAAGGGGGTGGAGGTTAGGGCTGCCCACCCCCTCGCCCCTCACCCCCTCGGCTGGGTAACAACAGCCCCTGCCTACCCTCCTCGCCTTCCTGCCAACCGATCGCTGAAGCGGAACCAACGAGTCCCCGGGAGGCCACCGGCGGGTGCTGTCCAAATGCTGCGGGGAGGAGGACCGAGGGTGGAGACGGGGGGAGAAGCAGGGGGCTCCGGCCTGCGAGAAGCGGCAGCCCTCCCCCACAGCGCGATTCCGGCCACACCGGTACCGCTCGGCCAAGCTTTCTCCCGCCTGCAGGGAGCCGCTCGGTTGTGGCCGGTCTCCCAGCCCCGGACTCTGGCGCCCATCAGCCCTTGGCCCTCTCGTCCCCAGAAGCAGAAAGCAGAGGGCTAGTCCCCACGCAGGCTGCAGAAGTCCGCGTGTGCTACTCACCCCAACTGTTTCTGTCCCTGCGGTTCTTGGCCATGGTGGTCTGGGGACTGGCGGCGGCGAGGCGCTCTCACTGCGCTGGCTCTTCTCCCGGGCCGCAGGTTGCTGGCGGTGGGAGGCTCTGTGCCCGCGCTGGGCGCAGTTGTCTCCGACTCGGAGGATGTTGCTGTGGCGCTGGTGGGGAGGAGTGGGGAGGAGAAGGGAGGAGACAGCGGATGAACCAAGCTCAGCATCACAAGCCCGAGTTCACACACATATCGGCGTCACACCCTCCCTACCTCAGCCCACCCCCAGAGCATGAAGACAGGGGCAGACGACGTACTGCAACCTTTTCAATGGAAAACACACATACAAATAAACAGCACCCCTCACACACACTCCCGAAGAATTGAACAGCATTAGCCCGTCGCAGAAATACACAAACCAATATACTGCATTATTCTGGAAGCTCAAATACCTGTTTCCTAGAATAGTTACACATTAGTACAGATACGCAGGCAACATTTACGTAGCCAAAGAAATTAAAATAATCAGCATTTATCTGCCAGGCACCATTTCTCCCCATTTTAAAAGCAAGGTCATGTTGGTAAAGAGGGTATCATGCATTTTTGTACCTGTATACTGTACAGGCCTGACTTTTAAAATTAGGACAGCAAAATTTAGATCAACACCAAGATAAATGAAAGCTGGAGATTCATCATAATATGTAACTAACTCAATGTGTAGTGGGCAAAATTTCCACTAGATTTGCAGAGAAGAACTCTGGAATTATATTGCCAAATATTTTAAGTAAAATCATAATACATAGTCTGGGTGAGCCTTGGCAGCCACAAAGGTTGCAGACAATTTTGAATAGAAAGCAAAAGGCAATAAACATTTAACAAAAATATTCTCAATCTCTCCCTTTCCACTAATTTCTTCCTCTCTGCCTGCAAACTCCATTTTTAGTATTCGAGAAACAGTCCTTTGGTGCAACTTGACCCTCAGGATACCGTGATCCCATTCCTTACACGGTTTTTTCGTGCATTCGGTTTGTTGCCCACACTTCACAGATCAGTTTTGCCTACAAGATTGCTGCTAGCCTCTGGATTACCAAATCTTCAGTCTCTGCTTATTCTTCATAAGCAGCTCTTCATTCCATGTTCACTCAATGTAATTGGCTATCATGGCTTCAGACAAGACCTCTATAATTCCCAATCTAGGCTTCTGGTCTTAAAATCCCTTAAAGAGAGAAAATCATCATACTAGAACCAAATTTATAACTGCCTGAGGTCATCTTCACTTTTTTTTTTACTGACACTTCAAAATCAACATGTCAAAAACCAAACTATCTCACCCACCACTGCCCAATCTTATGCTTTCCATATTTCAGTTAATGGTTCTAGTGACCTCAGAGCTGTGAACACTGTAAACCAAGTTCACATTACAGTTTCAACAGAGTTGCATTCCCCACACACTAATGAAACAACATAGGAATATGGGAATTATCTCAACTCTATACTTACAAACCAAATTCACAGACTAAAAAGAAGTGTGTTCTGCTTTTCTTGTATATCTTAACTATAATTCTCAGCTCACATTCTAGCCTGATAATCCCTTTCAGTGAATCTCATTAAAAAGAATAGATTCCACATATACACACAGACACAGACACACAAAGTTGTATAATTCAATATATTATTTTTTTTCTATATGTGGGTCTTTACAATATATATTAACTGAAAAAATATATTTTAAAAAAGGTCTTTTCTTTGTAATTAATAGGTAATCTGTGGGATAATACTTGAGACTGTGACTATCTTGGCCAAGAACTTCACCCCATGGTTTTAGTATCCATTGATACCCTTGCCTGAATCAAGTTTATATTAGTGATTTTTTAATGGTGATTTTTAAATAATTATATCATTTCTTTTACATTTCACAGTTAGCAGCTGACATTCCCTCTCCCATCTTTGTTGAGAACCACTATAGATTCATGAAATCTAAAGCAAAAAAAAAAAAATTGTGTGTGTGTTATTTACCATTATTATTCTTTCTAATCCTCAAATTGCCCTAAATTTGGCCAATGTTATGTGAAAACTTGTACAGGAATGTTCATAATAGCATGATTCATAGGAGCCAAAAGGTGGAAATAACCTAAATGCCAAGTAACTGATGAATGGATAAATAAAACACTGTATATCTATGCAATGGAATATTATTTGGCCATAAAAATGAATGAAGTACTGATATATGCTACACCACGGATCTTGAAAATATTATGCTAACTGAAAGAAGCCAATCACAAAGACCATACATTGTATGATTCCGTTTATATGAAATGTACAGAATTGGCAAATTTATAAAGAGGTTTCTTTTGGGGGCGATTAACATTTTTTAAATGTTTGAAATCAATTCTGTACAACTTTGTGGATATACTAAAAATGACTGAATTATACAATTTAAATTGGTGAATTGTGTGGCATGGTAATTATATAACAATAGGTTGCTTTTAAAAAGTCAAGGTCAAGTTTATTTTAAATCAGAAAAAAAAGAAGAAAAGGTATTTGTACATTAATATTAGATCTCCTCTCATCCTGACCCCACTGAAATGTTACTTCATAAATTTTCCCTTCCTCCTATATTCTCAATGCTTTTTTTCCCCCATTGGTTCCTTCACCATGCTCATTTCCCCCCATCCTAAGAAAAAGGGTCTCTCGGTCTTTTCACTTGCAACAACGTGGATGGACTTAGAGCATACAATGCTAAGTGAAATAAGTCTGGCAGAGAAAGACAAATACCATATGATTTCACTCATATGTGGAATTTAAGAAAAAACAATTAAACAAACAAAAAAGTCAAAGACCAGAATCAAATACAGAGAACAACTGGTGGTTGCCGAGGGGAGATCAGTGGAGAATAGGTGAAATAAATGAAGGGGACCGAGAGCACACTTAACTTGTTGAGCACTGAGAAATGCACAGAACTGCTGAATCATTGTACCAGACCCCTGAAACTAATATAACAGTATGTGTTACTATACTTCAGTAAAAAAAAGAAAAAAAGAAAAAATAATAAAATACAGTGTAACCTCCTTAAGAAAGAAAAGGGTTCTCTTAATCACAAGTTTCTCCATAGTTGATGCTACAACTCGTTCTTTCCCTATATAACTAGCAATCTTGGGAAAGAATTTAGATCAGTTAGAATGCTTTTGGCTGTAACTCAAAATAGCTTAACCCAAAAGGACATTTACCGTCACATAATTTTTTTGAAGATGGGTTGGTTCTGTGGTGATTCATTTACCAGCTCAATATCATCATTGACCATATTAGCTGGGACATAGATTTGGCTGCTGTAAAAAATTACAGTGGTTTAAGACAGATATTCATTTCTCTCTCCTGATATAATCTGAACATAAACCCTCCAGGGCTAATACGGTGGCTTTGAAATATCAAGGAACCTAAGCTTGGACTTCCATGGTATAATCCAAGATGGCTGCTTGGGCATTTGCACCCTCATTCCAGTCAAATAGAAGGCAAGAAAGGAAAGAAGGGCATATATCCATTCTAAGGGTACAACTCAGAAATGGCACATATCAACTCTACTCAAATACCACTGACCAGTACATGCTCCATGTATTTGATAAATATATTATGTATATGTGTATCCAACTAAAATTTAAGAGATCTCATACTAAAGAAAGAAGGGAAAGCACCTGGCTGGCTCAGTTGGAAGAGCATGATCTTGATCTTGGGGTTGCTGAGCCCCATGTTGGATGTTTTTTTAAAGAAGGGAAATGGATTTTGGAGAACACCAGCAGACTTGGCTACAAGCACCAAGGCTGCATTTTACCGTCCTTAGTGTGTGGACTTATTTTGTAATGTGGGCTCCTATCATGGTGCCAAGAAAGCACCTGCCATTCCAACACCAGAAGCAGTTAGCCATGCCTCCAAACAAAAAAGGCATGTCTGTGCCTTGTGTACGTTGCTAAAAGCAAGGAAAATCTCCAGAAGCACTCCCACAGACTTTACTTATGTGCTATTATCTAGAATTGTCTAGCCCTTTAGTAAAAAAAAAAAAAAGAAAAGAAAGAAAGGAAGAAAGAAAGAAAGAAAAAAAGAAAGAAAGAAAGGAAGGAAAGAAGGCGGCTAGGCCAATTGAGATTTATCCCCTAGCATTGGGGAGGGTCTCAGTCTCATCTGATGGACACAGACTAGAAAGGAAAGAGAAGGAAAGAAAAATATTTTTTGAGCACAAGGCCCAAGGTGATAATCACAGCTTTCATTTTCCCCTTATCCTCCACTAGTATCTCCTCTGCTGGGGTGGCCCAAAACTTACTTCCATAGGTCCAAGTCCTTAGCGGCCTTATCTTTACTGGGTTGCTGCAGTTTCATATTGTTCAGTAATATTAGACACGTGAATACCAAGAGGTATCCTAGTACATGCTGGGATCTCAGACATAGTCATTCGTGTTATCTTTGTGGAGCAATAACCAATTCCCCTTGGTAATGAGGACCAATCACCCCAATTGGTACAGTGATCCCCTCTCTAACTGTTGCCCCAATGGTTAGAAGGCCTCATACGGGTCATGTGACAGTTTCAGTTTCCTATTTAATGAAATTTCCTATTTAATGACAGTTTCAGTTTCCTATTTAATGAAATTGTGTTATCTGGGGATAGTATCTGTCCCTTGGGCCTTCAGATTCACCAAGCCCAATGTTTTAAAGACAAAGTTGTACAGACAAAAATTCTTCAAGTGAGTTGTTAGGAATAGAAGAGCCACCACTCCACCCCTTGGGTCCTAGGCCCACACATTCGGAATGTGGGGTAGATGGCAACATATATTGGCTATTGGGTTAAGTCCTATCTCATATCCTCACTGGATTATCTCCCAGCCAGCATCACAACTGATCCTTCAGCAGGCCTTTCCTCCATTCTTTCAAACTAGCTGCTTCTAAGCGATGGGTTTGACGTAAGATCAGTTAATTCCATGGTCATGATTTCATTGTTATATTTTCCTCAAAGTAAAATGAATTTCTTGCTTAAATTTAATGTTATAATACATGATGATGAAATAAAGCATTCTATAAATCCATGAATTGTGGTACTAATAAAAAAAAACTAAAAAAAAAAAAAAACTTTCCAGGCAGGGAACGTAAACCTGTATCTGGAATATGTATCTATTTCCATGAGGATGAATCCCTCTTCTCTCCATAACAGAAGGGATCTAGTATAATAAACTGCCACCAGGTGGTTGACTGGTCTGTCTAGGAAATACCACCATACTGGGGCCTGGGCAATGGCCCTGTTATAAGCACGTTAAACACTCCGTAGTGGCAATAACTATTATGCTTGGCAAGTGGAAGTCCATGCTGCTGAATCCACATTTGGCCTCCATTCCTTTTGTACATGGGCCCACTGAACCAGCACCAGAATGACTAGGTAGCAGCTGACACGTGTAGGACAGATCATTTTGTAAACCTGATTATTGGAATGAATGCCCTCTTGTGGGCAGTTATGTGGTTCACAGATATTTTCACGTTCTGGGTCCATTTTGAGAATCTATCTGTATTACCTCTCCCACTGACTCCCTTGTCTCGGATATACTTCCTTCCAAGTTACTGGCCGACTTACTGGCCACTTTACATAAAGATAGATCGATACCTCAGGCCATCTCTCCTTCCTAACAAAGAGGACAACCACATGTTCTATTCGACGTTATGCCCATGGGGAGACTTTCTCTTCATCCCTATTTTTCAAAACAACCTCATTATGGGTAGGGCCATAATTCAGAGGCTGTTTGCTTCCAGTTGGTGTTAGTCTATCATGCAGACCATAAATAAACCAGGTCCAAGCTTTTCCTTCCTTTGCTAAATGACCATGAGCCCATAGAAAAGATTTAAAAAAAAAAAAAAGGTGGCAAAGAAGTAGGGGCAGGTACAGAGGAAGTCTGTCCATGTAATTTATACATGCCTTCCATATCAGCTCAGGTCACCCCAGTATATATACCTTTCCATTTGACAATGAAATTCTGCTGCCTACGTTTAATTTATGATTCAGTAAATTAGATAACACCGAGTTCCTAAAGAGCAATTCACATCACACAGTCACTTAGTATCCCACAGTCAGGTGTTTAGTTTCTGCCAAGGCCTGGTAGCAAGCCAAGAGCTACCTTTCAAATGGAGAATAGTTGTCAGGAGATGAGGACATGTTCTTATTCCAAAACCCTATCAGTGCAGCTTGCACCAATAGCCTGGACCATCTGTAGGGCGTTCTGTCTTTCCAAGTCATATGAAAAACTGGCAGTCATATAGTTTACATGGTAAATGGGTCAGAGAGCAGCACCTGCAGTTTGGTGGCTCCAAAATCCAAAGAGGCCAACCAAGCAATATGTATTGTTCTTTAAGGTGGGCAATGCACGGTGAAGCACAATAACTCGACTGATTGTTAGAAATTTTACTACTGCACAGTCTCTGAACTGGGCTTATTTCTCATCCTCTGATAGAAAGGTCTTTTTAAGGCATCTAGGGCAGCTGCCACTTCCTGTTCACCTATCCAGTTTGCACCACATCATCAAGGTAAGAGAGGGCAGCTGCTACTTCCTGTTCACCTATCCAGTTCGCACCACATCATCAAGGCAAGAGAGTAACAGGATGTTCTACTGGATATCAAGAACACAAAGTCCCTCTGGAATGATACCGTATTGTCACTGAAGTGTTTACAAAGACCTGAGGTAAGACAATGACAGTGCTATCCTAGTCACGTGAAGGCAAACTGCTTCTGATTATTTCCTTTGAAGGGAACTGAAATCTACATTCTAGGGTTCAAGTCAGTAGCTACGGTCTAGGTGCCAAGGGCCATGTCGATTTCCTCTAGTAAAAACTCCACATGTGGAAATACAACTATGAGGCTTCTCCCTCAATTAACGGGCTCCAGGCTTGTGAACTAGCTGTGAACAGTTTAAGAATCGGGTGATACGTATTAAATCGCCATTACAGTGACTTGAGATACATTTTTGCTCATCAGACCTAGAATTTTTCTGCTTACATACATCAAGTAGCACTTAAGTGGACTGTTTGTTTCATTCATTCCTAGACATTGATGATCATACAGCACCATCAAAGATCCTTGCAGTCCTGATTATCACTTCCTCCTGAGGGTTATCATGGTGATTGTGCTGAACATGTCTTTGACAGTTAAGTCCTACTTGGCCTCTACCAGGATCTCAATATTCCCACTGAAATCATGGATCCCGATTTCATTGTGGCATCTCCGTTATCATTTCCAACCAATTAGGACAGCCACCAAAGAATTTTTCAAGGATATCTGTGGACCTTTACTCAATACCTTGATAAAGGTAAATTTTATGGGCCAGTATAGGGATGGTATGAATAGAGCATTACTAAGCAGGATGCACATAATAGGGCAAGTCCAACATACCCATTTCCCTGAACCTTCAGATCCCTTCCTCTACAGTATGCCAGAAGTTCTGGCTTCTCAGCATATAGACTACCAGCTTCAAGTAACCAATTCAGAAATACTACCAGCTGCTCGGGTCAACCTGAGTCACAGGTAAGTATTTGGTAAGATCCTGTAATTCCTTCAGTGCATAAGTTTTCTCCTCCAAGAACAGGTCTTGTCCTCCTCCATCAGGGCAATGCTGAAATCTCTCTCTTTTTAAAAGTTTTTATTTAAATTCCAATTAGTTAACATACAGTGTCATTAGTTTCAGGTGTACAATATAGTGATTCGTCACTTCCATACAACACCTGGTGCTCAAGTGCACTCCTTAATGCCCATCACCTATTTGAAAGGTAACTCTTGCTCGAAGTTCTCAGCCTCATTTATATCTACCCAAATGCCCGCATCCCCTGTTGCAGGGTCCCAGTACTTCTCTACTAGGGCTCTTACCTTAGCATAACAGATCTAGGTCTCACATTTAATTAATGTTGCAACTCGATAGCCTTTACTGTTGGCCATGGGCTTGATTCTCAGCCATTATCTTCCCTGCAGGTACACGAGAAATGTTTCTTCAAAGCTGTCAAAGAAGCTTTTTGATTTTCTACTCATGCCTTAAGTTTGGGATTCAGGCCATTTGTCTTTTTTCCCATGTATTCTCTCAGAGGCAATCAGAGCAAATGACACTGTGATTTTAGTAATCATCACTATCAAAGCAGCTAAGTGTAAGAAATTGGTCTTCCAACGATGCACCCTCCATCAGCACTCCATCTCTTGCCACTACTGATGGTTATTTCAGTAATTGTGATGCCATTGTTTCATTTTCCATGGCAAAAAGTGTATACAGGTAATCATCAGATTATGTGAGTAATACCATCCCACAAAGCAAGGATTTCCTTCCTGAGGCTTCTTCCAATTTCTGTAACTATCAATCAGGGTTCTGGCAAGAAAGATACAGCACGGAAAGAGAATCTAATGAAAGGACTATTTATAAAAATGAGGACAGGGTTAAAGGAACCAATAAAGGATAGTGAAACACCGTGAGACTAGCAACGGTGGAATACCATTATCATACTCGTCTTAAAGGGGCAAGGAAAAAGAGAGCTAGTTAGAATCCTTTAAGAGTGATACAGCTGTAGGATAGGGCCACAGTCAGGCAAGGTAGTCTCTTCTGTACCTTAGGGCTTCTTGGAACACTAGTTTATATGAGGTGCAAGCAAACTTTAAGCATCCCTTCTGAATGTTATACTTCTGATACTGTGAGGAAATCAACAAGGAACAACATACGATTATTTATAACTTACATTTTTTCTTAGCTACTGAATTCGCAGACAAGACCAAGTTATGAACCAAAGACAGGAACCCTGCTACCAGTCCTCATAAAAATCTAAAATATACCCTGGGAATCAGGGTTAATAAGAATACCATTTTAACATATCAGAGGATCATTTCAAGCTGGATAAAAAAGAATGTACATTGCCTTCCTCAACTCTTCTAATTTTTTAAAATTATATTTATTCATATATTTTAAAAATATTTTATTTTTAAGTAATTTCTGCACCCAAGTGGGGCTCAAACCTACAACCCCGAGATCAAGAGTTGCAAGCTGCACTGACTGAGCCAGCCAGGCACCCCCCATTCTTCTTTTTTAAAACTCCCGTCATAATGACCAGATACAGATTGTGAGTGAGATACATGTTGTACTGCCGTCCAGAGCAAAACAGAACCCTTCTATACTTCGAAAACATGGTTCTGACTTCAATAGACAACTGACCCTAATTAATAAAAGATAGAATAGTTGAACTATTTGAAAATCTAAATCATAACTGCGGCAGATGTCTTCCAAAATTTAATTAATTTATATCTAACAAATCTATGGAGCAATAAACTCAACAACAGTGTTACGCTTTGCAACTACTTTATGCTGGAAGTTTGATCAGGAGATTACATAGGTTAAGCCTATGTGTTCCATGCACAAAATTATTGTCCTCATGCTCTGTTCTGTCACACTTAAGAGTTTTAATTAGCCTTTCTGTCTTGGCTATTAAGTTGTGAACCTTACCTAGGTAGATGTTAAAAAATTTAATGTCCCCAATTTTTTTTTAAATTCAGCGTTGGCTAAAATTGATATCAGAAGCCACAGATTATAATTAGCATTTTACTAAAGAAACTTGATAGAATGGAAAAACACTACAAAGCACAGAGCAAACCCTTTTGGTTGTTATGCAGATAAGAGTAAAATTTGGAAGATATTTACATGTCAGATATTATGAAGACACAAAGAGTATATGATATTGAGAGTGGGATGAAGGGCTTATCAAGCTATATTTATTCTTATTCCATACCTTGTTATAATATTAGGTAGTTTGTAAATCTGTTAGCTACAATTTTTTAATTATTATTTTTATTATATTACATTATTTTTAAAGATTTTTTTAAAAAGATTTTATTTATTTGTTTGAGAGAGCGAGAGCAAGCACAGAGGGAAAGCAAGCACTGAGAGAGCACTGAAGGAGAGGAAGAAGCAGACTACCCGCTGAGCAAAGAGCCCTCTCCGGGTTCAATCCCAGGACCCTGAGATCACCACCTGAGCCTAAGGCAGACACTTAACCGACTGAGCCACCCAGGTGCCCCACATTTTTTTTATTATTATTGAAACTATGTGCTTAATTTTTCAGGATGTAAAATTAAATTTATGTAGCATAGGTTTATTTTATGGAAATTGAACTTGAATTTCTCTACCAAGCACGTAATATTTAACCCACCAGCTATGAATTCACTGATCTTGTTTAAATGAACTCGGTCAGTCTTTTTAAATCCTTAAGATTCTTTTGGAGTTGGAATAAAGCAAATGTTTTCCTCTTTGCATCAGTTGTGGTACAAGTAACGATTATAACAGACACATTTTTTAACCACCACGTAGAATTTCAACTTTTTCCATGCTATCCACCTCTGGGTTGATGGTCAAAGCATATGGATCTGCCATTGCTGGCAACATAAAAATATCTGCACTCCAGAGCCTTGTTGAAGCCTATGACCTCAAACTTTTTACTGCCCAGTTCATATCAAACGTTGTGTTTCAAGAATAACATGCTTGATGGATTATCAAACATTTATCCTTGCTTCAAGCTAGGAATTCAGAATTTCCACTTTATGAAGGCTCATGAGGTAAATTTCTCTGAAGTCTTCGTGTCAGGACAAGATATGCCTCTCTTGATCAATTGCTTCATTGTGATCTCAAAAACACTATGAAACCCTCTGCTTTGGCCAGTTTGCTGCATTGTTCCGGTATCCAATCTTAACAGCATACCTATGTCTTCACTTACTTATTTTTACCTTGTAGTATAGCATGTATTTTCTGTATGCTGCCTCAAATTCTCTGGAAAAATGCAAGTATAAATAAGTAAGAATAAATTTCAGACTAAAGAAAGGATCAATGCTTATAGGGTCAAAGGAAGAAAAAAAGAATCTATGACAGTAAACAAGTACTAGGATACCAATAGAACATTTGAAAAGATTTTGAGTCATTGAAGCCAAAAGTATGTGCCCACCAAAACAAGTGCCAAGAAGCTTTGAAAGAAGGAACTGTTCTTCAACAATTTTTTTCAATGCAGCAAACACATAGGCTTTGTCCATAGAGCATGTAAGTCTGAGCTTACTTATGTTCCCTAAATAAGTGTCCTTTGTGCATGGAGCACAAGAAAATACATATATTCCTTGTCCTGTTAAGGTGTAAATTTAATTTCTACTTTACACAATTAATTACAATGATCACCAACAAGGAGGATACTGCCCAACAACAGAATTGAATTGGATGCTCAAAACCACAAACCAACATCTGCAACTCGCTGTTTTGTGATTTTTTCAGTTACTAAACGCATTGGCTGAGTCCTATCTGGCTTTTCTGTTCAAAACCTCTACTGAACTCTAGGAATATCTTTGCCAGTATACATAAAGCTGGCAACTTTATTTCTACCTTCAGAACAGGACTGGAACTGAAACTGCAAAACAGCTTGTGAAATATCAGCCAAATTACTTCCTCGAACTCCTGCTCCATATTCTGCGCACTGTGAAGTATTTTATAACCTCTTCTGTTTGATAACCCTATTTATAATCCTGTACAATGCCTTATAGACACTTTCTTGGGTGTCAGATGCAAAACCGTATGCTCTGCAAGCTGCAGATAACGATACTGAGCTATTGCCAAATATGATGTCTTGTCCCAGGTCACACACTGAGGAGGCGGTAGAGCCAGCACCAGGTTGTGGTCTCTGCTTGTGTTTTAACTTCTGCACAACTGCTGATCTCATTCAAGAAGCAGTGCCCCCCGGCAGGCATTGCGTGTGCCCAGCAGGGATGGAGGCCACTGAGACTTCCCAGGAAGTCCGGCTCTCAGCAGCGTCGTGGAAAAACTCCGCAGAGGACAGGTTGTGCAGGTGTGCGGCGAAGCCTCAAGCCGGCACCCTGGGAATGCCCTGCACAACAGGAAGGCGCAGCAGGGTGTGCCGCGGCTTGCTTTAGCCGGCACGCCCCGCCCCCTCCCCGGCACCCCACGGCCAGGTGACTTCTGGCCCAGTGCCCTCGGCCTACCTTGTCCGTGGTGCGCCGGAGACGCCGCCCTCGTGCCCACCCTTCTCCGTCTACCCGTCAGCCTGCAAGTTTACCTGACGAACCTGGGGGCGGCTCAGCGGGGGCCCGGCGGGTCACGAATGCCCGCGGGCGTCCGCGACCTCAGCGGCTGGCGCGGCCTGCGCCCCGAAAGCGCGCACCCGGTCGGGGGGCGCGGCGGCCTGCGGCCGGGAGAGTGTCGTGTCGCGACCAGGCCTCGGGGCGGCACTCTGGTCCCGCGGCCGGCGCGCTCGGGCGGGCCGCTGGGCGCCGACCCACGCTGGCCGGGAACGCTTCAGCCGCTGACGCAGCCCCGGGCGGGGGACGTGGTGCGGCGGCGGCGGCGACGGTACGCGCCTCCGCCGCCTGCGAGAGGACGTGCGGGGCGACGGCGGCGGCGCGAGCCCGGAGCGGCCGGCGGCGCGGGGAAGCGGGGCGCGGGCGCCGGCGAGGGAGTAGGTGCCGGGCCCGGCGCTCAACAAAGAGCGGGGCCGCCCCCTCGGCTCCCGGGCCGGCCCCAGGCCCCGGCGGGCGGGGAGACCGGCTGGGCTGTCGCGGGCGGCCGGAGGGGGAAGGGCCGCGCCCGGGACGGGACTGCGGGGCGCCGTGGACCCTCCCAGGCCCGCTCGTCGCGGCCCCGGCGGGCGGAAGGGACGGGGCTGGGCCGCTCGGGGTTGTAGCCTCTGCTCGTCCCTCGTGCAGGCGGAGCTGCGGGCGGACGCTCCATGCTGGGCAGCGGCGCCGCTCGTCCTCGTTAGCGGGAACCGGGGCGCCGCGGGCAGAGCCGGCGGGGGCCGGGCCCTGAGCGAAGATGGAGGCCCCGCTGCGGCCTGCCGCCGACATCCTGAGGCGGAACCCGCAGCAGGACTACGAGCTCGTCCAGAGGGTCGGCAGCGGCACCTACGGGGACGTTTATAAGGTGAGGCGGGCCGGGCGCGGCCCGGAGCTGGCTCCCTCCCTGCGGCCGGCGGGCGCCCGGGCAGAGGCCGCTTTCCGGAGGAGCGCGAGACGTGGGGAGGATGCCTTCATTGTTGCATCTGGGGCCGAAGCGGCCGGGGCTCCGTCTGCTCCGCGTGCGGCGCCCTGGGTTCCTTGCTTGCTCTCGCCACCAGCACGCAGAGCTCCCCGCACCTTTGCAGCCACTGCTGTACTTTTGTGTGTGGTATAAAGGCCGTTTACGTTTGTTTGCGGTATTGAGGGGCGTTCGAATCTGCTTCTAGAGCTGCTCTTGAGGATGTGCTGGACTTAGCATGGAAAAATGCTTCGTGGAGGACAGTGGGTGAGAAAGAATCTTGGCATTAGACGTTTGCATTTAAAGAAACAACTCTTAAATGGTTGAGCTTGATTTAAAAAGTTATATGAAACCAGGTCTGTCAATTTTAACTGTAGGCAGTGTAATACTAATCAAGATGATGGGTGCACAAACATTATCCTGTGTAGAATTCTGCTTTTCCTGGCAGATGCTTCATTATTTGTATTGGGTCGATTTTTTCTTTTCCCCCTACTTGAGCGGTTCCTCTCTTCAGGGAGTTAGAACATTCCATGACCAAGAGGGGATAAGAGCTGTTGTCTTTTTAATTGTGCTCCTTCTCGTTATTTGAGACAAATGGGAGAGTGAGGTACGGTTAATTTGGGATTAAAGAAAAATTATAAAGAAGCAAACTGAATTCCCTAAATCCACTGAGTTCTTGAAGGATTAAAAGGAAAGAGATTGTTTCAGATTGCTTTATGCTTTTTGTTTTTTATTTCAAAAGGAGCGTTAATGCATCTCATATGGCTATATTAAGGGAATTTTCCTTTGATTTTTGCAACAGCTTTGTTTATTGGGTTTAATCATGATATATATCCCATTATTCCAAACAACACTCCTGCATATAGCTGTGAAATGGCCTTCTGTCATATGGGTAATTTGCTGTCTACTCCTCTGGGGTAGGTCGTTGTATTGCACAGATGGTAAAATGGAAAGAAAACATCCTTTTTTTCTCCTTTTCTGCTTTTATTATTCCATTAATAATAATGATTCAACTCTAGCACTGTGTCATTTTACTGAAAGGGACTGTGATGGGTAGGCTTTTTATTCATTAAAAGGGCATTTGAATCTTCTATGTAGGCACTGTTCTAGGTAAGGGCTGGTTAACTGTGAGGCAAGTCCAGTTCTTGCCCTGTGAATACCTTTGAATTCAAAGTGGGTAATAATAACAGAATCCTCTTTATGTAGAATTCGAGGTAATTAACTCTTAATTGTGTAGCTATGGATTAGCCATTTTGCGGAATGCTCTTTAAAAAGTTGAAATTCCTATTTTGCCTTCTCAGTCTGACTTTTTAATCATTTTCATCTTAGGATTCACTATGTATTAGATTCAGTTCATGTTAACGAAATAGTCTAAATTCCAGTTCTTGCATATTTCTCTTCTCCCTACTACAAGAAAATTTAAAGTGTTTTCCCTACAAAAATCTCAAGATCTCCACCTTTTTTTTTTTT
>NW_024426230.1:24083342-24203401 GCF_017311325.1 Ursus maritimus | reverse complement strand
TTTTTTTTTTTTCATAACTGTAATAACTAAAGCAACTCTCTGGAGCAGGATTTTATTCTTGCCAGGAAAAGCAAAGGGTTGTATTAAAGGGAAAGCTAATGTCTGTCTTTGACCCTGGTGCCTCCCTGCCCCATGTCTGTCTTCCACGGCTCCTAAACAGAGGATCTCCTAAACAGAGGATCGGTGACTGAATATTTATCATACATCATCTTCACCCCCCCGCCCCCATCTCCTTCCTCACCCCATTCATGCTCTCACACTTACATGTATACTCATTCCAGTCTTGGGCAGCCTCTAATTCCTAAACATCCTCAGAATCCTGGTTCTTTGTCTTTTGTTTTCCTTTGTTCTAATTACCTGGAATCACCTCCCACCCCCTCTTTTCAACTGTTGAACTCTTACCTGCCCACGAAAACCTTCCTCACAGGCTCCTCCAGGAAGCCCCAGCTGTTCCCCTTTATCTCTTCCCCCCCATCTATTACTTTCCCCTCTTTATTCTGTTCTAGCCACACTGACATGTTTGCTCTTCCTTAAACATAAGCATCTTCCTAACTTCGGGTCTTTGTTCTTGCTATTTCCTCTGCTCAGTATGTTTTTCCTCAGACAGCCATGACTTGCTCCCTTCTCTCCTTGCTTTTTACACCCTCCATCTTTTTTTCCTAATTTACTTTTTTCTTTGCACATAATCACCACGTAACATAATCTTTTATTTTTTCTTGTTTATTATCTGTTTCAGTCCACTAACATACACCATGAGGAGAGGAGTTTTATCTGTTTTCACTTCTCTTATCACTTACAGTACCTGGAATTATGCCTGGTGCAGAGTAAGTGCTTCTAAAAATTTGATGAATGAGTGAATGAATAACTCTCAGTAATTCTATCACCTAGGTGTCTGGGCATATTCTTTTGACATCACAACACTAAGTTAGCACTTAATACTCTGTGTTTATTTGTAATGCTTATTATGGTATCCTGCTATGTATTTTTATTTATTTATTTGTTTGTTTGTTTATTTAAGATTTTTATTTATTTATTTGAGATAGAGACAGCCAGCGAGAGAGGGAACACAAGCAGGGAGAGTAGGAGAGGAAGAAGCAGGCTCCCAGCGGAGGAGCCTGATGTGGGGCTCAATCCCAGAACATTGGGATCACGCCCTGAGCCAAAGGCAGACGCTTAACGACTGTGCTACCCAGGCGCCCCCCTGCTATGTATTTTTAGTACAAAATTTAATTGAGTTCTCTAGGAAAATATTTCTGGAAAACTATTTCATAGCATACCCATATTCAGCTCTCTAAATCCTACAGAATTGTGTCAGCTTGTATTTACTCCCTTTTATATACCTAAAAACATGTAACATTCAGAATGTAGTGCTGAAGTTTTGAAGCTCAGAGCAGTTACAGTAATTTTGCTGTTTATCACTGTGTTTCTGATGAGCTGAAAATCCTTGGAAGCTTTAGAAGTATTTTCAGTCAGTGATACAAACTAGTAAAATAATAACAGTGAAGAATAACTGAGGTAAATTAGTTGCTCTTCTAGTCAGGTATTATCTACTTTTCTTTATAAATATTACAATTACGGCAACTATCTGGAGCAGGATTATATTCTTGCCAGGAAGAGCAAGTATCTTCTGAAGCAAGAGCTTTAAAAGGACTACAGCTTTGAGACTCTTTGTGGATTATATATATGCTCTACAAAACACAGACAGCTCCTGTCTTTGCTGAGAATCTCCAGTAGGGGAGAGCTCAATCTTAAACTGGCTATTCCCTGGTTGAAAAGATAAGAATTCTTTAGATAAATAGAGAAGCGCAGGAAGTGGTAGAGGGGAAAGAAAAGAGAAAATGAATGTGGTGGAAGATGGATGAAGGATTAAATTTCAACTGAGCAAATTTTATTTGTAATTAATGTGAATATTTAAATCTGCCAACAGAAAGAGGAAGTCTGGAGATTTAGTGTTTTCACTACCTTCTGTCCACAGAAGAACTAGACAGGTCAGATGATCTAGACAATTATAGTATCATGATGCAGTTTATAATTAACAGTATAAGCTATTGATGTGGTCTTTATCAAAATATTTGTATCAAAATTGTTCCCAACCTCTATTCCAGAGAAGGTTTAGGAATCTTTTTTTTTCACCTTTTGAGGGCTATAAATTCAGAGTGTGCAAACCCATGTATTTTTTTTTCCTAACCTGCATGCTTTTTCTGCTTGATATACAAGTATGACATGTCTAACTACAGGAGGGAAGGAATAGATGTCTCTTGTTCATCACTATAATAGCAGAGAGATAGATGCTCACTAAGTATTTGTTGAATGATATTAGTTATAGAAAATTACCTGGAGATAACACAGTTAATAATTCAATGTAGTTTACTTTTTTCCTAATGTTTTTAAACCAATACGTTTCTAAAAAATGGTTTTTATAAAATAAGGATCACAATGTATATCTTTTTTCTACTTGAATTGGAATGGCTAGCATTTTCCCTGGTCATTAAATATTCTTCAAAAATACCATTTTTAAAGGATCTATTGAACAAACACTCATTTAGTGAATCGTTCTAAGGTTCACATTTGTTGTTTTCAATTAGAAAATTTTTTTTGCAATTATAAATAATGTGTAATTTGTATGGAAATCTTTGTCATGGTAGTTTTATCACTTCCATGGGTTCTTCTGGGTGCTGGATGAACTGGGTCCACAGGGGCGAATCCCTCTTTTATATATATCCTCCTTTTCTCTCCCTTAAACCAGAATCACAATTCTGGAATGACTTGAGGCATCCTGAAGCATATTTCAGGATCCCCTTGTATAGATTCGTTTATTCTGGAAATATTTATTGACTGCCAACTGGATGTTAGGGTATGGAGATGGAGACACAAGAAAGAGAAAGTACACTATTAACAAGGAATGTATAATTTAGTCAGGAAAACAGACATGTAAACAGTTACAGTAGTGTAAGTGCCATAGTAGAAGTGAAGTCAAATATCCAATTCTGTCTTTACTGGGAATAGGGGAAGGGAGGAGAGGAGAAAGAACTACGATGTGAACCAGGGAGGATTAACAAAGAAGTGCACATAAACTAGATCGTAAAAGAATGCAGAGATATTTTCAGGTAGACAAGATGGGAAAGATTATTTCAGGCTATGGGAATAGTGGGTGCAAACACCTGGCATCTTGAGAAACCATGAATTTTGACGGATCTGCATCTGCAGATTTGTTGTGACCAAATATGGCAGAAATGTCATAGATGGAGAACACAGTCCATTTTCTGGCAGAAAAGGGCCAGATAATGGACCTTATATGTCATATCAAAGAATTGGACTTCTTCCTATAAACTGAAGAAACACTGAAGAAGAGAATCTCTTATGGTGTAGAGGATGGATTAGGTAAAGTTGCTGGAAGTATAAAGACCAGTTATTGAATAATCCAAATAAGAGTTCATGCAAGCCTAAATTTAGGCACTGGAACTGAAGATAAAAGGAAGGGATGAATTTGAGTCATATTTAGAAGATGATCAAAATTACCTGGTGATTAATGGGGGGAGGGGACAAGTAATCAGTGGCATTTAAAATTCTGACTTGGGTGATGATATTGCTGCCATCAACAAAACTAGAAAATACTGAATGTGTGGGTCTGGATCTTGTGTCTGGTTTTGGACATATGGCATTGCATTGGTGGGTATGTCTAATCGATGGTAGGAAATGTAGCTCTGGCCTTGAGAGGTGAACCAGGGATACAGGTTTGGGAGTCATCATCACTTTATGGCGTGGTACTTAGAAAGTATAGGTGAGGTCACCCAAGAGAGTTTATAGGAGAGTTGAGGAAATGCTGTAGGGTTTGAGTGGTGGCAGAAGAAAACAATATATTGAAGGTGTCTAAGAAGGAACAAAGAGGGATGAGGAAGTTCTTTTTGTAGAATTCAAGATTTTAAGAGCTTAACTCTATCATCTCCTGCGTCCATTCTTTTTCCCTTCTGCTCTGACGGCAATAAGGAAAAATATATTGATCTTCAGAAATTACAAATCTGATGTTTTGTGTTATTCCTCCTTTATTTTCCTTGTCCATGGAATAAAGCCTTAGAATAGTGTACACTTTAATGCCCCGCCTATCCTGGCGTTCTCACCGTACTGAACTTTATTCAGTTCCTTATATGCACTGTATTCTCTGTCCTTCAGGTTTTTGCAGTACTGTTTCCTTTTCTTAGAATTCTTTTCTTCTTTTTTTTTTTTTAAAGGTTTTATTTATTTATTTGACACAGAGAGAGACAGCCCGTGAGAGAGGGAACACAGGCAGGGGGAGTGGGAGAGGAAGAAGCAGGCTCCCATCGGAGGAACCTGACGTGGGGCTTGATCCCAGGACTCTGGGATCACGTCCCAAGCCGAAGGCAGACGCTTAACGACTGAGCCACCCAGGCGCCCCTCTTCTTTTTTCTCATCTATCTTCTACTCTTTGGGTTTTTTTTTTCTTCTTTAAGATCTGTTTATTTATTTGAGAGAAAGAGAGCACACAAGCGGGGGGGGGGCAGAGGGGAGGGAGAGAGAGAATCTCAGGGTAGATGCCCCACTGAGCACCGAGCCTGAAGAGGGGCTCAATCTCACCACCCTGAGATCATGACTTGAGCCAAAATCAGGAGTTGGCCGCTTAACTGACTGAGTCACCCGTGTGCCCCTGGATTTGTTTTTAAACATTGCATTTTCAGGGCAGCCTTTTCTGTCCCTTAAATAAGGTCGTAGCTATTTGCTGTATGATTTCTTACCATAATACTCATCGTTCGTCACGTATCATTGTTGCTGTCAGTCTTCCTGCTCTATTCGAACTGCATGAGAACAGGGACCTTGTGTTTACATTCAGTCAGCTAGCCTAGCATAGTGCCAACCAGATAGTATGTGCTCAATAGACATGTTTTGAAGGAGTGAGGAACATCGTGGTCATACAAATAAGGAGCCGAAAGAGTTCATTAAGAGCAAAAGATTCAACATCAGTAATCATCAGGGAAATGCAAAGCAAAACTGTAATGAAGTATCACCTTACACCAGTCAGGATGGCTGGTATCGAAAAGACCAGAAATGACTAGTGTTGATGAGGATGTGGAGAAAAAGGAACCCTCTCACACTGTTGGTGAGAATGTAAATTGATGCAGCCACTGTATAAAATAATATGGAGATTCCTCAAAAAATTAAAGTAGAAATGCCATATGATCCAGTAATTCCATTACTGGGTATTTACCCAAAGAAAACAAAAACAGTAATTCAAAAAAATATATACCTCCATGTGTTTATTGCAGCATTATTTACAGTAGCCAAGATATGGGAGCATCCCAAGTGGCCATCGATGGATGGATAAAGAAGATGTGGTATAGATTATACAATGGCATATTACTCACCCAAAAAAAGAATGAAATTTTGCCATTTGTGATGACATGGATGGTCCTAGAGGGTAGTATGCTAAGTGAAATAAATCAGACAGAAAGACAAATGCTATATGATTCCACTTATATGTGGAATCTAAAAAACAAAACAAATGAGCAAACCAAAAAATCAGAAACAGAGCCATAAGTACAGAGAACAACTGGTGGTTGCCACAGGGAGGGGGGCAAGGGGTATGGGGATGGGCAGAATGGATAAAGGAAAGTGGGAGGCACAGGCTTCCAGTTATGGAATGAACAAGTCGTAAGGATGAAAGGTACAGCATAGGGAGTGTGGTCAGTGGTATTATAATAGTGTTGTATGGTGACAGACTGTAGCTATACTTGTGAGCATAGCATAATATTTAGGGCTGTTGAATCACTATGTTGTATACTTGAAACTAATGTAACACTGTCAGCTATACTTGAATTAAAAATAGAATAAATTTTTTATTTCTTAAACTATGAGATTTAATACTTAGGCATCATAGAAAAAGAAAAATCACTTCTTTTGTAAAAGTGGGTAACTTAAAAATGTTAATCCTTAGTCTCATTCTCTAAAATTTTTTTTATAATTGTGTTCAATTAGCCAGCATATTGTACATCATTAGTTTTTGATGTAGTGTTCCGATTCATCAGTTGCAAATAAATTTTTCAAAAGGCAAAATTGTTGAGGTGTAAGTGATAAGTAAGGAAGTAGAGGGAACGTAGACCCCTCCTTGAAGCAGTGTAGCTATGAAAGGAGGAAGCAATGAGACACGCAGACGTTTCTTACACTGTTTCTGGTTTTTTTCCTTCCATTGAGACTGATTACAGCTTTTCAGTTATTATTCTTCAGGATTGTTTTTTTACCCAAGTGACCAGGAGTGTTGCTGAATTTAGAGAAGGAATTCCACAGGGAATGAAATCAAGACAAAGAATTTGGGAGGAATTGAAAATTGAGAAAGACTAAAGGCAAAAACTTAGGATGGGATTGTTAGGGACTTAGATAGGGAATACTTTTAAAGCTTATTTCCCTCCCTTTTTTACTACCCTCCCTCCTTTTTTCTCTCCCTCTTCCTCTCTAAAGTAGAGCCTCTGATGATTTCCAGCCCCAGTAGTTTCCCTATGAGTATGGTTAGGATGAGGCACCTTGATGAATGGGGGCTGGGATGGAGCACGGTGATGACAGGGTGGAAAGGGGTATTTAATATTCAGCCAGTATTTAGAGAGGACCTCTTATGTGCCAGACTCTGTACTGGGGCCTTGGGATACATAGGTGAACAAAGATTCTTGCTCTCGTGGAACTTATATTCTAGTAAGGGAAGAGAGACGATAAACGCCATAGTAAGTTGTGTATGTTAGAAGGCTATTAAAGATNGGGAAAGAAGGAAAAGTTGAGCAGGTTAAGGGGATCAGGATTGCCAGGGTGGGATGGGGGGCAGGTTGGGGAATATATGAGGATGGTCGGGGTACGCCTCATTGAGGTTAGATTTGAGCCAAGTCTTGAAGCAAATGAGGGACTTAGCTGTGTGGATATCTGTGTAATCAGAGGAAGTCTTAAGTATCTATCTTACTGAATCACCTGACCCTATCACTACAGCTAAATTATAAGCTTAGGGTCAGGAATTAGAACTAAGACATCGTCATTGCCATCATCCCATCTCACTGGCTGGTGCAAGAGTACAGATCATCGTGATTTTAATTAAATTCAGTTCATCTGTTGGCTGTGTTACCCATTCCTATGTCATTTTTAAAAGCATGACTTTGTAAACAGATGTGTAGCTGCCTCTACTATGTCTCTCTCCATCGGTGTTCTCTGCTCTTTAAATAAAGCTCGTAAGTAGGCATGCCTAATGGCCCCAAATATGAAGGCGATAGAAAATGGATATATATGCTGTTTATTATCTCTCTGGCATTTGATATCAAAGCATCACCTACTTTCTCTTTTTTGATAGTAATACCATTTGTTTCAATATACTGTCCTTTCTGTGCCCTGGTAGTCTGGCATAAGGGATTGTTGGATTTTCATGTTAGGGTGAGAGAGAGTGAATAACTTGCAAAAATAGGTTAATAGCAAAAAATAAGGACTGCGCTTCAAAAATCTTCTTTAAAATTACATGTTTTTATTAAGCTAGTGGATATCTTATCAAAGTTATTTAATTAGATGTTATGTTAAATATTATGTAAGGTTACTGTGAAAATAAAGTGTGTTATTAGGATGAAGTGTACTATTATGGATGTTTACTGTTTTATAAATCGTCTGGTTAAATCTTTTTCTTTTTTAAAGATTTTATTTATTTATTTGACAGAGAGAGAGAGAGCACAAGCAGGGGGAGCAGCAGACAGAGGGAGAGGGAGAGAAGCAGGCTCCCTGCTGAGCAGGGAGCTCAAGGTGGGGCCTGAGCCAAAGATAGACACTTAACTGACTGAGCCCCCCTGGCGCCCCCCTGGTTAAATCTTAATTTAGTATTCTTTTTCTTACTGTGCAGAAGTAGTCTTATTTTATTACTGCCTAAAAAAAGAACATGGTTCTGATTGTAGATATGAAGCTCTGGACCATGACTGAAGGCAAATAATTTAAAAACTCTTTTCTACCTTCATAGAAATGTGAAAACTATAATAAATAAGTCTTTAAAATACTTTCATCTTGGTGAAGGTAGACCTAAAACAGTGCCATCACTGGTGCAGGTGTAGAAATCCTAGTTCCAGACTTAACTTGTGGCTTTCACCTTAGGCTTATGATACATTTTAGTGTTTTTGTTGTTTTTATTACATAGGTTCAGCATTTTCACTTTAACCATCATCTCTCGTGTTTTTGATAAAGACAAATGGGATAGATTGCAGAGTGACTTAGATTTCTTATTCTGCTTTTGCTTTCAAAATTTATAAAAGTTTCACTTCTCAGCTTTAAATTGTGGTTTCAGACCAAATATACAGGAAGAGAAATATGAAGGTCATTAACAAGTATATAAGTAACTTGTGTTTTCAGGGCTTTGTTGTCAGTTTGAAAACTTAGTCCAAGTTCATATTAACTGGAGCAGGTACTTTCACTTGGCCGTACTGGACTAATTGCACATTTGAGTGTTTAATGAAGGCGATTGCTCTCCAGGTATGTGAAGTACTATTTAAGTTAGTGTAGATAACTCTCTGTGAGGGGCAAGATGAACTTAGTCAAACGTATCTTTATTTCTATTAAATGTCATCATCTCCTACTGAGATTTTGAGAAGCTGAATTGGGAAGCCAGGCACGTAGCCTGATCTATCCTTGGAGGTGTTTGGGCCCATGAATCATATTGGCCCCCACTTGCAACATTTTTTACAAAAATGAAATCGGATTAAAATGACTAAGGGTGACTAACGTTTGCTTAGGTCTTTCATAATCAGTATGTTATTTGTTTCTTACAATGATCCTATGAAGTAGGGACAGGTATATTATCATCTCTGATTTACCCAAGAAAAAACTTACTGTTTGTCCTAGATCTTACTGCGAATAAGTGGCACTATGAGTATTTGAATCCAGATTTTCTGACTCTATAACCTCTGTTCTTTCCACTATTCTCAGCTGCCTGGGGACTGTATCTTTAAATTCATTGGGGCACACACAGCCCTTAACACATTGCTCACCACATAATAAACTCTGAACAAATTATGGTCAGATGAAACTTGGTGGCCTCACTCCTCTGCTGAGAGATGAGGGATTTTTTTTTGGACGGATTTGAGCGTGCGTATAAGCTTCAGTTTGCGGCACTAATTTTAGGAGACACTTTTTTCCTGGTTACCCCTTCTGGTCATTACTCTTACCCTCATATTTTCCAAATTGGAACCCAGGGTTGATTTGCCTTTACTATGGAGATGACTCAGCTCATAGTCACCCTACAATGTAAATAACTAAAACGAGAATCCGTCCTTTTTCTTGGTTGTTGGGACACTCTTCCTGTTGTGCCTTTTCTTGCCCTCATTTTGTCTGGACTTTAAACTTATGGTTATTGTTATCTAGATTAACTGAGTCCCATAGACTGTATTGTGTAATGCTATTATAAATTAAAATACTAATTATTTCAGACAGTTATCATTAACTAGTTACTTCTGTGTGCTTCTGTCTAATTTAAGGTAAATAGGACTGCCTGAGAAGGACATGACTTTTAGCATTGTCTTGGTTTTTTTTTTTTAAAGATTTTCTTCATTTGACAGAGAGAGAGACAGCGAGAGAGGGAACACAAGCAGGCGGAGTGGGAGACGGAGAAGCAGACTCCCCACTGAGCAGGGAGCCCGATACGGGGCTCAATCTCAGGATCCTGGGATCATGACCTGAGCCGAAGGCAGACGCTTAACAACTGAGCCACCCAGGCGCCCCTAGCGTTGTCTTGTGAACCACTGTGTTACTTCTCACACACATGCACCTCCTTTTTTAGACGAGCTGTGCCTTCTTCCCCTCTTTTTTTTTTTTTTTTAAGATTTATTTATTTTGGGGGCACCTGGATGGCTCAGTTGCTTAAGCATCTGCTTCTGGCTCAGGTCATGATCCCAGGGTCTTGGTATTGAGCCCCACATCAGGCTCCCTGCTCAATGGGGAGTCTCCTTCTGCCTCTCCCTTAGGTCATGCTCTCTGTCTCTCTCTCAAATAAATAAATAAAATAAAATAAAAGGTTTTTCTTTATTTATTTGAGAGAGAAGGTGGGGAGTTTGCATGCAGCAGGGGAGGGAGAGAGAATCTCAAGCAGACTCCCTGCTAAGGATGGAGCCTGATGTGGGGCTTGATCCCAGGACCTAAGATCATGACCGGAGCCAAAATCAAGAGTCAGCCATTCAACCGACTGAACCACCTAGGCACCCCACAACTTTCACATTTTAAACTTTTTAGCTACTAATGGTATTAGATGATGGAGATGCTTGGTTTCCTACCAGTTTTTTTCCAGGAATAATTTCCTATTATTATTTCGGCAGTAGCATAGATCCGTGGGTAGGACTTGCCTTCCTGTTTTGCCTCTCTCTTCCTTGCCTAGGCATAAGTAGCTTTCTTTCTTACCTTTTATTTTTAAAATACATTGTAAGTAATATGAGTTAATTTTAGAAAACTATGATATGGGAATAAATGAAAAATTAACCTGTATTTTCTTTACCGAAAGATAAACATTGCTGTTTATGTCTTTGTAGACTTTTAAAAGATAATAATAAGGGTCTATACATACTTCATAATATATATATAGGCACATATATAATATACAGTATATACTATCTATCTATTTATATGATGCAGGTTTTTTCATTTAACAGTATATCACAAACAACTTTTTATGTTAGTAAATATATACATTTTATATTTGTATATTTCCTTCTATCATTTTACAATTAAAAAAATTTTTTTGACTTATATCTGTTTCACTTAGATCTTTGGCCTCATTGTACAATTTTTAATCCATTATTGTTAAACAAGTAGATTGTCTCCAAGATTTCCTTATTATAAGTGATGCTGTGATCAGTGTCCTTGAACCAATTCTTAACACAAGTATAAAGAAAACTGTTTCTTTAAGTAAATCTCTAGAATTAAATTTTCTAAGCTTTTTGAAATTTTAGTGAATTTCGACTAATTATTCCTCAAATATGTTGCACCCACCAACAGTGGTTCCTTATTTTAATCTTAACTTAAGCCCTTTCTTCCTTTTTCTTTGCCATTAGGATGTCCACATAATTCTCTTTAATTTTCTGGATGGAACTCTCCTTTTAATAAAATCAATTAGTTCTAAGAAAGGATTAGGAAAATGCTTTTCACAGGCAAGTAAGTGTCCTAACAGGCTAAGGCTTTGGTGTGTCCTGAGATAGAAGTCACTGGACAGATTTATTTAGAGTAACCCTATCAGGAAGGCCTCAGGCTCTGAATACGTCTCCCTGGGAATATGTCTGCAGGGAAATGCTGCAATGCAGTCTCCTTCTATGGCAGCAGGAGCACCTGTCTAGACCTGTATAACTGTGTGGAAGGCAGCTTGGAAATACTCCACAAAAATGAAGGAATTTGTGAATAGGCAGGGACCTCTCACACAGTGCAAAAATCCCAAACCCTATCCTTGACAAGTGGTCATTGAACTTATTTAAACAAGAAAGACATACTATGTTTAGAAGCAGTGAGTTCCTTCTTAGGTGCTATCTCTAATCTGTCCCATTGAAACCCAGACAGGGCAGGTACATCTTCGTAGTTCTTTGCTCTTTCTCCAGCAATGCTACCCTCATATCTGAAGTATCTGATGCATAAGTGGTGCTCAGTGGAAAAAAAGTTAAAATAATGAATGACTAATATTTATTTTAAATTTTTATGTGGAGGTTATGCTATAAGTGACTCCACCCTTATTATATTTTGTTCCCATAAATTTGATAGTCTTACTGGTAGTAGTTTCCTTGAAATTCATATAACAATTTATATATGTATAATATATCTAGTGTTTTAACCTCTCTTTTTCCTAAAGGGATTTATAAGAGAAATAAAATGAAGCAATTTACTTTGGTCTTATCAGAGGATAAAGTATTCCATTCTGTTTTGAATATAACACTTTTAACATTTATTTTTAAATTTTGAAAGTATCATAACTTTATAGAAATTCAAAAAAGGAAGTCTCCTTTAATGCCATAAATCTAATGTTATAACTGCTATCATTTTTGTTGGACATCAAACTTTGAGCACTTAGTCAAAGTACGTAATAACCAGAATGGTGGGAAGTGTCTGGAAACTGTACGTGGCGTTTGGAAGGGATTGGATGTTTGTAGTTTTATATATATGATCTTATTTATTTGAGAGAGGGAACGCAAGTGGGGGAAAAGACAGAGGGGGAGGGAGAGAGACAAGCAGACTGCACCAAGCATAGAGTCTGACACGGGGCTGCATTCCAGGACCCTGAGATTATGACCTGAGCCAAAACCAAGAATCCGATGCTTAACTGACCCAGGCACCCCAGCTTTTATATTTTTTATCTGAGCAGGGTTAAAATTAGAGAACCCTGAATGCCATAGGGACTCAATAAATACCTAATAAATTAATACATTTAGATATCTGAAATTTGTCACAGTAGGAGGAATTTGCTAAATCAATATTATCTCACAGTCCAAAACTAGGACCACTGAGGAGAAATTATAGGAAAGTAGATTTTGCTTATAAGAAAGCCTTTATACAACTAAAGTTATCCTAAAAATGAGTGTATCAGATTGGCCAAATTACCGCTGCAAAGTAGAAGAGAATTGTGTTTTTAGAACGAAGTTGGATTAGATGATTTCCAAGAGTTTCCGCCAAACTGGTCTTCTAATAGAACAGTATCTCTGGAGTGGTTTTGGTTTTGTCTATTTTCAGTATTCCTTAAATGTGGGTGATTTTTTTTTTAACATGCTTTCTTGACTTTCTTTTCTTATTCTCCATATTTCCTAAGTAATCTCATCTACGTGGCTTAGGTTCAGTAATGTTGTTGGTGCCCAGATCTGTCCCCAGTGCAGGTTAGCTCTTGAGCTTCAGGAGCTGTCTATTAAGTGGCTTACAGAATGTCACTACTTGTTTTTCCACTGGAACCTAAAATTTAAATATGTTCAAATCTGAGCCATTCATCTATGCCCCTTCACTACCTTCCTGTCTCACCCCATAAGATGTGTTCATCTTCTTTGTCATCATAATGAATGGGACTACACTGTCCACTCAGTTGTGCAGTCCAGAAACTAGGGGTTATGCTAGGCTTGCTGTTTCTTTGCATTTCACATTAAATAGCTTACCAGTTTCTAATGAAGACAAGCTTGAACTAGAGTATAACAGAGGAGGTAAAGGGAAGTGAATGGATTTGATTTATATTTTTAAGCCATCAGGATTTGCTTATACATCATATGTAAAAAATGTGAAGGAAAGAAATGGAGAATGACCTTGGGTTCGGATTTAAGCAACTAAATGGATGTAATTAATTTTATTTAGGTGGGAAGACATGGGAATGAATAGGTTTATGGACCAGGAATAATTGAGTGTTCTGTGTGAGACATGTTAAGTTGAGATGCCTGTCAGGTTTCCTTGAATTTAGGAATCTGGAGCTGAGTAAGGAGAGATTTGTCCTGGAGATGGTTGTTAAAGTCATAGGACTACATAAGAGAATGTTAGATAAAGAAAAAACTGAAATTCCATCATCACTCAGGATAGGTAAGAAAAGAGGGAGTAACAAAGAGGCTGAGGCATTATTGAAGTTTTGAAGAGAGGGGAGTAAAATGGTCCCTATGAAGACTAGAAAATCAGCTTCTCCTAGTAGGGAAGTTATAGTTTGAAATTTGTTATGATTTCAAGTAAGACCAGTTAACATTCTTTTTAATTTGTTTCCAGCAGCATTTAGCTAGTTAGCTATTCAATACCAGTATGGAATGAGTGGATAATTGGGTTTAATCAGATTAGGATTTTGCCAGGGTAGTGTGATACCGGGGAAGATGGGAAAGAAGTTAAGGATGTTTGTAATACAGTGACTGTACATGGAGTGATGGACCATAGAACTCTGAAAGTTAAGGGAATGTGAGGAATTGAGATGTAATTGGTAGCCATAGGGGAATGCTTTGATAAAAATGGAAGGACTAGAACTGAAAGGGTAGGTCATCAGCAAGAAGTACAGTGTTTGAAATCAAGATTCAGATAGGAGGTCAAGGAATGAAAAGTCAGGAAATAGATCTGGAGGATGAAGTCTGTAAAGACTTCCCTTAGAGGCAAGAGAAGGGGTGGAGAAGAAGACTGTAAACCAGAGGCTATAAAATCTTGAATGAATAAGGAGGGGCTGACCAAGAAGTTAGTAGATGGTAGCTACAAGGGAACAGTGGGTGATACAGTCTGTCTTGAGCTGCAGAGGAATCTTACGTCTCATCATTCCCTTCTTTACAGTCTTAAGTTCCCTTAACATGAGGTAATTTTACTTCTTTTAGATGCCTGTGTTTTCTCCATTCTTTACACTGTTGCCTGAAATTCTGCCATAATCACTTACCCCACCACCACTACCACCACCAAGCTTCTGCCGCAGCCCCAAGGTCTCTCATCAGGTCTCAGTTTAGATTTACTTTCTCTTGGAAGCTTCTCCAGCCAGCTTTGAATGGGGTCAGAAGCCTCCTCTGTTGTCTTATATCACCTTTGAGGGCACTTGTCACACTGTATGGTATTTACTGTTTGCTTCTCTCTCTCCAACTGATAGAAGTCTTGGAAGACAGGAACTTTTTTGTTTCATTAAATCTGCAATATCAACAAGAGTATCGGGTGCATAGTAATATTTGTCAGTGAATGAACCAGTCAAAAACAGTGTTCCATAAAGATGCAGTTTGGGTTTTATAGCCTATGATGTAATTGCTTACATTTTTTGTGGATGAACCAGTACTTTGCATTCTTCAAACCTTACAGATGCTGTGTTGCTACTTCTGTATTGTAGTTCATATTCTTAAATCTGGGATGCATAATCATGACTGAGAAATAGTCTCTGGCCACTAGAGATAGCTCGTTAAATACAGAGATGTCTCAATTTTCTATTATGTTAAAGAATATTTTCGGAGGAAGGGGGCATATTTAAAACTAGTGCCCCTAATTGGCTTTACAGAAAAATTTTGTGACCCTAAAAATATGCTGGAAGGAAGTTAATTGGAGATAGGATATGAAGAACAATAAAGTTGTGTTTACAGGCTGAGCTCACTTACCTTCATGGTGACTGTCTTGGTTGCCATAGGTTTTAGATGACTGTCATTAATTACCAGTTTCATTTTTTGACCTAATTTTTAAAAATTTTCGTCTAAAAAATTCTAACTTCATGGCAACGGAGGTGTAATGTTCCTTATTAAGTCTTCCTATTCTTTCTTGAAAACTTGTAGGTAAAATGTGTAGACACAAGACTTTTCCTCTATTTTTAGTCACTTTAAAAATTTCACAGCACGTGAAGAAGTTCATGGCTGAAAAAACTGACAGCTGCATGTTATTGTTGAAATAGAAATGGCTTACTCAGGAAGATCAGCATCTTTATTACCCTTTGTGCAAGTGGAAATCTGAGGGTAACTTTTTACTGTGAATTTAAAAAATCTAAGACTGAACAGTTTGAGTTAAAATACTTCTCTGATAATAAATTGACTTGTAAATATTAAGAGGTTAAAGGGAAATGCATTAGCAATGAGAAGAGAAACTTAATTTAACTGGGAAGGCTTTCATGGATTTTATTGTGACATCGATCCCATTTATTATTAGTTTATCTTTCCCCACCCAGTAATTTCAATTCCTAATTAATAAGAGTTAAATAAGAGATAAGCGGGGCTCAGTCAGTTAAGTGTCTGCCTTCAGCTCAGGTCATGATCTTAGGGTCCTGAGATCATGTGTGCACTCTCTCTCTCTCAAATAAATAAAACCTTTAAAAAAAAAGAGATAAGCTATAGTAACATTTTATTAGAGTTCTGGGTGTTTAGTATACTTTTAAGTCTGAATAGTGAATACCAATAACCTACTAAAAGACGTAGGAACCGGAAATATACTTAGATCCTTTTTGTAGAGGTGCTTTGGTACTTCCATTAGTTCCTTTTGCAGAATTTTCAAATTCTTGTGTGTTAAAAACAAAAATACTTGAGCATATCGCATTGAATTTGTTGGACGGAATAGCTGGGTTTCAAAAACCAGTATTATGTATGACTCTTCTGGATTATTGTGTGAAATTATATAGTTAAATTTCTGAAAGATCTCTTTAGTAAATTGAATCTGTAAAGTCTCTGTTTAGATCTTTTTTTCTGAAAGCCTCTTTGCCTTTTATTATAAAAGAGCCTGGTACTGCTTTCTGTTTTAAAAATCCAGCTGGAAAATTACAGAGTACGAAAATTTGCCCATCGGTTCTTCCTTTGGAGAGAACAGAAAAGTATGTCTTCAAAATGGAGACTGACATTTAAGTATTCTATTAGTGAGAGTTTTAGCTTATATTATTTTTACTTTTTACTTCTGTTACTACATATATTTTGGCTTCTGCCTGGTACAGCTGAGTGTTAAAATACCATCATTATTTTATGTGGTTCTGTAATTGTTGTTCATATCCTCCAATGAGCTGTTTCTTTTTGAGCCCCCCAGAATCTCTTAAAAAAAAACCCAACAAGGTGTCCTTGGTACTCGTGTCTTTATTTTGGTTCTATTAAATTGAAACAACATATTTGTGTTGATTGTAATCATGAAAATTGACTCCTAAATGTGTCTGAAAGTATACTATACTTTAAAAAATAGTTTTATATGTATTCTTTTAAAAATAATCAATAGACTTAATTTTTAGAAGTTTTGGATTTATAGAATAATTGAGCAGATAGTATGTAGAGCTACATTCGTCTACCCCCCAGCTATCCACGTACCCATGGTTTCCCCTTTTATTAATCTCGCATCAGTGTGTTACGTTTATTATGATTATTGAACCAGTATTGACGTATTATTATTATAGTCCATACTTTACATTAAGATTCACTTGTTGCGTTGTACAGTTTTATGAGTTTTGACGGATACCTGATGGTGTGTATCCGTCATATCGGTTTCATACAGAATAGTCTCGCCACCCTAAAAACCTCCTGTGGTTTACGTGTTCATCAGTCTCCACCCAAACCCCTGGCAACTGTTGTTCTTTTTACTTTCTATAATTTCACCATTTCCAGAATGCCATGTAGTTGGAATCATACGGTATTAGGCTGACTTCTTTCACTTAGCAGTATACATTTAAGGTTCATATCCTTTCATGGCTTAATGGCTCATATTTTTAAATCACCGAATAATATTCCACTGTATGGATGTACCACAGTTTGTTTATCATTACCTATTGAAAGACGTCTTGATTATTTCCAGTTTTGGTGATTATGAATAAAGCCTGCTGTAAACATTTTTCTACAAGTTTTTGTGTAGACGTAAATTTTTAACTTAATTGGGTAAATGCCATAAGTGGGGATTGCTGGATCATATGATAAGACTATGTTTAGCTTTGTAAGGAACTGTCAAACTGTCAGTATATGTGTTCTTAAGAATCAACTGAATTGGGGCACGTGGGTGGCTCAGTCGATTGAGCCACTGACTCATGGATTTGGGTCAGGTCATGATCTCAGGGTCGTGAGATCTCCTTGGGATTCTCTCTCTCTCCCCACTCGATCTTTCTCTCTCAAATAAATAAATTTAATGAGAAAAAGAAAGAATCAACCTAATTAAAAACTATTAGAGTAGCTACCTCAAGGGAATGAAATGGGGGGAGATGGGAGGGACTGTCATTTTATAATATTTGAATTTTTTAAAACAAAATATTATTTTGTAGTGATTTTTTTACAAATAAATTTTTTCTCTAAAATACTTTATTTAATGCATAGTAATAAAAATTGAAAAGGAGGGGTGCCTGGGTGGCCCAGTCTGTTAAAGTGTCCAACTCTTGGTTTCAGCTCAGATCTAATCTCATGGGTCATGAGATTGAGCCCTGCCTCAGGTTCCGCACTCAGTGGGGAGTCCGCTTAAAGATTATCTCCCTCTGCCCCTCCCCCCACTGGTTTACACCCTCTCTTTCTCTCTCTCTCTAAAATAAATAAGTAAATCTTTTTTAAAAAATTGAAAATGAGTTACATGAATAAAAGAAGACCATTTAAAGCAGTATATTATCATTTCATAGCACTTTAGTTGTGGAGGATTTTAATAGTCTTATTTTTTAAGTAAAGAGGATAATTACCTTACTCCAGTCATAATTGTCCATTCAGCAAATTTATAGAGCATCTACCTGTGGCATAATTCTTCATAGAATTCTGCCCAGAGCTAAGAAGAGAACACACTTCATCCAGGCTTGGGATATCAGGCAAGACATCTGGAGGAGGTGAGATCTAAATTGCATTCTGAAGGAGAAATGTGAATTAACTAGGCTAACGTGGAGTGGAGAAGAGCAGGGGACGGAGAACACAGAATGAGGACAGTGTTTTCAAACTAGAGACCAAGTCATTTGCTTCTGGTTAATCTGATTAAAATCAAAATTAATTGATTCACACTCTCAGAGAAGCATATTAGATCTCGTCATGCTCTTGGCACTTGTTTGATAATCTGTAGGTGGGAAGAGTGGGCTCGTATTTTCTTTTTGTTTCTAGTGACTGGCAGGGCGTATTGCCCTAATGCCTCTTTTGCTTGGAAAACTGGAATAATGAATACCCTGAAGATATTTGTTGCTGGAGATGTGTCAACATCTATCGCTGTCACATGAGTTAAACATTGCATTCTTTATCTGATTTTAGAACATTGAATGGTTCAACTGTCACTGTTTGTGAGTGTACGTACATATAACTTTCTTGTGCCATCTATGTCTCATACTTAAATCTTTCTTCCCAGTATGTAAACTTACACTATAGATCCATAGATGTTTTTTTCTGTTTTCTATAGGATTCCAGGGAAACTAAAAATTATCACTTAGAGAAATGAGGAAAGAGGGAAAAACCAGGAAATGTATTGACATGAAGAGATGAAAGTGGATTGTGTTTGCTAGATTATAACGCAGGAGCCTTAAAAGAAGGATTAGTTGAGTTTTGACAATTGATATTTTTCCGAATCCAGTAAGGTGGATTTTAAACATTTTGGAAGGCTACTGACTTTTATTTGGTATCTTTTTCCAGATTATTTAAAATAATTAATAATACTTTTCCTTGGATCAAATTCAACTGTCAAATATTTTAAGACTTTAAATATGGAAGAGTTCACAATCTCTTACATTGAAAATCATCATAGGATATAATTTAATGTAAAATATGATTAGCACATTATCCTGTTTTCAACAAAAGTCACCCCTGAAGTCTATTAAATATTATGAAATTAATACTTTCCTCTGGTACCTGTTCCATTTTAAAAAGGAAAACAGAATTCTCATCTATTGAAGGGAGCAGTGAAACCTTGACATCAGAATATAGTTTCTGGTTTCTAACTCCATCTCTTGCCCCTGGCCGGCAGAATGCCTTGGGCAAGTCCCCTAACTTGACTGAGCTAAGTCTTTCTGTTTAAATAACTAGAATTAAGTAATGAATATGAGAGTTCCTCCAAACTATAAAACAGTTACAAATATAATTTGCATCATTATCATGGAATTTGTCTTCCAGTACACATTTTATAACCCACTGAACAAGATTCCCAAGAGGTCAATTACTACTACTTACTTTATAACTTCTGGCCATGTTTTCTGTACCAGAATCTCACTGGCATGTGAAATGTTGAGCAGTGGACAGCCTAAATCTATGTGCACATAATTTTCTATAACCCACGGGAGGACTGAAATGCTGAAAGATCTTAGGAACTGGGGCAAGACCTAAGGCTAACATAATTCTTCGGTCCAAGGGCAAGAAAGAGGAGAGGGTAATTGTGGTGTGGGGCTTTTGTCTGACCTGTTCCATGTCTCTAAATGTGTTTGCATTTGGGTGAGGGATAACTGTATGGGGGGGGCAGTTAAAATGTCTGTTCTCGGGGCGCCTGGGTGGTACAGCGGTTAAGCGTCTGCCTTTGGCTCAGGGCGTGATCCCGGCGTTATGGGATCGAGCCCAGCATCGGGCTCCTCCGCTATGAGCCTGCTTCTTCCTCTCCCACTCCCCCTGCTTCTGTTGCCTCTCTCACTGGCTGTCTCTATCTCTGTCAAATAAATAAATAAATAAATAAATCTTAAAAAAAAAAAAAATGTCTGTTCTCTTCCCCAGATCCCTCCTTACGCTAATTTACCATGATAGATGAGGAAAATGTGAACTTATCACAACATATTTGAGACTTTTGTAGAAAATCCTTTTTTTCTTCTTCCTGTTTGTGATTTCTGTATCCTTCTCCCCCATTCTATTCTTTTTCTCACCTTCTCTATGTCATTTCTAAAAGTATTCCTTCGAAGGCTATCTTCTCTACATTCTTGGTTATTCTATTCTTTTCCCTCTTTTCCTCTTTGCTCTTGTAACATTACTTATTTAATCCAGCAAATTTGTATAATTTTACTTTCCTGTTTTATCAGATGCTCCTTATTTTTTATGCCAAGTATGAAAGTTTACATTTGAATCTAATAGAGTAAATGGAAGACATTGTAAATTATTAAATTGCATTTCGACATATGGTATACCCCTGGATGTAGTGAAAATGAGCGCTCATATTAGCAATGACAATATAATAGTACAGTGCTTTTAGACTTTTGGTAGTGTGTGTTGATGGCCTTAAATGCTCATATTCATACCCTTAGACCTAGTTAATTTCAAACCCTAGAATCCATTTGAAATAAATAATCTTAAGTAATGAAAAGACTATGTAGCATTCTTAATGTCATACAATAAGGGAGAGTTATTTTGTGGGCTGTTATGTAGCCATTTAAAATTATGTATAGCATGGAGAAAGTTCATAATTTTAAAACCAGAATTAAAATTTGGACCTACAGGAGAACTTAGCGAATATAGATTTCACATCCAAGGTTGGTGAGAGTATAAATTCACACAGGTTGGGGCGCCTGGGTAGCGCAGTCGTTAAGCGTCTGCCTTCGGCTCAGGGCGTGATCCCGGTGTTCCGGGATCGAGTCCCACATCAGGCTCCTCCGCTGGGAGCCTGTTTCTTCCTCTCCCACTCCCCCTGCTGTGTTCCCTCTCTCGCTGGCTGTCTCTGTCACATAAATAAATAAAATCTTAAAAAAAAAAAAAATTCACACAGGTTAGTTAAAGGGCACCATGGCAATATTTCCATTTAAAATCCACATACCTTTTGACCTAACAAATATACTTGTAGGTTGCCTTACTGATAAACTCTGATATGTGCCAAAATATTTGCAGTTATAATCATTGCAGCAGTAATTACAGTAAGTCTGTCCAGGGGCACCTGGGTGGTGCAGTCAGTTAAGTGTCTGACTCTTGGTTTCTGCTGAGGTCATGAACTCATGGGTCATGGGTTCCAGCCCCATCTTGGGCTCCCTCCTCAGCAAGGGAGTCTGCTTGAAGAGTCTCTCCCTCTGCCCTTCCCCTCACTTCGGTGTGTGTGGAGCTCATTCATGCTCTCTCAAATTAATAAATAAATCTTTTTAAAAAATAAGTCCATGATTTTTTGGTAAGTAGTGAATAGTTTCTTTTCTAGGAATTTATCTGAAGGAAATAAGGCTATGGATAGATATAAAGCTAAGACATATTTATCCCTCTATTTATAACTGCAGAATAATATTAAAACCCTCCGTGTTCAGTGAGATCAGATTAGCGAAATACAGTTTATCCTCCATCAGTAGAAAACTGTGCAGCATTATGGATCACACTGTAGAAGACAGTGTATGATGGCATTATCTTCCACGGCACAGACACACGTGTGAGCACATGCACGTCTACACAGGGAAAGAAACACTGCTCTGTTTGTTAACTTCTTCCCTCTGGGTAGTAAGATACAGATACCTTGTTTTTCTAAATTTTCCCTTAACATTTATAAAATATGTAAGAACCATGAGTATTTTTTTTAATTAATAAGAATATTAAGTGTAGTATAAAGAAAAGACTTAGCGGAAGTATAATAAAAATTGTAAACAATAGCTAGTTTTGAGTGGTGGGACAAAAGGTAACTGTGTGTGGTGTGTGTGTGTGTCTTTTCTGTATTTTTCTTTAATGAGAATGAATATTCATTTATTGGAAATGAAGGTTTTGTTTTTTAGTTTTGTTAAAAGCATGGTTGATAAGCAACTAATTAACATAGTGCCAAATAATTTTTATATAATTAAACTTAAAAACATTTTTATTTTCGTTTTAGGCTAGAAATATTCATACAGGAGAGTTGGCTGCAGTAAAAATTATCAAATTGGAGCCTGGTATGTATTAAAACTCTCAAGACAATTTTTGAATATTTTTCTTGTGTAGTTCATAGATATAGGACTTAACAAGCATTTTCCATATTTTTTTCCTTATTTCCCTTCTTCCAAAAATAAATCTCTGTTGTCAGGGCAGTAGGATATCCAATATGGTTAGAATTAAATTCCATTGGAGATTGTTAGTTAAAGATGAGTTTGGTGTGATAATTTTGTTGCTAAATAAAATTTGAAATGTGTACATTCAAAAAATTGGAAGGCACATTGACAGTGCTAAAGTAATTTTCTTTTAAGGTTGTAGTGAAATATTTGAACTTCAGTTTTAGCTTTTACAAGAATTTAATTAGGAAAGTATTCATTGATGGAGTGAGATATTTGGTAATATCTGGGAGAATGGTATTTTATGTGTCAGATGTAACCTGGCTGCTTGATTTAGGTTTAATAATTCCGGTCTTAGCCTAATGCTTTTTTTTTTTTTTTTTAACACTTTTGAAATCTGTTTGTTTTAAAAACAGCCAGGGGCGCCTGGCTGGCTCAGTTAGTAGAGCCTGCAACTCTTGATCTTGGGGTTGTGAGCTTGAGCCCCATGTTGGGTGTAGAGATTACTTAAAAAAAACAAACAAAAAACCCAAAAAACATACTGAGTAATTTGCTTTGAAAATAAAACAACTGTGTGTAAAACCTTAAACAATTTTGTTATTTCGATAACGTAAGAGCTTTCTCATGAAAGCAGTAGTAGCTTTTTTTCTCCATTTTTTTTTATTCTGGTAAAATACATATAAAAGAAAATTTACCGTCGAAACCATTTTTAAGTCTACAGTTCAGTGGTATAAAATACATTGATAATGTTGTGCTACCATCTCCACCATCCATCTTCAGGACTCTTCATCTTGTAAAATTTAAACTGTATACCCGTTATATAGTAACTTCCCATTCTGGTCTTCCTCCTTGCCCCTGGCAACCACCATTTTACTTTTTGTCTCTGATTTTTCACTACTCTGGGTACTTGATTTGAGTGGAATCATATGGTGTTTGTCTTTTTCTGACTGGCTGGCTTATTTCACTTTGCATAATGTCCTCAAGGCTCATCCAGTTGACACATATGTCTGAATTTCCTTCCTTTTCAAGACCAAATGACATTCCATTGAATGAGTAGATCACATTTTACTTATCCATTCATATGTTGATGACACCTGGGTTGCTTCCACATTTTAGCTGTTGTGAATAATACTGCTATATGAGGATGAGCATACAAATATTTCTTCCAGACCTGCTTTTATTCTTTTTATATACCCAGAAGTGGAATTGCTAGATCATATGCTAATTCTATTTTTAATTTTTTAGGGACTGCCATACTGTTTTCTGCAGTGGCTGTATAATTTTGGGTTCCTACCAGTAGTGTTCAAGTGTTCCAGTTTCTCCACATCCTCATCAACACTTGTTGTTTTTCTGTTTTGTTTTGTTATAGCAGCCATCCTAATGGATATGAGGGGTATCTCATTGTAGCTTTTGTTTGCATTTCTGTAGTGATTAGTGATATTTAGCATCTTTCCATGTGCTTATTTGTATATCTTTTTTGGAGAAATGTCTATTTAAGTCCTTTGCCCATTTTTTAATTGAGTTGTTTCTTTCCTTGTTGAGTTTTTGGAGTTCTTTGTTATAATCTGAATATTAATCCCATATCAGATATATGATTTGCAAATATTTTCTCCCATTCCATGGGCTTTTTACTGTGTTGATATTATCTTTTGGTGCATAAAATTTAAAAATTTTCATGAAGTCCAGCTTGCCTATTTTTTCGTTTGTTGTCTGTGACTTTGGTATCATACTCAAGAAATCATTGCCAAATCTAGTGTCAATAAGCTTTGCTTTATTGTAAGAGTTTTATAGTTTTAGGTCTTACAAAGTCTGCGATCATCTTGAGTTAATTTTTGTATATGGTGTTGGGTGAGGGTCTGGCTTTGTTTTTTTGCTTGTGATATCCATTTTCCCAGCACCATTTGTTGAAAAGATGGTCCTTTCCCCATTGAATAGTCTTGGCAGCCTTGTCAGAAATTTTTTTGGTTGAAGGTCGAAAAACCTTTGACCATATGTACAAGGGCTTACTTCTGGATTCTCTATTCTGTTCTATTGGTCCATATGTCTGTCTTTATGCCAGTATCACACTATTTTGAGTTACCATAGCTTTGTAATAAGTTTTGAAATCAGAAAGTGTGAATCATCCAATTCTGATCTTTTTCAAGATTGTTTTGGCTATCCAAGGTCCCTTGAGATTTCATGTAAATTTTAGGATAAGTTTTTCTATTTCTGCAAAAAAGAGTTGTTGGAAAAAGGAGTGGTAATTTTTGACCACGTAGGTGAATATTTGGTGATTTGTTCATCTGCTGCTTCATAAACTTAGACACGTAGAATAATTGTGTGACTGTAATTATGCCAATTTCTTAATTTGAGCATTTAAAATGTTTTTGCATTTCAGATACAATATTTTCATCATTATGTATATGATTTATTAGAGATTACTGAGGGTAGCATATGCTGCAACACTTTAAAAATAAACTTTCATATAAGACACCGTATCCTTTTTTTCCCTGGGTATTAGAAATTGTTACGATACTCTCAGAGTTCTCTTAGTAAGTTCTGTTTAGGAAGTATAGAGTGGTGTCACTAACACAGATAGAAGAGAATATAACACAACTGTGCAAGCTTTTGCCTCTTCAGGAGGAGTCACTTGAGCAAATATTCAAGTTATGTTCAAGGGATGGTTATAGTCCAGATAATGAATGGGCTGGGTTCTCAGAGGAAACAGAGATACTTATCCCTTCTGTGCCCTTGGTGAGTGCACTGGGCTTGCTTTAGCATAGTTTCACTTAGTTGAGTTGAGGATATGTCTTACTTTTTACTATAGTTCATATAATGAATTAATGAATGTATTTTTAAAAATCTTACTATGCTGACTTCTCATTAAGTCATAAAAGAGAAACCTATCATATGATATTATTTAATACACAAGGATTAATTGTTTGGACCATTAATTAAGACACTTTGAAAGGTTGGAATTTTTTTGTGCTTTGTTGACTTTATGTCAGAGTTCATTCATATGTAAGATTGACTAATGTTTAAATTCTCCCCCAAAAAGAGTAATACGAAAGTTCAATAAATGCTTGATAATGTGATTTTAGTATTTGATCATTTTTATATTGTTATGTGCCTCTACTTACGTTTTGCCCAAGTCTACCAAGTTGTCTTTTATTATTGATTTTTATATGCCATTTGCACTTTGAGAATAGTGACTCTTTCTGTGTTTTTCAAGTTTTCCCCAGTTTGTCTTCTCTCTTCATACTCTGATTGTGATCCCTTTTCTTTTCTGTGTGGAAATGATTTATTTCTTCTTAGATAAATTATCGGTTTTCCTTTCACTGTTCTTCTTTTCCTCAGTAGGCCTTTTCTACTGGACAATTATAAAACTAATTAACTGTAATATTTTCTAGTTTTTTCCTTTCTTCCAGTATTTCTATATTCACTCCATCAGGGACAATTTTGTTCTAAGGGGTGAAGGAGAACTCTACGTTTATTCTTTTTCAAGTGGCTAGATAGTTTCCCAGAGCTGTTTACACAGACTCTTGTCTTTTATTCACAGGTTCAAAATGCCTCAGTTGTCAATTGTCGTAAACCAAATTTCCATGTATCCATCGGTTTTGTTTTCTGTTCCAGTGATTGTTTTTCCCCCCGTTCCTTCTTCAGTACTGTCCTGTTTTTAATGACTCTAGCTTTTCATTGCATTTTATAATCTTCACTGCTTTTATTTTTCAGGAGAACTTTCAAATCATTTTTGTCGAAGAGAAAAAAGCTTGTGAGATTAATTTAGAAGATAGAGCATTTTGAGAGTAGAAATTCAGGTCTTCAGCCAAGTATTATAACTTGCCAAATAATTCATATTTATGATATTTCTTGCTGTTACAAATGGCATTTCTCCCCCTTACATTTTCTAGTTGGTTACTGTCGATATTTATGTAAGTCATTGATTTATTGGACTTATTTTCTCTCTGGCAGATAGCTTTTCATAGATAGCATTTCAGTAGATAGCTTTTCATGCCCTTTGCACTTCGTCAAACATTGATCATGCCAACTCTCCTTTTTGATTATATTTGTGTGGCATATTAACAAATGGATAGAGCTGCTATACTTGGGCCTGTCGTTTTACTTTAATCCTTTCTGGGTCATTGGTTTTTAGGTGTTTTTCTTAATCATATTTGAGTTTTATTTTATAACCCAATCTGAATCTTTCTCCTTTTAATAGATGAGTCTGTTACTGTATTGTTTAGTGAAATGTTTGATCCTTTGTTGTGGTTTTTTTTAAATGTTTTTTGAAGCTTTTAAAAAATTATGGCTAGAGGTTTGTTTTATTTTTACTGCTGATAATTTGAAAGTTACACAGTCTAGTTTTAACAGAGGATGGCTTACAAGACTTTGATTAACATTCTTAAATGTGTTTTTTTGGTTTATTAATTTAAGCAATGAAAGTCATTGAGTTCTAGGTTTAAAGATGTTGAATTTTACATGTTTATACCCTCCTGCCTCTTCGTCTCCCAATTTTCAGACATTGCTTAGTTTATTTGGAGGTTTTTGCCTGAGAATTTTTTTAGAATACTGGGGCATTTGAGTGTGTGTCAGTCTGCATATCTTTTAAGAATTATACCAATTATTTGAACTTAGTTTTATATTTAAGTGGATTCAGTGCTCACTCTTGGTCTTTTCATGCCATGTCTGTGCCATTCTGACTGGCCTATTTCGTATCAGCTATTAATAGAATGAATCATATCATCACTTGAATACGTTTTCCTTTATGTATTAACAATAGTAGAATTTGAATCCGCAAACGGATTGTTCACCCCAAACCTGCTCTTCCCTCAGCTTTCCCCATTTTGACAAGCAGTTAGCCAGGCCAAAAATCTAGGTGTTGTCCTTGGGATTTCTCTTTTATTTGTACTCCAGAGTCAGTCTGTTAGCAGGTTTCTTCAGCTGTACCTCTAAAATATATCCTGCATCTGTCTTCTTCTCTTTATTGCCGTCTTTGTCCTCCTCGTCTCCGTCTCCTCTCCCACACCTCCCATCTGCTGCCGTCTAGTTGCCACAAAGCCGCCACACTGATCTTTGTAAAACAAATCAGATCACAGTGCTCTCCTGCTTCGAACCTCCCTGAAGCTTTCAAATCCACTTAGAATAATATTCACACTTTTAACGTTGCTTATAAAACCCTACCTGATTTGCTCTTGTCTGCTTCTCTGAACTCATCATGTAACTTTTCCCCTTCTCTACTCTGCTTTCATTTTTTTTTTTTTATTTAAACAGCCCAAGATTAAACTAGCCCTTCATTCTACCTGGAGTACTATTTTTCGTGATCTTTTGAACAGAAGGCTTCTGGTCATTCACATCTTAGCTTAAAAGTCATGTCCTCAGAGAGACCCATTTCTGACTACCTAATTTAAAGTAGCCACTCAACCCCTTGTTAATTTAGTTCTCTGAAATAAAATTTATATGTTTATGGATGTATATGTATTTTTATAATGAATATATATAAATGTGTAGTCTCTCTTTACTGTTACATTTCAGCATCTGTAACAGTATAATACGGCACAGTAGGCACTCACTAAATAGTGTTTGTACAAATGAATATTAAAAATGTCTTTATTTTGCTTTTGAATAAGAACGACCAGTTGACTGAATATAGAACTATTTGTATTGCACATTCTTCCATCCTCAAAAATCTACAGACATTTTCTCTGTGTATAGTGTTAGGGAAAACTGTAAGACCGTCTTGGCATTTTTGCTCTGAAGGTCTTTCTGTTTCTGCCTAATTATTTGTGGCAGTAATACTGCTTATCTTCTATAAGCTATGATGTTCAGAACATAGGACCTTAATATTTATTATATCTTCAGATTTCAATTCATGGTTAATAGTAATTGTAATTTTAGTAAATTTAGTAAATAACAACTATCCTTGTATTTTAAATATATATACTTTTTATTTTAGTAAATAGTTTCATTTATTTTCAACATCTGTGCTTTAGAATTTGAGGAATTGATCTTCTGGTTGTGACAGTGATTTCATTCATTTGGGTTGTTTCATTACATCTTATTCATGAATTTTTTTCTTTTGTATTTTGCCTCTTTTAAAAAAATGTTTTTCTGTTGACCAAACTAGCTTACCTTTATGGACAGAGTCAGGCTGTTTCACACAGCAAGAGTACTTCACATGTCAACATCACATCTGTCATTATTTTCTTTTCTTTCTTTCTTTCTTTTTCTTCTTTCTTTCTTCCTTTCTTTCTTCTTTCTTTCTTTCTTTCTTTCTTTCTTTCTTTCTTTCTTTCTTTCAGCATTTTCAGTAAAGCCAAAGTAGATGGTGCTTTCACATTTTTGGAACAGACTTAGGGAATGATTAGGTAAAAAATATGATGTTATGCTAATGAATTTTTCCCAACATTCAGTTCAGATACTTCAGATAATTCCGGAGACAGCTGTATTTGAGAAATGAATTCTTAACTGTACTCAGCAGCTTTTAAAACAATTGCGCTAAAGCCAGTGTAATACAGAAGTGCTTCCTTGTATCGATTTAACAGATGAGCTGGTTTAGAATTATACTTAGACATGAAAAGGTAATTATTTGCCAATATGACTTAGAAAAAGCCTTATGTCTGATAAAATATAAACAACACTTTTTTTTAAGTAAATGTTATCCCAGCTGTAAACTTAATAATACTTTTCACCCTAGGTAAAAATAGATTTTTGAAGCTCATACTAATTGTACAGTTCTGAATTTTATTACAGATTTACCTCACAATTTACTCTTAATTAAAGATTATTATATTTATGATATAATATTATGTTTATGTAATAATATATTTAAAATTTCACTGAAACAGATTGCTTTTGCAACTCTAATACTCATAAAAATTCTAAGTGAAACTCAGTTAAAAATAAAAATAAATTAGCACAGAGAATTGTTTTTTTAATTAGTCACAAAAATAAAAGAAAAAGAAAATGTCAGCATTCCTTCCTGTGTTTCTATATTTTTGTTGCCCTTCATTTACACAGGCAAATAATTATTTTTAAGAATGATTAAATCATTTCTATATCTTATTTTTATAGTAGATACTTATTAAATATGCATACCATCTTACAAATGGTGACATTCAAATAAAGTTTGGCTTACTAGTGATTAGTATTAAAAATAAACGATACTAATGATACCCTTTTGAATTTTAGTTTCATTTTCCATCTCTTTGGTCAGACCTAAGGACGGCCTTAGAAAAGCAGGCAGATATTATGTTGATGCGTGTCACCATGTTTTCCTGTCTGTGTCTGAATTGCAGCCTTCCCTCTAACTCATTTTACAGATGCTCATTTTGCTCCACAAGTCTGTAGCTAGTGGCAGCCCACAGCCAGAACAGAAGTAAGATTCCTGGGAAAGCTAATCATCAGAATCCTACTTTCCCTCCCCCACCTTTTCTTCTACGATTATTACCCCTCTTTTCTGGGGAACTAAAGGGTAATATTTTAAAGTTATGCACATGATAGTTTGTTAAAAACTGTGAACAACTCAATAGCAAAAAGAACTGCAGTCTGATTAAAAAATGGGCAAAGACGCTGAATGACATTTTTCCAAAGAAGACATCCAAATGGCCAATAGACACATGAAAAGATGCTCAGCATCACTCACCAGGGAAATGCAGATCAAAATATCACCTCACACCTGGTAGAATGGCTCTTATCAAAAAGACAGGAAATAAGTGTTGGTGAGGACATGGGGAAAAGGGAATCCTTGTGTACTAGTAGTCGGTGGAAATTAAATTGGTGCGGCCACTATGGAAGACAGTGTGGTGGTTCCTCAGAAAGTTAAAAAATAGAAACTATCCTATGATACAGCAGTTCCACTTCTGAGTATTCATCTGAAGACAATGAAAACACTAACTCAAAAAGATCTCTGCACCCCTATGCTCGTTACAGCAGTTTTCACAATAGCCAACAAAAATGTGGAGTGTCTGTCCATGGATGAATGGATAAAGATGTGTGTATATGTAAAAAAAAAGAAAAAAGAAAAAAGAAAAAAGAAGGCAGTCCTGCCGTTTGTGACAACATGGATGGATTTAGAGGACATAATGCTAAGTTAAATAAGTCAGACAGAGAAAGACAAATGACATATGATTTCACTTATATGTGGACCCTAAATAAAAACAAAAACCAAGCTCACAGATACTAAGAACAAATTGGTGGTTGCCAGAGGCGGTTGGGTGGGGGTATGTGAAATGGGTGAAGGGAGTCGAAAGGTACAAAATTCCAGGTATAAACTAAGTCCTAGGGACGTAATGCACAGCATGGTGATGTAGGTAACAATACCGTATTGCATATGTGGGAGTTGCTAAGAAAATAAATCTTAAAATCTCATCACAAGAAAAAATTTTGTAATTACTGACAAACATTAACTAGACTTACTGTGGTGATCATTTTACAATATATATAAATATCAAATCATTATGTCATAAATCTGAAGCTAATATAATATTGTATGTCTGTCATACCTCAATTAAAAACAAAACAAGACTGTGAGCCTTGCTATTTATAAGGAGGGGATTTAATAAAATCGTTATCCACGGTGATTAATACGGTATACTTTTGTTTGTATGCTTGTTTTTTAAAATGCGGAATTGGAAATGTTCATGAAATAATTCAGCATTTTTAAGTAAGATAACAAGTTAAATGTACTTCATTGATTTAGACAGTTTTCAAAATGAATAGGAATCTGTATCTTTGGATGTTTAAAACTTTTCTTAGTTATTTTATTTTTTTGAGAGCGCAGGAGCATGAATGAGGGGGAGGGGCAGAGGGAGAGGAGGAAGCAGACTCCCCACAGAGCAGGAAGCAAGACGGATACATGGGGCTCAAACCCATGACCTGGAGATCATTGACATGAACCAAAGGCAGACGCTTAACCAACTGAGTCACCCAGGCGCCCCTCAGTTTTGTTTTGTAATACTTCATCTCGTTTGCTGGAAGTATAAGCAGAGAAAGTAAATTTTTAAAAAATCAAAATGTATATAAAGATTTAAACAACTGTTAGTTTGCCTTGTTAATGTTCTTGAAAGAAATCCCAAAGTGGGAGCTTTGGCCAAATAGGACAAATGTCAGCTATTCTGGTTAAGTGGTATGTTCTTGCTTTTTTAGTTTTTAAGTTCTATTTTAAAATCTAAGAATTTCTATTTTTCAAAATAATCTGTGAAATAAAGTATTAAGTTAATATTACTTAAGTAAAATAAGTATCCTGTCTTGATTATTTGGAAAGTTCAAGTCTGAATTGGAGGAAAAGTTAAGTTGAGGTCACAAATGCCCACCAGTGTTTTGTTTTTTTTTTAACTGGCTTTAAATAATGGATACATAAAGCTAATAAAGGCTAAATAGACATTTTCTTTTTTTTTTTTATATATATATTTTTTTAATAATGATTTTTTATTATGTTATGTTAGTCACCATACAGTACATCCCCGGTTTTCGATGTAAGGCTCGATGATTCATTAGTTGTGTATAACACCCAGTGCTAAATAGACATTTTCTGCCATATTATAAGTAAAAATCACTTTGTTATGCTAGGGTACTCAGTTTCAGGTAGATCCCAATTTGCTTTTTGAACACAAGATAACATTTAAATGAAGGTGCTTACTGTTTTCTGTGTAATTTAAAAGGTGAGCTTCAATATCTGGTTCTAAATTGGTGAAATTTAAAACTGTTAGGTATTTTCTCTGTAGATGAGTTTTCAGAATCTAAGATAGGCATTCCAAAGAAAATGTTTTGTTAGAAATGACTGTTCTGTTTGCGTTCTATGCTTGTTTTGCTCAGTGGAAAAAAACTCATATTTCCTTATTACCAACAAAAACAATCAAATCAACAAGATGTTTGAAAATTATCTGACAGAATATTTAGCATTGAATTAATTGGTTTTCTGGAAATGATGCTATTAATGTATCATTTGTATAGTAAAATCGGTTTTCCCTTTGATATCTGTCTTTAATATTGATTTCATTTCATAAACTTCAGAAATATATTTAGTACTTACTAGTACAAAAAACTTTTTCCATGCCCAGTTTAAAAAAAAAAAAAAGCTTTTTTTTTTTTTGCTAAGTGTTACAAATATTAATTAAAAAAGCTACTTTTTGCATTGCAATTTTACTGTAAATGATACCACAATTTTTAGGTTACTGGATTTTTATTTTCAAAACATGTATTTGAAAACAGTAAATTTTAAAACTTGAATATCCAAACATAGTGAAATGGATAAATAAATTAGTCTATATTTCCATAATTTTGTATTATTTTTATTACGGTAAAAAGTACCTATTATTAAGCTTTATCATCTTAACCATTTTTAAGCTTATAGTTTAGTGATGTTAAATATATTTACATTGTTGTGAAACAGATCTCTGGAACTTTTTCATCTTATAGAACTGAAAGTCCATATCTATTTTTTTAATAATATTTATTTTGTTATATTAGTCACCATACGGTACATCCCCAGTTCTTGATGCAATGTTCCATGATTCATTACTTGCATATAATACCCAGTGCGCCATGCAATATGTGCCCTCCTTAATACCCATCACCGGCCTATCCCAATCCCCCACCCTCCTGAAAGTCCATATCTGTTAAACAACAGTTTCCTTGCTCTCCTTCCCTCAGCCCTTGGTAACCACCATCTACTTTTTATATTTATAAACTTGATTACTTTAGATACCTCCTATAATTTGTCCTTTTATGAGTGGTTTATTTCACTCAGCATAATATCCTCAAGGTTCATCCATGTTGTAGGATTTCCTTCCCTTTTAATGGCTGCATTGTATTCTACTGTATGTATACGCTATGTTTGGTTTATCCATTTACCCATCATTTGATGGACATTTGGGTTGCTTCCATCTCTCAGCTATCATGAATAATGCTATGAACATGGCCATGCAAATATCCCTGATACCTGCTCTCAATTTTTTGGATATATACCTAGATATAGGATTACTAGATCATATGGTAGTAAATTTTTAAATTTTTGAGGAACTGCCGTAATGTTTTCCATAATGAGTGTACCATTCTGCAGTGCCAGCAACGGTGCAGAAGGGTTTCAGCTTCTCCATGTCTCTACTAACGCTTGGTATTCTGTTTGTTTTTTTTTTTTAATTATAGCTTTCCTAGTCGGTGTGAGGTGAGGTGATATCTTGTGGTTTTGATTTGCATTTCTTGGATGGTTAGTGATGTTGAGCATCTTTTTATATACTTCTTGACCATTTGCATATCCTCTTTGGAGATATATCTATTCAAGTCTTTTGCCCATGTTTTAATTGGTTATTTCTTTTTTGTTGTTGAGTTGTAGGAATTCTTTATATATTTTAGATATTAACCACTTATCAGATACATGGTTTGCACATATTTTCTCCCATTCCACAGGTTGTTGTTTCACTCTGTTGACAGTGCCCTTTGATGAAAAAAAAATTTAAGTTTGACATAGTCCCATTTATCTATTTTTGCCTTTGTTGGCTTGTGCTTTTGGTGCCATATCTAAGAAATCATTGCCAAATCCAATGTTAGGAAGTTTTTCTCTAAGGGTTTTATAATTTTGAGTCTTTTATTTAGATCTTTAGTTCATTTCGAGTTAATTTTTGTACATATATAGTGTAAGATAAGGGTCCATCTCCATTCTTTTGTATGAAGATATTCAGCTTTCCCGTCACTAGTTGTTGAAATGACTATTTTCCTTGTTGAGTGGTCTTGGCGCCCTTGTCAAAGATCATTTGATCATGATTGTGGGGGCTTATTTTTGTGCTCTGTGCTGTTGATCTATGTGCTTTTATAGAGAAGTAGCATACTGTTTTGATTACTGTGGCTTTGTAAGGTGTTTTGAAGTCTGGAAGTGTGAGTCTTCCAACTCTGTTCTTTTTCAAAATTATTTGGGGTTCCTTGAGGTTCCAAATGAATTATAGGATGATTTTTTTCTATTTCTCCAAAGAAGATGCTATTGGGATTTTGATACAGATTATGTTGAATCTATAGATTGCTTTGGGTATTTTATTGACATCTTAACAATAGTAAATCATCTTATTCCTGAACATGGGATATCTTTCTGTTTATTTATGTCATCTTTAATTTCTTTAAGCAATGTTTTGTAGTTTTCAGTATACTTTTGCCTCCTTTGTTATGTTCATTCCTAAGTATATTATTCTTTTTGATGCAATTGTAAATGGAATTGTTTTCTTAATTTCCTTTTCTTATTATTCATTATTAGTGTATGGAAACACAACTGATTTTTTTTTTAAAGATTTTATTTATTTGACAGAGATAGAGACAGCCAGCGAGAGAGGGAACACAAGCAGGGAGAGTGGGAGAGGAAGAAGCAGGCTCATAGTGGAGGAGCCTGACGTGGGGCTCGATCCCATAACGCTGGGATCACGCCCTGAGCTGAAGGCAGACGCTTAAGCGCTGTGCCACCCAGGCGCCCCACACAACTGATTTTTTGTGTTGATTTTGTATCTTAAAACTTTGCTGAATTTGTTTATTCTGAAAGTTTTCTTGTAGTATCTTTAGAGTTTTCTACAAATAAGATCATATCATCTGCAAACAAATAATTTTATTTCTTCCTTTCCAATTTGGATGCCTTTTAAATGATTCTTAATGACACAGAAAATGTTTACAGAATGGGTTGTGAACCTGTAGAGTCTGAGTCCAGTTTGTGTGTGTGGTGGGAGAACCCTTACATACTTACAGGAGTGGAAGAAATGTTAATGGTGAGTGTCTCTTGATAGTGGATTTGTGGGTGACTTCTATTTTGTTCTTTCTGTTTTTCTACATTGGCTGACTGTTGTAGGATAAAAATATTAATGTGATGCAATAATAAGAAATAAAACAGGTTTTATTTAGTTTTAAAAAAGTAATGTCCATTATTGATGCCCATATAGTACTAGACATGTTTCTCATAGTTTTCTGTGAATATTTGTTTAAAAAGGATTAAAGTAGGAAATACAAACTTGTACTAGAAGTACTTGTAGTAGATAGGACAAGCATCAACCGCTTGATATTTGATGAAATAACAACTGGAAAATCTTGTTTCACTTTTTGTAGAAATATTAAAATATGCTAAACTCTCTGAAAGTTCAGTATGTATTAAAGAATATTTTGCTGGTATTATTCAAGGTATAGTCCTCTCCAAAACATTGTCACATGAAAGGAACAGAATTTTAGGGGTTTGAGAGATAGAATAGGTTTGGGGCTCTGGAGACAGATTGCTGGGGTTCCAAAACATTGTCTGCCACTTAATAACTGCATAACTTCAGACAGGTTAGGAATTACACTAGTGGTTTTATTGAGGAAAGGAGGGTATGTGAAAATCACCTGTGGAACTTTTAAAAAATAAACATTCCTACCTTCAGAATATATCCAGACTCATTTTCTCAACACTTCTTTTTCTCAACACTTTCTTTGCTGCCACCCCTGGTCTAAACCACTTCAACTCTAGCATGAGTTATCTTAGTGAATGCTTTACTTTAGGCCTTGAGATATCACCCACCCCCCAACTTTTTCCCTCCCCATCCCCTCATACGCTATGTTGAATCAGTTCTCAACACAGGAACCAGAGCAGTCCTTCTGAAACTAAGATACTATACTCAATCTCAGATTTTGAGATTACTCAAAAATTTCAAAGTCTTGCCATCTTGCTCGGCTTAAAATCCAAGGTCCTTAGGATGATGACTGAAAAGGCCATTTCTTTTTTTTTTTTTCTTTAAGATATTATTTATTTTTTTGAGAGAGAGCATGCGTCATGTGCACGGTGGGGTGGGGCAGAGGGAGAGAAGGGAATCCCAAGCAAACTCCCAGCTGAGCATGGAGCCCAACTCAGGCTTTGATCTCACGACCCTGAGATCATGACTTGATCTGAAATCAAGACGACACTTAACCGACTGAGCCACCCAGGCGTTCCCCCCTTCTTTTTAAAGTAGGCTTCATGCCCAGCGTGGAACCCAGTGCAGGGCTTGAACTCATGACTCTGAGATTAAGACCTCAGCTGAAATTAGCACAGGCTCAAGTGACTAGCCACCCAGGCACCCTGGAAAAGGCCATTTCTGATCTGGCCTTCTAATTCCTTATGTCTTCTACCACTGTCCTGGTTCACTTTACAAACACTAGGCTTCTCTCTATTTTCTGATGTGCCAAACACACTCCTGCTTTAAAGCCTTTATATTTGCTGTTCCTTGTGCCTAGAATGTTATTCCCTTAGGTACCCATTTTACCTACTTTCTCACTACATTCATCTGTTTGCTCAAACATCGCCTTATCAGAAAGGCTTTTCTGACCCTTCAGTCTATGTAAAACGGCCCTTACTCCCTCATTCTCTGTTCCCAAGCCCTGGTTAAAATAACTTTTCTTCTTAGCACTTACAGTACTTGACATATATATATTCCTTTGTTTTACTTCCTGACATCCACCCAGAGAGCAAGTGTTTGTTTTTTTCACTAATACATTCCCAGTGCCTGGCAGGGTCAGCACCCAGTAAATGTGACCTGCCTGTCTCACTTCATAGTGCTAGTATTACTTTCATACCAAAACCAAAGACAGTACAAAAAAAGAAAACTGCAGACCAGTGTCTCTCATAAATATAGAGGCAGAAACTCTCCACAAGATTCTAGAAAATAAGATCTTAAGGACATTTTGAAGAGGCTATCTAGGCACTTGCAAAGGCTTTCGTAGTAGCAGGTATGTTCTCTGTATGTTTGTTAGTCCAATTTAACTTCAGGACTTTGGCTTTCCTTTCTCGAGTAGATGTTAAAATAGTAGTTTCTAAATTTACTAACCATGTTTAGGGTTGTTTTTTGCTTCGTGCATAAAACAAAGAGAATAGAGAATGAGATTTTCCAGTAATAAATGACAGGAATTTGATGACAGAGAGCAATGAGTAAGAAGATTAAGGAAGATAGATGTGTTTATGAGAAAGATTGCCTGATATGGAATTACCTGTCAGGGTGAGATAGAAAATTATATATATATGCATGTTCATTGCCCTCTTTCCTTCTTGCCAGCCAAAGGGGTGAAAGGAAGGGGTGTAAAAGAAATATATATATTTTAAAAAATCAAACAATTCTGTATATCAGTAGCCAGATGTTAAACATGTCTTGGAGGTTTCTTCTCCAAAACAAAGAATGAGGGTGCATAATCTTGGGGTGGAATGGTTATGTCAATATAAATAGCTGTTGTTACAAACTGTTTAAAGATCAGGTGCTTATAACTCAGAAAATACTTATCCAAACAGAATTCTTTAAAACAGTGTTTCTGAAATTTGCCTGATCTTAGGAATCCCTTGAAGATTCTGATTCAGAAAGCATAAAGTGAGCCTAGGAATCTCTAATTAATAAGTGATTTTATGATTATTTAAGAATGAGAGACAGCACTTTAAAACATCCAATTTAGAATTTTAATGGGATAAAACTAGCAAGTGTAATACATAAGTCTTTATGTGATAGTTAGATGATACTAATAAAAAAGTACCTTTCAGCTGTTCTAAGGAGTTTGTTTTCATGTGATTTATAAAATAAGCAACAGCATATTGCTAAGAAGCAGGACTGATTCTAATGCCAGCCATCGCAGACACAGAACTACCATCCTTCTTGCTCCCTGTGGATCACTTTTCTGGCTGAAGACTGCCGGTCTTTTTTCCTTGGAGTCTCAGGCTGAGTTCCCTGAGGCAGGCAGGCAGGCACTCACACACACTCACACACACTCACACACACACACACACTTTAAAAGAGCCTAAGGTAATAAGCTTCTGGTCTCAGGCTGAGTTCCCTGAGGCAGGCAGGCAGGCACTCACACACACTCACACACACTCACACACACACACACACTTTAAAAGAGCCTAAGGTAATAAGCTTCTGGTCTCAGGCTGAGTTCCCAGCTATCACTGCCTATGCTTTGGTACACATGCCAGGTCTGGTGAGTCTTTCCCTTCCTATACAGGGATATACTCATCAGCCAGGTTTGCAGTACATCTCTAGTAATTTTAGCCACAACCCTTCATAGACTCTTACTCTAATATTCCACTTTTAATGTGATTCTCCTGGTAACTAACAACTTAGTCTTCATGGCTCACGTTTTCAGGACACCAAATGTGATTAGTTATCCCACTCTTTTAGGTCAGTTGTCCACCCCAGTGCCTTCAGGAAGTAAAAGATGACATGACACAGACTAGCTCTTGCTGCATCAAGGCCAGTTCTCTTAGGAGGGCTATGGAGAGGCTGCCAGAGGTTAGTCCTGTAGAAAAAAAAAAAGTGTCATTAATACAAATAGAAAGTCCAAAGAGAAAATTGGTTCTTAGGAGCAGATATTGGTAACTTGGAGCATATCAAATTCAAGGTGCTAGCAAGCCATCCAGTTGGAAATAACAGGAACTTAGTTAAAACTGCAGATGCGGGGTTCTGTATTTGTCAGTTCGTCTTGTCCTTACGTTGCATGAGAATGAAGAATGAAACTTCTCTTTTTTGAGGAAATAAACTCCCCAAAACCCATTTTTACGTGAACAACAGAGCTGGAACCTGTAGGCCTGAGGCATCTGAACCTAGTGGATTTAATGCTTTATCTCAAAAGGAAACAGTTGTCTGTCATCACCCAATCAGAAGAATGAAGTGAACCCAAATTTAGATCATTTCGAAGAAGCTGATGTAACCCATCAAAGAATAGTTCCATCTGTAATGAATAACTGTATTTAGCTTACCTGCCTTTCAGGATAGACTACAAAAATATTCTCTTTATGTAAGTCTGTTCCATGGTACAGTTTCAATTCAGAGAAGATTCTACCCAGTTTGGATTAAAGCTTAAGACAGTGGTGAAACAGATATATGAAGAATATATTCAAAACTGGAGTTTATTCACAAAGTTAAGTATATCAAAGAAGGCACAGTCCCCAAACATCTGAGTTATTAATGACCTGTTCTTGTGAACTCTGGCTTCCAGCTACAGCTGTAGAAAACTGTTGCTCAGTCTCACCAGGACTCCACCTTTTCTGGCAGAAACCTCATGTAGCTTCTGCTGGAACCACAGTTGTGAGGTGGAACTCAGCTAAATTTCCCCAGGAAGTAGCGGTTTGTTATTAGTATTAATTCAGACATATTATTGGCTTTTAAAGGTCAGTTTAAGAATTTAGACACCATTAAGAAGTTAGACATCATTTGTGAAGTTACTCCTGTGAGAAAATCTGTTCTAAATCCCAGACTTAACTGGAGCATTTTTCAGCACAGCTCGGATACGACTTCTTTGTACATTTAAAAGTGAGAGTAGGCTGAAATCCAAAGAGTACCGTAAATTAACAAAGTTAGGTAATTCTTTACTCTTCTTTTCCTTTGTAATTCAGAGCTTCCTGGTAAAGTGAAGCCTAGGCTAGAATCTAGCCCGCTTGCTGGAGATCAGCACGTATAAATCAGTGTCAGTGCCGTCATGGGAAAGGCTCACGTAGAGGAGTAAGATATAAGGAGAAACCGCTATTCTGGTGTTCAGGAGCGGACGAGAAAGTCTCTACACCAGGCAGTCAGGCTTTCCACTGTAACTTGCAGGAGCTACTCCCTGCTTCTGCTTAAACTGATAATGGGAACCATAGATCATCATCTGTTTTGGGTTATCTCCGCTGAGCCTCTTCTACTGACAGACAATGAAGAACTATTGTTTTAAGAGTGAAATCTTGCCTTTTATAGCAACATGGATGGATCTAGAGAGTATAAAGTAAGCAAAATGAGTCAGAGGAAGATACCATATGATTTCACTCATACGTGGAATTTAAGAAACAAAACAAATGATCAAAGAAACAAACAAAAAACCAGACTCTTTAAACTATAGAGGACAAACTGGTGGCTACAAGAGGGGAGGTGGGTAGGGCGGTGGGTGAGATAGGTGAAGGGGGATTGAGTACGCCAATGATGAAGAATACTGCTGTATTCCTGAAACTAATAAACTAATAGTTATCGTATGTTAACTAACTGGAATGAAAATAAAAACGGAAAAAGCCCCCCCCCCAAAAGACTACTATACAGAATGAAGTATGATGGTGACAATACCATTTTAGGTAGTATTCCCATAACTAACCAATATTTCATTTTAATATTACTTTTCCTAGTTAAACAACTCTAACAGGTTTGTAATAAACAAATTGGAAAATACAGATAAAAAAGAAGCAAAATTACTTTTAATTTTACCACCCAGACATAAACATTGTGTAAGTTTTTTAGACATTTTTCTGTATACATATGTACTTATATGTAAAACATCCCTTTTTTACTTAATATATCATGAACATATTTTCATATCAAAACATGTTTTAACTGTATTATATGTATAACTGTACCATAAGTTATTTATTTATTTATATTTTAAAGATCTTGTTTATTTATTTGAGAGAGAGAGAGAGAGAGAGAGTGCACCGGTGGTGGGGAGAGGCAGAGGGAGAGGGAAAAGCAGACTCTCCCCTGAGCAGGGAGCCCCATGATGGGCTCCATCCAGGACCCTGAGATCATGATCTGTGCCTAAGGCAGACGCTTAACTGACTGAGCCACCCAGGCGGACCCCCCTTTTTTTAAAGATTTTATTTATTTGAGAGAGAGTACAAGTGGTGGGGAGAGGCAGAGGGACCATAAGTTATTTAATCATTCTTTCATTAAGTCACATTGTAGAAAACATTTATCTCTGTGCAGTCTCCTTCAGAAAAAAAATTTTTAAGTGACATTATGAGTTCAAAGATTTTGTATATCTTTAAGGCTTCTGAGTTTTAGAAAGAATGTATCAGTTTATATTCCCACTGAAGTATTAAGAGTATCTAATTCCTCATCTCTAACATTTATTGTAAAGTTTTCCTTTCTTTTTCCCATATATAAGACTCAAAATGTAACTTGGTGTCTAAGTTTTATCATTTTGTTTTTCAGGAGATGATTTTTCTTTGATTCAACAAGAAATATTTATGGTTAAAGAATGTAAACATTGCAACATCGTTGCCTACTTTGGGAGCTATCTCAGGTAAAAAAAAAAAAAAAAGCATCTGTTCTCCTCTCTTTACTACCTCTCTCCCTCCTTTTCATGTAAATGCTGTTATATATGAATTTTTAAAGTTATATTGTGTAAAGTTTTCTCAAGTATTCTTATTGTCTCCCCTGCTATATTAATGACACCTCCATTTATGCAGTTATATCTTATCTGGCAATAAATATTACAAATGATTACAAGTAAGCGTTTTAGCTTATAAAACTGATTATATTCTAAACCATTTAAGACGGTAAGTTACTATGCTTTTCTGTATCTGGAAGAGAGACCGCCAGGGCAATTTCCTGTTACCCTATATTCCATTCTAAACCTTGGTGTACTGAAGATGGAAAGCCTTCAGAGTATTCAGTGATTAAGAATTACTAACTAATATAATTTTCTTTCTCTTTCATATTAGTCGAGAAAAACTGTGGATTTGTATGGAATACTGTGGTGGTGGATCACTTCAAGATATTTACCATGGTATTGTTAATTTGACTTTACATTTTAAAACTGACTTTGACTTTGATGATTGTTGTTTTTATGATTTGTAGTTAACCAGGAATATTGGTAGGTAGATACACTGTTTTGCATTCTTCCATTCTGCTCCTGTAGTATTATTGCGTAAAAGAAATCTAAACTTTATTTTTGTTGGTTATCCAGTTAAATTTGCTGAAACCTGAACTGAGAAATAGAAGAGTTCTTGTACAGGGGCGCCTGGGTGGCTCAGTCGTTAAGCGTCTGCCTTCGGCTCAGGGCGTGATCCCGGCGTTATGGGATTGAGCCCCACATCAGGCTCCTCCGCTGGGAGCCTGCTTCTTCCTCTCCCACTCCCCCTGCTTGTGTTCCCTCTCTCGCTGGCTGTCTCTGTCAAATAAATAAATAAAATCTTAAAAAAAAAAAAGTTCTTGTACAATCCAAATTTTACTTTTTAGTTGTAGTCTCTAAGAAATCTTCTGTAGCCTCTAGGAAAGTATGTTATCTACAATTGAAACTGCCTCAACTTCCTTGTAAATAAGAATTGAAATAGAGAGGTTAACTCTCACATAAAAGAAATTGTATATCTATTTTAAAAATCATTTAACCTAAGAAAGCAGTTTAATTGTTGGTATATTTTTGTATTAAAAATGTATAATTTTTAAACAGTTTAAGTACTTTATATTGAGCATCTGTTAGGTGGTTAGGACATTTTCTGAGTTGAATCAGATTTCACTATTTAGAAATAGTCTCTGTTTTGGCTGTACAAATTAGCTTCCAATTTGTTTTATCATTGACAATTTCCTGATTTTCTAGAGTTTATGAGACTAAGCAGGGATCCTTATAAAACAATTTTTCTTTCCTTTATTTAATTGCATATAGAATAGTAAAACTCCCATTGCAACTTTGCATTCTATCATTTATTAAGAATTATGTGAAATACTTTCAAACATTTCTTTGCTGAAATCTTTGTATTGACAGCCTTATCAAATTTCAGTCATGCAGTTTACAAATACAACCATAGTAGATGTAAAAATGAGTGCTAATCAAGTTTAAATAATACCTGTAGCTTGTAGCAGTAGAGCAATTGTTAAATAAACTACGCTGCACCTATAGTATGGAATCCTGTGTAGCATTTAAAAAGGCGGAGTAGCTCCACTTGTACTGACCTGGAATATCTCTCCAAGGCCTCTTTTTAAATGGAAAAAGTGGATGAAGAAGAAATGTGTATAGCATAATCAATCACACTTAGACTTTTAAAAATATAATTTTTTAGGGGCGCCTGGGTGGCACAGCGGTTAAGCGTCTGCCTTCGGCTCAGGGCGTGATCCCGGCGTTATGGGATCGAGCCCCACATCAGGTTCCTCTGCTATGAGCCTGCTTCTTCCTCTCCCAGTCCCCCTGCTTGTGTTCCCTCTCTCGCTGGCTGTCTCTATCTCTGTCAAATAAATAAATAAAATCTTTAAAAAAAAATAAAAAATAAATAAATAAAAACTCTTTGTAATATTTTGTATATTTGTAATATTTATGTGGTATTAAATATTATCTTAAATAAAAAGAGGCAGTGTCCAGAGTTCAGACATCAGTCACAACTATCTTTTTGTAATGGGTTATGTGACAAAATTAGATTATTATATTTATTAATTTATAATTAAATACATCAGTACAGTTTTACTATAATTCAATATTTTACTTTTGAGTCCCCCCCTTATCCTCCCCTAGAAGTAATGACTTATCAATTTGGTACATATCCTTTCATTTTGCTGTACATTAACATTCATATCCAATGTGAATATAAAAAATTATATATATATATATATTTTTTAAAGATTTTATTTATTTATTTGACAGAGATAGAGACAGCCAGAGAGAGAGGGAGCACAAGCAGGGGGAGTGGGAGAGGAAGAAGCAGGCTCCTAGCGGAGGAGCCTGATGTGGGGCCCGATCCCATAACGCCGGGATCATGCCCTGAGCCGAAGACAGACGCTTAACCGCTGTGCCACCCAGGCGCCCCTACAAAGAGTTTTTAAAACAAGAGTGAGGGGCACCTGGATGGCTCAGTTGTTTAAGCGTCTGCCTTCGGCTCAAATCATGATCCCAGAGTTCTGGGATTGAGCCCCGTGTTGGGCTCCCCGCTCAGCGGGGAGTCTGCTTCTCTCCCTCTCTCTCTGCCCCTCTCCCCTGCTTGTGCTTGCACACACATTCTCTCTCTCAAACAAATAAATAAAATCTTAAAAAAAATAAAAAATAAAACAAGAGTGAATCCCATTTTTTAAAAGAAAAGTTTTATTATTTTTTTTATTTTTATTTTTTTATTTTATTTATTTATTCGACAGAGATAGAGACAGCCAGTGAGAGAGGGAACACAAGCAGGGGGAGTGGGAGAGGAAGAAGCAGGCTCATAGCGGAAGAGCCCGATGTGGGGCTCGATCCCGGATCGCCAGGATCACGCCCTGAGCCGAAGGCAGACGCTTAACCGCTGTGCCACCCAGGCGCCCCAAAAGTTTTATTTTTTATACACTAGTCATTTTCTTATGTATTCTATCATACTAGAATTAATGTTCTCTTTTATTTTATCCTGTTGATGATTTTAAAGAATTATTGGTAAACAACTCTATGCCACTCAATTTAAAATTCTTTTCTATGATTTTATGAAGAATTATGATCATTTATATGAAAAGTTTTTATACAATTATAATTTTTATCACATACTTTTACAGACTGAGAACTCAAGAATATGGATAAATTAAACTATATAGCTTGTATTTTTTAATTAAGTTTTTAAAATTAAGTTTAATTAAAACAAAAAATTGTTTTAAGATACAAATCTTATTTATGAAATTTCTGCTTTCCATTATTAAACCTGATATCTGTTGAATTAAATTGAATCCAAGAAGTTACCATCCCTGTATATTGTATACTAGACATCATAGTAATCAGGGATATCTGTACTTAAACTGTTAATAAAGTGGCTTCCCTTGTTTTATTATTATTCCATCAAGTTGCTAAATATCAAAATTTTATGTTCCTGTGTGGCTATAGAGAGCCAGTGATTAAAATATGCTGTAAAATATTTCTCTTAAGGGAAGGTTATGTATTTGGTTTCACTGTCAGCAAATACTACCCCAGATTTCAAATATTCTCATGGTATTGGAAGGCTTTTTTTTTTTTTTCTGTTATTTTGAAATATGTAACAGTGTGGTCTCTCTTTTTTCCTAGTTACTGGACCGTTATCAGAATTGCAAATAGCCTATGTATGCAGAGAAACCTTACAGGTAATACATTTACTTATGTGGATAGAAAGGTAGTTCTAGTTTCACAATTGAAAACTATAAAATGATGATCTGCCCTAAAGAAAAAGAGTAAACCAAATGATTTTTCTGTTAACCTTTCATATTGTAATTCTGTAAGCCTGGTTCTTTATTTCTAAATGAGTCACAAGAATTCACTTAAGCTGATGCTGGTATAAACAGTAGTAATGTCTGGCGTTCGATTTTGTCAAGCTTGGCCCTCAGTTGCTGCAGAGCTAAGGAAAGCCACAGGTGTGAATTGGTTTTTGTGAGTGAAATCACCAAAACTCTCAGTCGTCACAAGTTGTCTTTCCCTTTAAGCTTTATTAAAATAGAAGGAAACCTTTTGCATAAAACATGAAGTGTTTTACTGTTTCTCCCCAAATGAGGATAAATTGGCAAACCGTAATCCAGAATGTTATCTGGAACTTCTAGTTCAATGTGATTATTAATAAGTATCATTGTTGGCAGAACCTCATTTTATAGTTTTGGTCAACATTGTATTAAGCAGAAGTTTCTTTACTTCTTTATTTCAGAACCTGTGAAAGCTTTTTGTGTGTTAAACTAGATTGTGACCTTTTAATAAAGGTGTCGAGTATGCAGCATTTCTCCCAATTTATTTATTTTTTTAGTGCCTTGAAAAACTAGCAAGTAATAATTTTGTTCATGTCCTTTAAAGCATTTAAATGAGGAATTAAGTAGTAGTGATTGTATTTTTTATTTTGGTAATTTACAACTGATAATTGTTAATTAATGCTTCTATCCCTACATTTCGTAGATTGTGTAGTTTGTTTAGAAGTGAAATTGACGTTCTATATGTTATTTTTCCATATTTCAGAAACTGGGAGATTGACTTAAGAGAAAACTCTAGTCATTTCTAAGAGTTTTTTCCTCATGCTTTAGAAGACATACCATGTCAAATCTGAATGTTAAATATACAAAAGTAAATTTGTCATATATATATTTCTGTAATATTCTCATAACATAGATATCTAATCTAATTTTTGTGTTCACATAAAATACAAAACTAATCAGACACTCATAACAGATTTTTTTTTTTAATTTTAATTTCCAGAGGTCATTGCTTTAAGTAATGGTCAGAGTACTAAACGGAAGTAAAAAAACGAAACAAAAACTTGAGCTTGCATTCTGACCCTGGTATATGACCGCAGTGTATTTTATGGTTCTAATTCCCCAAGTATAAAATGAGCACTGGTAAGGATGCCCTCCAAGATTAGTTCCAATTTTGAAATTCTGTTGCGCTGACAAACTTCCACCTTTGGTGTCTGTTGACAGACGAATGGAGAAGGTGTAGTGTATCTATGCAGTGGAATAGTACTCAATCATAACGAAGAAGGAAATCTGTCATTTGTGATAACATGTTTGAACCTGTAGGACATTATACTAAGTGAAATAAGCCAGGTGCTAGAGACAAAGACTGCATAAGTTACTTATATGTAGAATCTGAAACAGTTGAACTTGGAGATGCAGAGAGTGGAATGAATGGTGGTTACCAGGAGCTTGGAGGTCAGGGGTGAGAAATGGAGAGATGTTGGTCAGATGTTGGGCAGCCATGTAGATTGACTGATAAATGTACATGACAACTATAGTTAATACTACTGTACTGAATACTGGAAATATGTTGAGAGAGTGAATTTCAGGTGCTCTTGTTACCAAAAAAACCGAACCATTAACTATGAAGAGATGATATGTTAACTAGCTTGACTCAAATAATCACTTCACTATGGATATGTATATCAAATCATCATGCTCTTATTACATATAATTTTTTTATATAACATCTTTTTAAAAAATAAAAAGGGCGGAGATTGTCAGAATGGAAAAATGTAAGACCCAACTAGATGCTGCTTGTAAGAAATGTATTTTTATAAAAACACAAAGAGTCAAAAGTAAAAGAAAAGAAAAAGGTATATCATACTAACCACCGAAAAGAAAGTTGAAGCGGCCGTATTAATATCAGACAAAGTAGACTTCAGAGCAAAGACTATTTCTAGAAGGCCGCTTTGTCAAAAGATGTAACAACCTTAAATGTTTAAGCACCCGATAACACAGCTTCAAAATAAAAGAGCAAAAACTGATAGAATTATAAGGAAGGTGGACAAACACAGTTATGATCAGATACACCGCTCTCACAGTCCTTTTGTGCAGCAAGTAGGCAGAAGATCAGTACAACCAACCAGCCTGACCTGACATTTTAGTCTAACAACAGTGTAACACATATGCTTTTCAAGGGCCCATAGAGCATTTATCAAGATAGACCATATTTTGAACTATAAAATGTTTCAATACATTTTAAAGGGTTTAAGTCATACAAAGTGTATTCTCTTATCACATTGCATTAAATTAAAAATTCACAGAAATATTTCTGGAATATCTCCAAATATGTGGAAACTAAATAAAGCACTGTTAAGTAACCCATGGATCAAAGAAGAGATCAGAAGAGAAACTAGAAAGTATTTTGAACCAAATGAAATGAAAACGTAACACATGAAGATTTGGGGTATTCCTAAAGCAATACGTAGAGGGAATTTTATAGCACTGAGCACTTCTATTAGGAAAAAAGGTCTGAAATTAATACCTTCAAATTCCACCTTAAGAAACTAAAAAAAAAAAAAAAAATCAAATTAAATCCAAAGTAAGCAGAGAAAGGAAATAATAAAGATCAGAGTGAAACTCATTGAAATAACACAAAAATATGAAAAAATCAATAAAACCAAAATCTGATTCTTTGAGATCAATAAAATTGATAATCCTCTAAGAGAAAATAAAAAATAACAAATACGAGGAATGAATGTAAAGATATTACCACAGAACCTACAAATACTGAAAGAATAACAAGGATACTCAGTACCCAAGGGATATTATGAATAGCTTTCTGCCAGTAAAGACTACAACTTGGAAAAAATGAACAGTTCCTTGAGAGACAGAAACTACCAAAGATCACTCAATCAGAAATCATCTGAATAGTTCTTTATGTATATTCCCACAAAGAAAACTCCAAGTCAGATGATGTGGATAGATAAATTCTACCAAACACTTAAGGAAGAAATAGTGCCAATTCTACACAAACTCTTCTAGAAAATTGAAGAGTAAAGAATCGAATACTTCTCAAATGATTTTATGGATCAGCATTTCTCCAAAACCAAAATCAAATAATATTGCAAGAGAACAAAACTCAGACCAATAATATCCTTCATAACCACAGATGCAAAACTTTAAAAGGAAAATAGAGGTTAGCAAGGGTAATCCAACAACATATTTGAAAAGATAATACATCATCAATAAGTGGGGTTTATCCTAGAATGCAATTTTCATTTAACACTCAAAAATTATTTCAAGTAATTGACCATAGTAGCAAACAAAATGAAAAGACCACATGGTCATCTTAAGTAGACATAGAAGAAACATTTAGCACAGTCCAGCATTATTCCTGATAAAGATTCTGAGCATACCGGGAATAGAAAGGAACTTGTTCAACCTGATAAAGAACACCTATGAAAAACCTACAACTAAATCATACTTGATGGTAAAATACTATATGCTTCCCCACCAAGATCAGTGAAACAGCGGAAGAATGTCTGCTCTCTTCACTTCTTTTCACCATTGTACTGGAGGTTTCAGCCAGTGCAATAAGAAAAAAATGAAATAAAAGGCATCCAGATTAGAAAGTAAGAAGTAAAACTGTATTCACAGACCATATAATCATATATGTAAAAAATGGAATAGACTCTACAAAGTAGCTTCTACAACTAATAAGTGAGGCTAAAACGTTTGCAGGATTCAAGATCCATATACAAGATAAGTTGGATTTCTGTACCCTAGCAACAGACAATCAGAACTTTTATAATAACAGTAACAAAAAATACGGCATTCTTAAGGGAATGTGTATGACAAAAGATACATAAATCCCTGCATACTAAAAACTACAAAACTGCTAAGAAAAATTAAAGAAGACCTAAGTAAATGAAGAACTGTACTGTATTCATGGATCAGGAGACTCAATAACAGTTAAGATGTCAGTTCTCCCCAGGTTGACCTACAGAGTCAGTGCAATCCCAAACAAAATCCATGGGAGCACTTTTTTCTGTAGAAATTGAGAAGCTCATTCTAAAATTATTGTGCATATACAAAGAACCTGGAATAGTCAAACTTTAAAAAGGAACACAAAATTTGAGAGGCAACAGCAATTTAAAAACTTATAAATATATTAATTGAAACAGAGTGGCATTGGCATAAGAGTAGAAAAGTAGCTCACTGGAACAGGATAGAAAGACCAGAAATAAATCTGTACATATGTGGACTGCTGATTTTTAACAAAGTTGACAAGACAAATCAGTGAAGAAAGTATAGACTTTTCAACAAATGGTATTGGAATAATTGGACATCCATATGCCAATAATTGAATCTTAAGCTGTACTTCATATGTAAAAACCTAAAAGTAGTCATAGACCTAAATATCAAAACCTAAAACTAGAACTGCTAGAAGGAAATAAGAGGAAATTTTTCAGTCTTGAATTAAGCAAAGCATTTTCAGACATAACACGAAAAGCATGATCCATAAAAGAAAAACTTGGTAAATTAGACTTTATTAAAATTGAAAACTTCCGTTCTTCTAGAGACACTGCTAAGAGAATAACTAGAAAAGCTGCAGACTAGAAGAAGGTATTTGTGAAGTGTGTATCTGATCAAGAACTTGTATCCAGAGTACATAAATAACTCTCAGAAGTCAGTAATAAAAAATACAAGAACCCAGTAAATAAATGGATAAAAGATTTGAACAGACACTTCACCAAGAATGTCTAAAATTAAAAAGACTGGGCGCCTGAGTGGCTCAGTCCTTAAGCGTCTGCCTTCGGCTCAGGGCGTGATCCCGGCGTTCTGGGATCTCCGCGATCTGCTTCTTCCTCTCCCACTCCCCCTGCTTGTGTTCCCTCTCTCGCTGTCTGTTTTCCTCTCTGTCAAATAAATAAATAAAATCTTTAAAAGTAAAAATTAAATTAAATTAAAAAGACTGACCTTAAGTAGGTTGGTGAGGATATGGATGAACTAGAATTGTCATACACTGCTGGTTTCAATATAAAGTGGTACAGCTGCTTTGGAGAACAGTTTGGCAGTTGCCTAAAAGTTTAAATTTATTACCACCGTATAATTCAGCCATTACACTGCTAGGTATTTACCTGAGGGGGAAAATCGTGCTAATACTTGTGTATGAAGCTTAATGGCAGCTTTATTTATAAAAGCCCAAAACTGTAAACAATCCAACAATCCAACTATCAGCAGGTGTATATGTAAACAAAGTTAATTATTGTGAACGAAAGGGACCAGACAAAAAAGAATATACTGTATAACTCAGCTTATGTAAAACTCTAGAAAATTTAAATCTGTAGTGATAGAAAGCAGATCAGTGTTTGTGTGTAAGATGGATATGTTCATTTTCTTGATTGTGGTGATGGTGTTACAGTAAATATTTCTGATTTTTACCAGAAAATGAATTTGAAATCTTAAAATATAGTAAACATCGATTAGTAAAAAGAAACTCTTCTAGGTTCCCCCGCCAGAAAACGTCCTAGTTTTTCTTACTCAGTGAGAATTTAAGTAGAAAATACAGGTGTTTGGGTGCCAGGGTGGCTCTGTTGAATGTGCACCCTACTCTTGGTTTTGGCTCAGGTCATGATCTCATGGGTTGTGGGACCAAGCCCCACACTGGACTCTGCGCTCAGCTGGGAGTCTGCTTGAAGATTCTCTCCCTCTGCCCCTCTCTCTCTCTCTCTCAAATAAATAAGTAAATCTTAAAAAAAAATAATGTAGGTGTTAAGTTTGCAGTTTTGCTAATGCATACTTTTTTTTTTTCAGGGTCTTGCCTATTTGCATACTAAAGGCAAAATGCATAGAGATATCAAAGTAAGTTCCTTTAATATGCTTAAATTGGTAATTTTATTGGAATGAGTTTTATGATGCTAATTTAATAGTATTTATATTTTTGTTTTAGGGTGCAAATATTTTATTGACAGATCATGGTGATGTAAAATTAGGTATGTTATTTCAAGTTCCTCAAGTTTTTTCCCAAAAAGATTAAATAAAATTTTAAATGAGAATTAATATTATGTAAGCTTAATATTCATAACAAGAACCTCAATAATATTCATATTTTGATCCAGTAATTATAATCCTGAGACACTGTGTAAGGAAATTAATCCTAAAGAAAAAATCTATGTTCATAGAGGTATTAATTATACATTACACCAGAAAAAAGTACAAACATAGGGCTAGCAGTAGAAAAACTGTTAAACTGGGGGCACCTGGGTGGCTCAGTCGGTTAAGCGTCTGACTCTTGGTTTTGGCTCGGGTCATGATCTCAGGGTCCTGGGATGGAGCCCTGCATCAGGCTGCGCACTTAGTTCAGAGCCTGCTTGTCCCTCTCCCTCTGTTCCTCCCTGTGCTCTCTGGCTCTCCCTCCCTCTCTCTCTCTCTCTCTGTTTCTCTTCAGCTCATAAATAAATAAAAAAATCTTTAAAAAAAAAAAAAGAAAAAACTGTTAAAAGTGTAATAAGTCCACTTATGGAATGTTATATTCAGTCATTAAAATTAATAGTTAAGGAGAACAGGGAGTAGATTCCCTGAGGTGTTAGTTAAATGACAAAAATGAACTATATGTATATTTAGTTTTTTACAGTCATGTGTAACAACAATAAAAAAAGTTTATATAGAGAAAAAAAGACTTTCTTTAATAGCACCAAAATACTACACTAGTTGTATTGGAGTAAAAAGAATCCAGGTGGGTGGTTTGTTTTTTTATCTTTTTTTTCCTAATTAACTTCAATGTGCTTATAATAAATTTTTTACTAACTTTGTTCTTTATAAAGTGTGTTTCATTCTAGTAAAGTGCCAAAAAGTGATTTTCCTTTAATGAATGTTATAAACTAAGCAAGAGAAGATTTAGGTTTTCAATTTATATGCATTTCCTTAGCATTACTGTCTGAATTCTTAAGAATGCCATGCCTAAGGGTGAAATTTAGAAATGTGGGTAACTTTATTGAAAGAACTAAAATTTTTATTCAGTTTTTTTCCTTTCTAGCTGACTTTGGCGTGGCTGCGAAGATAACAGCCACCATTGCAAAGAGAAAATCTTTCATTGGCACTCCCTACTGGTAAGATGATATTACGGTTGGGTTTTGTGCATTTTCATTTCTTCACAGTTGGTGATCAGCATAGATACTTAGTGATACAATTGATAGTTGACTGAAAGTCTGAAAATTTATATTCTCCTTGATTACTATCATACTTTTGATTGGGTTAGGGAACTTTGATATCCCCCACTCATGCTCTCTCTTTCTCAAATAAATAAATAAAATATTTTTAAAAATAAAAAATAAAAGCAACTTCTACCTTGTGGATATTTAATATAAATTAATTTTAAAATAGCAAACACTAAAAAAAGAGTATTTCCCCCAAGTAATATTTATACTTTATAACTTCAAATGCTGTCATTATATACCACTGAATCCCAAATGGTAACGCCAACTCAGCTACTAAATTGACCTTCCATCTTAGATACATTCGCAGTTGTTTGATAATAGCTGTACTCCAACATCCACAAGCATTTTAGACTCAAATCAATCTCTTCAGTCAACCCCTTTCTTTCAGTCCCCTCTGCCACTGCATTTGAAAAGTCCTTTATCTTTTTTCCCTTGTATTTTTGAAATAGTCTTCTGACTCGTTCACCCGACTGTTTTTACCTCCTCTCATAGTGTCCTTCACATTGCCATGAGTTTCAGATCAAATTTACCCCCCAGAATTACCCTATTTTCACAATAAAGTCTAAAGTTCCTTATATAATCAGTAGGCCATTCATTATCTAGCTCCTACCTCTGAGGTTCATTTTGCAGATACTTTTTAGACTCTTTCAAACTACCTGTGGTAAACGACCAATTTTCTAAAATTCCCTGCTCATGACAGACTGATACTTTAATAAAATAAGTTAGAAATGAATTAGTAAACAATGATGGAGTATTTGGACAAGAGTTAATACTGTCAGTTTTTGTACTTATCATAGACTCATACCGAGCAGTTTACGGCCCCATGTAAGGCTGCGGGTCATGCGTTGAGTAGCAGTGTCCTGTCACCTTTCCAGGTGTCCGTGCTCTCTTCCTGTTTCCCTGCATTTGCACTTGTTTCCTCTGACTAAAATGTTGAGGCTCTTCGCCCTGCCATAGCTCCCTGCTGATTCATTCTCACCTCCTTTGGGAACATTTCTGACCTTCATGGGGATTTAGGTATTCTTTTCCCATATTATATGACAAGATTCACAAAACAGAAACTAAAGTAAGACAACACAGTTTTTCCTCAGAGCATGAGTCTTCAGAGAAGATCCAAGATTTTTAAATAATGAATTTTAAAAGAGTATATCTGTATGTATATGGTCTTTACTAAGCCTTTCCTAGTAAATATCTGTCAGCCTCTCTCCCTCTAGTTTAGTGAATATAACAAAAAATAGCAGATTTCCTATCATTTTTAAAAACTAAAGATGTTATATTCATTGATTCCTTCTAGGATGGCCCCAGAAGTTGCAGCAGTAGAAAAGAACGGTGGCTACAACCAGCTCTGTGATATCTGGGCGGTGGGAATAACAGCGATTGAACTTGGGGAACTTCAGCCGCCTATGTTTGATCTTCATCCAATGAGGTGTTCTCACTATCTACAATTATACAGTTATTCATAAAGTCTCCGAGGAGAATGAAATATTATGTCCAAATAGCCCAGGTGTTGTAGGGACCTAGGGGTAATCACTTGCACCTAATACCTGCTCTCTTTTATTGCTCTTCTAAGGCAGCATGGAGTGAGTCGTCAGTACTACTTGAAGCTTTTCCATAAAACAAATCTTTAGTAATCACACTAGGACATAGCAGTTATAATTTAGAAAGTTTTTTTAAGTCTTTACATTCATTCTTCCATCAATTGAACTTGTTTCTTTTCCTCTTTTAAGCAGAATTATAAGCAAATGATAAAGGATGTAGATGAGAGTTTTTTTCTGTTCTCTTTTGATTTTGTTTCTTTTTCTTTTGTCAAGGGATAATGAAGAGGTAGCTATGCTTAGCATAATTATTATTTACATTTTAGGGCATACTATCTCTCAAAAAATATTTGAGAGCCTTTGAAAGGATTTTTAATATTTTGAAGTAAAATATAAGTTGAGCTAAAATTTGAACTGTTCATTAGTGTAAAGTTGAAAAGAAAACAGAGTGTGGAAAGTGTTCTAACATGATAGACTGTGGATTAGTGTATATTACATAAGGAATTCATTTAGAGGCTATAGGCAAAAGATTATTTATGAACAAGTACCAGATACAAAGAAACGTGAAAAACTATTTGACCTCATAAGTAACTAAACATACACAAGTTAAAAGATACCTACTTTTAGCTGGAATGCCATTAACTAGAGACCTTCAGGAAAATAATTTGATGTTGCTTGTTACGGGCAATACAAATGTTTCATTGATTCTACTACTTGGAAAATTATGCTTAGGATATAATCCAAGAAAAGGAAAAGCTAAGAATTACCCATTTCAGGTTAACAAGGGAAAAAAAAAATCTAAACGTCCAATAGCTGGTGAATTGTGTGGTTTTTAAAATTTTTTTTTTTTTTTTAGTTGGTGAGTTGTTCAGCAAATTTTTTTAGCAGTTAAGGGCAGCTATTACATATGTATAAACCAAAACAACATGGAAAATTGATTATTAGTGAAAAAACAATGTAATATTACCTAATATAATAATTGGTTATATAAAGAACTAAAGAGCGAAAGGTTTGAAATAATGTCTCAGGGTAGTAGGAATATAAATATAGGAATCATTTCATTTTTAAGAAGATAAAATATCTTTGGTATTTAAAAAAAGACTAAGGAGTTTGCTTAGAAACCTGTAAAGGGTTTTGTAGGAAATACTGAAATAGAGCATTTTAGAACTTCCTTCTTAAATCTTCCATCCTTCTGCCCCCACAGCCCTAGAAAATGAGTCAAAGGTGAATTCGTAGAGAGAATCTTCTCGCAGGTTGACTTCTACATCGTTCATAATGAGAAAATGTGGAAAATTGTTGTCCAAAAGAGGGGAAAAGACTAGGAAGTAGATATAATTTGCCCATATACCCCAAATAATTATAGAGACAAATCTTCCATTAAGCATACAACCCAATGTTAGGGTAACATATCATCTCTTTGTTACAAAATGATACATATAATTACTATATATATACTTATATATATACTTATATACATATATATGTGTGTGTATATATATATATATGCGCTAGTTCTATATGTTAACAGTATTGTAATAAAACCCTTTTCTAACATTTGGTAGCTTCACCTTGTGAATAAGAACTTGTTTGAAATTTAAATATCCTCTGTAGCTAGGAGAAGTTTTCTATAAGGTATTCAAAATATAAAAAATTTAATTTCCAGGGGTGCCTGGCTAGGTCAGTCTTAATCTCAGGGTTGTAAATTCAAGCCCCATGTTGGGTATAGAGAGCACTTCAATAAATAAATAAATAAATAAATAAATAAATAAATAAATAAATAAATAGTAAAAAAACACGTTATTGATAAACAACAAAAAAAAATCTTTTAAAAAAAATTTAATTTCTGTATTCCATACCAGCTTTCATTAGTGCCTGCATATTTAATAATTTGTATAAATGCATTACAGAATATTCATTCTGATTATTAGATGAAGTAATAAAAGTATTTCAGTATTGCTCTTTAACTGAAATTTTTATTCCAGGGCCCTCTTCTTAATGTCAAAAAGTAATTTTCAGCCTCCAAAACTGAAGGACAAAACAAAATGGTAAGGTAATGCATATATAGACTTACAGAGTTTTACAGATGATAAGGAGACAGGTTCCGTTCCCTTATCTTATAGACGATGACACTGAAGCCCAGAGCTATTAAGCAGTTTACCTGAAGTTAGATATCTGATTTACTTGCAGAGCTATGGCAACGATGTAAGTTTATTCTCTTGACAATTCCAGTTTCTTAGGAACTTAGAGTGACAAGGAACCCACATCAATCCAAAAGATTTTTATAATCTGCTCTGGTAAAACTGTGATCATTTTTCTTAGTTTTTTAGAAGCTTGGGTAAGAGGTATGGTCAGGAAACCACTGGAGATGAATAGATTAAAATTTTAGAGATTCATATCTTTGCCTTGGATTCTATTACTTCTGTTAATGACATGTTGACTTTTATCGAAGGTGATATGAAAAGTTTTCCCAAGTGCCATGACACTTACCACTGTTGACTTCTGCCTTCTTTACCTAATATTCAAAAAGGTTATTATTTATTTTCATCCTCCTCTCTTCTTTCTCTTACTAAGTAAGGCAGTTTGCCTCTTCTTAAATTCCATTAGGACATTTTTAATTGGATGATAAAAATTGAAAAATATTTTTCTGGTAATGTTTTCCCATACATTTAATAAAAGAAACCATGCAAATAAAAGTTTCCAAGTTCTTATTCAGGAATTCAGGAATTCTTCATCTAGATTTAATGGATCTTTTATGGGAGGAGGCCCAGGGACTCCCCAAATTCTGTGTGTATTTTCATAGGGAGACAGTCCATATCTTGTTTCAGATTCTAAGAGCTCTGTCCCCAAAACAGGTTCTAAACTGTTTTATGTTTTACTGGCCAGTCTGTACAGAGTATTACTTAGGAGCCAGGCCATTCTGGGGATGATGCCAGAAGTGAAGGGAAAATCACACTGGAAATAAAGAAGTTTATATCCTACTGTGGTTGTATTCTTTTGTGGTGATACGGGTTTCTTCCTAATCCTTGTTACCCTAAGCTCCTAAGCAACTGGAACTGGAGGACTTTGTGGCAGGAATGACTGGATATTCATTCAGGAATGAATGACTACTAGCCGTTATGGCTAAATTCACAGATTCCAGAGCAGTCGTTGCCATTGGAGTACCTTTGCCAGTCTCAGGGTCCTGTTTGACTTTGTTGTCCCCACCACAAGTCACCGAATATAATGCAGTGGTCTGTTTTCTCTGCAAGAGAACTGCTATGTGGTTGCCCTTATTCCTAAGAAATTCAGTGACCCTATAAGGGTTTAGATAATCTTTTACATTACCCATCATACTCCATGCCATTCTTCTGGTATAGGAAAACATTTATATGTTATATAAATTTAAGCAATGAGAAAAGGCCATTTTGCTTCCTAAGTGGCACCTATAACACAAGATTATAAATCCTGTAAATGACACAACTGCCCATTTCTATTTTTAGTGTATTTTTTAAAGGTTATATGTTACTGTTTTGTTAACTAATTTCATTTTACTTGTAGACGAAACTGACACTTGTTTTCAAGGAACATACTGTGCTTTGGGTTTTGTTTTTTGGCTTATACAGAGCTAAGAGGCCCAAGAGAAAAATCATGTGTTTCAGACTTTCTAACTGCTTATAAATTAGTTTTATTTAGTAACACCAAAAAACTAATATTAGTGAAATATTTTTGCACATGTCTCTTTTTATTTGAAGGTCATCAACATTCCATAATTTTGTCAAAGTAGCACTAACCAAAAACCCCAAAAAAAGACCAACCGCTGAAAGACTTCTGACTGTAAGTCAATTTAAATTATAGGGGAATTTTCTGTAGTTGGTGCAGTAAGTAGGCATATCACTTGAACAAAAGTATTTATGATTTTTAATATGAAAATTTAGTAATCTCTTACTGCAGGGGTCAGCAAACTTTCTGTGAAGAGCTAGATAGTAAATGTTTTAGGCTTTGGGGCCACACAGTCCCTGTTGCAACTACTGAATTTTGCCATTGAAGCACATAAGCATACACAGTATACTCGAATGGGTATGGCTTTAATACTCAACACTTGATTTACAAAAAGAGGCAGTGCCCCAAATTTTGCCCATCAGCTTTAGTTTGCCAACCTCCGCCTTAGAGGAAACTCTTAAAAATGTTGCTGTCATCTTTCTTGGTTTCCTATGTAAATTTATAGAATGCTCTGTGTGTAATGTATTTGTAAAATACTTTTATATTAGAAAAAGTCAATGATTACAGCAGCCTAAGGAAACCTTATTTAAATGTCAAAATTGAATTATGTATCTTTGTATATTTATATAATGTTACTGAATTAAATGTATGCAAATGTGGAATACACGTGCTTTTTTCTTACTGTGATACGGACTGTACCTCAGTGTTCATTTGCACATGTATCACTGTAGTGACAGGAGCAAGAATGTCTAGTTGTTATAGCCAAGGTTGTAATTTTACAACCTAATGTAGATTAGATAACTTCACTTAGAAAAATTATTCATATTATAAACTTACTCCACAAGGCTGCTTTAGTTTGATAATATATAATTATGGTTTCTCTGATTAATATTTTTTACTAATACATTCTCTAATTTATTTGTATTGGTAGGCTCCCATATGCTTGTCTCTGAAAGTTCAGGAAAAGTACAAATAACATTTTCTGTAAACCATTGATGTAAAAGCATACTCATGAAATTTTGTTTTGTTTTGTTTTGACTTAGCATACGTTTGTAGGGCAGCCAGGTCTCTCTAGGGCCCTAGCAGTTGAGCTGTTGGACAAAGTGAATAATCCAGACAACCATGCACATTACACTGAGGGAGATGACGATGACTTTGAGGTAAAGAGTGTTTGCAGTCTGATATTTGAAAATAAATGTTTAATATGGTCTGAGAGTTTGTTTCCTAGTTTACTGTTTTGGTTATAACAGATTTAGCCAGAAAGATTAATTAGCAATGTAAACTAAACTTATCCTGCATATAATTACCAGTTGATTCTTTAAAAGAAATTTGCAGTGTAACATATATAACATAACTGGTTGACACTTTTTCTGGAAAGAACGAGGATTACTAGTCTAATTAAAACTACTTATATCATTTTATTTTCCTAGTTGGTTTGCCCAAAGTTATTAAGAGGTAGCCAAGATTAGAATCAGATCTTTTTCACCTCCCAGAAATCCAGAAGGGCTTTCCCTTCTCCCTGGACCTCAGATTCTGTAGTGAGAGTCTGATCTTTCTCTAATGAGAAAGGACATCTATTTCTAAGGAAATAAAAGATTTTAGGAACATTGCTTTGGACCAAGAGAATAAAGAGTTAGCCAGAGCACATGCACATATGATTTTTCATAAGAGAGACTCTTTAGAAATCCAATTGGTCATTTTTTAGTTTCTTTATTATACAGGTTATTAACAGAATACAAATTATTTTTAAAAATTAAGTTGAGGTTCACATAGATATTTTATCCTTTCCAATACTTGCTGAAGACTGTTATATTTTATATTATTACATGTAGCACTAGTCTTATGTTTTCCTTCTCTGAAAATACTATAAAATCTTTTTGAATATATTCTATTTAACAACAAAACTTGTAAATCAGGAATGAGGGACTTCCTGTCTGTTGGCAGATACCTACTTAAGCTTGTATAAAACACAGCTGTACTTTTTCTCCGGTGTTTCTTCCTCTCCTTTTAGGATTTCTTTTTGTTTCTGTGTTTCTCTGAATTTGTCTCTTCATTTCTCTTTATGCCTTTATTTCCTTTTATATCTCTACCTTCACTCTGGCAAGACTATAGAGCCAAACTTTTTGTTATTATGTATTGAAGGAAATGTTCTACTTTATGTTTTTAAGTTTTGAATTTTACTATTGTGTATGTTCCACGTAGGAGTGAGAACATATGATAGTTGTCTTTCTCCACTTGACTTACTTCACTTAGCATAAGCCTCTCCAGTTCCATCCATGTCGATGCAAAGGATTACTGCTAGATTTTGATTTGAATGCCTGGGTGGGTATAAAAGTGTGTAATTGAGGTAGGAACACTAGAGTAAAATCAGGTTTGGAAAGAAAGAGGAGTTCGGTTTTATGTATAGTAATTTTGATGTTGCACACGACTTCCAAATGGAGAGTCTCGTAAGGAATCAGATATGTGGTTGTACCTCGGGGAGAGAAGCTCGGACTGCAGGGGTGTATTTGGAAGTCATTAAGTATAGAAGTAGTTAATACCTTAAGGAGTAAATGTGATCACTCAAGGGAAGCATGTAGAATGAAAAAAGAAGAGGGCCTATGACAGCATCCTGAGATTTCTCCCAAAATTTAAGAATCAAGTAGGCTAGGAGGCACCTGGGTGGCACAGTCAGTTAAGTGTCTGACTCTTAGTTTCAATCAAGCCCTGTATCAGGCTCTGCACTCAGCACGGAGTCTGCTTAAGATTCTCATTCTCTCTCCCTCTGCCCCCCTTGCGCTCTCTCTCCCTCCCTCACAGTCTCTAAAATAAATAAGTCTTAAAAGAAAAGAAGCAAGCAAGCTAATAGGAATGGCAAAGGTTTGATAAAGACCATTAAAAGAAGGAGGGAAAGTTTTAACAAGAATATTGCCTAAAAGATAAGTTAAATCTTTGGATTTAGGTGGTGGTGCTTGACTACTTTTTTAAAAGGATAATACTCAAATTATCGAGGTGAAACTAGAGTGGAGTGGTTTGGAAGACAAGTATAACAATACATTTACGCAATTTAGTTGTGAAAGGGAGAGGTAGGATGAACAGTAGCTGGAGGAAAGCGAGTTGGTGGGGGATTTATTTAATTAGTTATTGTTTATGAGGGAAAGTAATTTTGAACGGGATTAAATGCTTATGAAAAGGATCCAATAGATAGAGATAAAAAAGATTTAAGAGAAACGAAATGAATAGGCAAAGTCTCTGAGAAAGGAGGAGAGGCTGGGATCTAGATTATGAGACACTTGATCTTACGTAATGAAACACTTCTCTTGCATGAGAGAGGAGGATAGTTCATGTTGTCGCCAGAAGATATCTTCTATTTGATGATTCCAGTTTTCTCTGTGAAGTAAATGGCAAGGTCATCTCTTGAAAGTCTGAGGGAAAAAGAGTGTGTTTGGAGAGTATGGAGAGAAGGTGTGAAATAGTAATTGAGGAGAGCGGTTGGGTTAAATGATTAGACGAGTGTTCGTGGGCAAAGTTGAAGCCTCAGATGAGACGAATTTTCAGTGTGTCGGCTGGGTGACTTTCCTCCAGTAGTGATTGGTATGCCCAATATAAACACAAAGGTAGTTAGCTTAATTCATCCAAAGTTGTCATTTTGGCATGACAGAGTACTGAAGGACAATGGGGCAAAGGGAATTTAGGATATTGGCCAGAAATTGCTTGAAATTGTAGACCATCAGATACAAACTGGAAGGAAGAAGAGTGAAGGTAAGAGAAATGCTGATGGAGGGTAACAAGGTAATGGGTCGATGGACTTGGGATTCCAATGTAAACCTGAAGTAGTGTAATGGGAGTAAATGAGACTGAGCTGAAAGGCTGAGAAGTTTGGAGCATAGCGTGAGTTTGAGTATCAGAGCTGATGGCAAGGTCCAGGGCGTGATTTTGGAATTGAGAGTGTATTGAATATAGAAGTCTGGGAGAGTGAGATGAGGTCAGAAAACTTAAGTCCCAAACAATGGATTGTTGAATTCCCTTGGTATGATGGTGGGTCTTGAAGTAGAGGAGAAAACATATGAGCCACTGTCCTTCATCAGTGAATGAGAGTGAGTCATTAGAAATTTGATAGGTGACAGTTGAGCTGAAGGCATAGTTTCAAAGGATCAGGAACTTATGCAAAAGGGTGTAAAGTTAGCAGGCTTCTCACTTGATTTACTATAGTAGTCTTACGCAGTGTCTCTGCATCCAGTATTTCTCCCCTCCGTACCTTCTTACACATTTACCCAATTACTCTTAAACCTGACTCTGAAATACCGCTCCTTTTTTGTAAAATCTCCAAAAAATGTCTTTGCCGAGAAAATAAAATTGAGAGTCCTCAGCTGACATTAGGAGCCTTTCATGATCTGGCTCATCCCCCGTCTGTCTGTCCAGCTTTGTCATCTCTTCCCTGAATCTTCACTGAAGCCAGATAGTAACCAACCCCCGTTGCCCTGAATGCTGCAATTTCTTTTTCTTCTTGCATTACTTTGTTCACATTCTCTCTGCTGTCTAGCATGCTTCCCATACTTCTGCACATCCAGTGCCTACTGTCTTCAGTCCCAGATCAGATTCCAGCTCTGTCATGAAGAACTTCTCTATCCCTTCAGGCAGAAGTCATTTCTTTTTCATCAGGACATTAATAGTAATCGTCTTAATGAATGGCGTTGACCATTTTGTAATCATATTATTTGTGTGTCTTAAGTGCCTAAACTACAAACCCCTGGAAGATGAGATTTCTGACTTTCTTTGCATCTTTTCAGTATTTTATACAGTATAAACATGGAATAAGTGAATAACTTCTAAAGTATTTTAGTGTTCATTTTATTATGTTTGTCCTATAGTTTACAGTCATGTTTGTCAGTAAATGATCATTTAGTTGAAAAGTTTGACCTTTTAACTTTATCACTGAAATTTTTTAAAGCGTGTATATTATGCTTATATTCACAGCCCCATGCAATCATTCGTCACACCATTAGATCTACAAACAGGAATGCCAGAGCTGAACGGACAGCTTCAGAAATAAATTGTATGTGTTTGGTATACATTTCCAATTGGTGGTTTTGGAGGGTTGAGCTGGGTGTTTTTGTGGGTCTTTTTGGAATAATAGAATTTCAGACTAACTGAGGCTACATGCTTTAACATAATCAGAATACCTCTAAAACAGCTTGTTTCTCTGGTTTATAATGGAATTCTCTTGTTTTTTAATTAAATGGTTTTTATTTACTAATTGTAAAGGTAATGTATGTTCATCGTAGAAAATTTGTAAGAGGAAAAAAATAGAAAATTACCATTGCCCATAATCTCATCACCCAGTACCAACCCACAGATAATATTTTTGCTAAATTGCCTTCATGTTTTTCCATGACTGAATTTACTTAACATGGAAGCATTTTCAAAAAACTAGCCTAGCCTTTATAACCATTAAAGGTTGCATCGTTTTTCACTGAGGTGACACATTATAGTTGAATAATTTCCTGTTGGACATTGGGTTGGTTTCAGTTTTTTAGTCAGGTTAACAGGAGAGATGAATCTTTTCTAAAATATATACTTAAAAGGGGAAATTTATATTTAGTCAATAAATTAATCATTGACAAATATTTTATATCAAGGATATTTGTCACTTTAGCCAAATTAATTTAGAAGAACGGATTTGCAAAGAAATTTTAGGTATGAGTATATTGATTTAAATGCATCCTTGTTTCAAGAGAGATTTTTAAAAGTTTACAGTAAAATAAGATAAAAAATTATAACTAATGAAGATAATTTATTAAGTATTTAGGCTAATTAGAATTGTTGCAGATGAACATTTTGTTGAAGTCTGAGTTTTCTTGAACCCAAATTTTTCTGGCTTTCTGGATACAGCTTTGGAAGGTCAGTGGAGAGTTAGAACGTCCTTCCGATACCCATCAATTCAGTCAGGCCTTTTCTTAGTTAAACCGGTAATTCGAGATTTTATCTCTTTGTTAGTCGCAGATTGCTGATATTTCTTATGCTGTCTTCTTATATAATCCCAAGTAAACTCCTTGGACTTCAAATACCATATAGAAAAGTAGCAAAGTTGCTCTTCCATTATAAAGCTATCTTCTTTATTTTTTGTAGGTGTATAAGTATTCAATCAATATTGTCTAACATCTATATTTTCTTCTATAGCTCTTGAATTTTGTGTCATATTTAGCAAAGCCTTCCTGATTATAAGATTACAAAAGAATTCTATTATTTTTCTTCTATTTTTACAGTTTTACTTTTTTAATATTTAAATCTTTGATACAAGATATTAATTTATTTGGTAAGAGGTATGAAGTATGGATTCACCTTCAGTTTCTTTTTAAATGACTACCCATTTGTCTAAATGCTAATTGTTAAAAACTTAATATTTTCACCAATGGAGTTGATATATCACCTTTATGATGTACTAAATGACCATATATATTTTTGGATTCTTTCCAGAAATTCTGTCATTGCATTAGTGTGTCTAGTCATGTGCCAATAACATAATTTGATTATTTTGTCTTTATAATACCTTTTAAAATCTGTTAGGACTAATCTTCCTCCTACTCCCCTCACTCCTCCCTCCCCACCCATACATATCTGTTGCTGTTCTTTGTTGTGATATTTGGCTGTTGTATTTTTCCACATAAACTTAAGAATCAGCTTATCTAGTTAAAAAAATTCTCAGTATTTGTACCGAGGTTTCATAAAAGTTCATGTATTAACTTGGGGAGAGTTGACCCCTTTATGATAGTCTGTCTTCTTAACTAAAATAGGCTTTTTCAGGGGTAAGTTCGAGACTTAGTTCTTCCTGAATTCCCAGGGTACTAATATCTTCATGGAGTAAGCTCTTTGTGCTTCAGTACCAGAAAAAAAATTGGTGAAGTTAAAGGTCATTTTATTGGTGACTTATCTTTACATTTTCTCAAGTCTTCTTTTGTGTCGATGAAGAACATTTTATAGCTTTGTTTTTATGTGTTTGTTTAATAGATTTTATATACACCTAGTTAGTTTTATTCTTAGTTTTTTGTTTCATTTTTTAAATTTGAACTGGTAACTTACACACAGTCAAATGCTTAGGTGCACTGTATAATGAATTTTTAAAAATGTATACACTCATGAAACTGCCACCCAGGTCAAAATATAGAGCATTATCAGAATCTCTGAAGGCCCCTTCTCTCGTGCTCCTTCACAATTAGCGCTCTTCTATCTTCCTATCCCCCTGCCCTTTCCGTTGCCCAGGCTCATCATTGTTCTGTTCTCTTGTCACCACAGATTGGTTTTTACCTTGATCTGGATCTTCACATAAGTGGGATATACAATTTGCACCGTTTTTGCTTGGTTTCTTCTGCTCAACATTGTGTCCGTGAGAGTCATTCATGTCATGTGTAGCAATAGTTCATTGTTTTCACAGTAATATAATATTTTATTGTATGATTATAACACAATTTATCCATTCCTTGGTTGATGGGCATTTGATCTGTTGCCAGTTTTTGGCTATTATAACTAGTATAAGCATTTTTACTCTATTTTTAGTGGACATAAGTAATTATTATGGTCTTGGCCTAAGTCTAAGACCACCAAGGATGAATGTGTAGTCCAGCAAAGTCAGGTTTGTTGGCTCCACGCAATGAGGGAAAACACACACTAGAGGAACCATGGAACATCTCATTAAACAAAGGAAAAGAAGAGTTAGAGTGTTTTGGAAAGAGTAGAGTTCAAGTGAAATGTGACAGCTTAACACAAAAGAGAGAGATAAATGATACGGTGAATATCAGGTCTAATACTGTGAAAATTGACCCAGAGGTCTGTTTTTTTGGAAACTTGGAATGCTGTGTTTGGAAACCCGTTTATTTGAAGTTCTGTCTGTATTTTTCAATTGGTTATGGTTTCTATTCTCCTGCTTCTTCTCCAGTTATTTTTTAATTATTATCATATCTTGGACTGGTTGTGTCCTCTTTATTCTAAAGGGTGTTTAAAGAGTTAATTGACTGGTACATCAGCTTGATCCTTTTAAGGCTAATGTCAGGCTTTATCAGACTATTCAGCAAGCTCTTTCCTCTGGTTAGAAACTCGGCTGTCTTTCCTGACACTCTGTGATCACCAGAATCAACGTTTAGCTCACAGCACTCTCTTAGCTGTTCACGACATACTTTGTACAGTCTTGCTTTTTTTCCCCCCCTTAATGAGCAATTTAGTATTCAACCAAAGACAAAGAGATCTCTTGCCATATTTCTAGAGCTCCTTCATGTAGCTTTCTCATTTCTGGCACCCTGCCCTTCAATTTCCCACCACCTAAGCAGCCCTAATCTCCAGTCTTTGTTTCCTGCACCCAGTAAGACTGTTACGCTCTCTTTGGATTCCACATTCTTGTGCCCTAGTTTGGAAAGTGCCTCCAGAAGGAAAGCCAGAGTGAATGTGGATCTTACCACTATGGATTCCCTTCTCTTAAGGATTACAGCCTTGTGGGGTCTGTTATCCACTACCCCAAAATAATTACTTCTTATCGTTTGTACGCACATTGGTGTTACATGTATGTAGGTGTTTAAAGCAGAAAGGTAAGTCCAATTCCTGTTACTTCATTATGGCTAGAACCTCCATCATCTTACAGACATACATGAGTACGTATAATAGAAGACCTCCCCATCTTTGAGTTTTCATAGGCCAAAGATGCACCCAAAGGGACTGTCAGTATTTTCTTTAAAACAAAACAAGTTGAGGTCCCATCTACCACATAAAACAACGATATTGGAGGCCATAGCATTTCTGTGCCATAAGTTACGGCTGCAATAATTTTAGAATAGTCATAAAGAATTTGATTTTTTTTAAGGAGTGATTTTCTTATGTTTTAAAACATCTTAAATGTTTATGAAACTCATGTTTTCTTGGAATTTCTTGTCTTGACATTTGCTTGATCTGTAATTCTTATTGTTAAAGTTAATAATGACATTTTCTCTTTCTTTTCTACACCTGCTTGCCTGCCAGTGTTTCTAGTTGTGATAAAAAAAAAATTTAGTTCAACTCTGTCTCAAATGAGTTGAAGTAGTGAATCAGAGTAGTGGTTTTTGAGTTAAGATATATTTTAATTATGTTAAGAAATAAGTCATTAATAAGTGAGAGCTTTTTATTTTAGGTTATTTTTGAAAAGTAGATACAATGTTTTATGAAATGTCTTTCAATCTTTTATTGAAAATTTTTATGACTGTTTTTGTTTAATGAATTATGTAAGTACTTTGTACTACTTTACAAATCTTTTTTAGGGATAAGAACAACTGGATCCTTTTTGAAAATGATTTTTTAATTTTTTTTTTTTTTTTGCCAATATTGTATTTGGGGATCTTGCATCTCTGTGATGCAGGTATGAATTTTGTTTCGTTTTGTTTTTTAGTCACATTAAATTTTACAATCTTAAATTTCTGTGTACTTTGGGGGGCACGTGGGTGGCTTAGTTGGTTAAGTGTCTGACTCTTAATGTCAGCTCAGGTCTTGATCTCAGCATCATGAGTTCAAGCTCCACGTTGGGCTCCATCCTACTTAAAAAAAAAATCCCCCCAAAACAACTGTGAGTAGAAAATAAGCCATCCTTTATGAGTAGATAATAAGCCATCCTTTTCTCTGTTTTAGAATATTTCCTGTAAGAGAAATTTGAGCAGGCCAAGTAAAATACACATTGAGCAAAATATATTAAATTTCCAAATACTACTGTAACATTTAATTTAAATACTGTTTGTTCTTTTTAGATAATTACAGCTAATTTGGGGAGGTTAATCCTTGCCATAAAGTTGTGGCCTTAGAACAGAGTCTGCAGCCTGGACAGGGAAGATTCTTAAAGTCTTTTTTCTTAGTCAAAGTCGATACTTTGATTAATTTTTTGAAATCTCTTATACACAAAAAGTGCTATTTAATTTCCTGATTCCAACCGAGAATTAAATAGAGTTGTTAAGAAGATACCAAATTGTTACCTTCTTTTGGTAAATATAAAAAGGGGTACTCTTGCAGTAAAAAATGAAAAGATTTTGTTTTTTCTTCTTTCTCCCTTCCCCTCTCCTCAGTACAAAGGCTTCTTGTTACATTCCTGAGACTAACCCTTTAAGATAGAGTTTGTGAATCTCTGTTACATGTTTTGCAGTTGACAAATTACAATTCGAACCTCCTCTGAGAAAAGAAACAGAAGCACGGGATGAAATGGTAGGAATTATTACTTTCAAAGTGCTTTACAAATTAAACTTTGAGAAAACTTATAGTTAGGTATACTTTGACTAAGGAACAAAGTTATATACTCTTCTAAGCAATAATTTGATACTGCATTTCACACATTAAAGTTTGAAAAAAAGCTTAGAGTTAGATATGTTTTGGGGCGCCTGGGTGGCACAGCGGTTAAGCGTCTGCCTTCGGCTCAGGGCGTGATCCTGGCGTTATGGGATCGAGCCCCACATCAGGCTCCTCCGCTATGAGCCTGCTTCTTCCTCTCCCACTCCCCCTGCTTGTGTTCCCTCTCTCGCTGGCTGTCTCTATCTCTGTTAAATAAATAAATAAAACCTTTAGATATGTTTTGACTAGCGTATAATGTTAATATGCCATTTTAACCATTCAGTTTGATCCTTCTGAGTCTTTGGAAGGGTTTACGTGAAGTTATTAAATATATGAATTTCATGCTCAGCTTTACGCTCTCAGGATCTTTTTTCTTATCCACTCTTTAGGTTTAGAGTATATTTTTGCATTACCTTACTGGTTTTACTATTTATTTGTTAATATAGCTTCTTTTTTAACCATTGCTCTTATTTTGAGGTACTGTTTAGTTAAACCTTTCCTTATCTAAAAGGAAGTAAATAATAGAGCTGCCTAGATGTTATCTTAATATTTACTGTATTTTTCAGCTTTGGCAAAGTGTAATTTTTAGAGGAAATGTCTTCTGTTAATGGAGCTCTTCATTCTTAACATTTGGCAGCACTGTTCTTTTTACTGTATATATTGCTGTATATAGAATTCTCTATTTCCATGCCATTGGGCAAAGAATAGCACAGGAAGTTCATGATAGTTTAATAATATGTTGTTTAGTTTTCACACTAATGGATTAGTGATGCAGATAATTCAGAGTTATGTTTTTCTGTTTTATTTGGACTATAATAGCAATGGTAAAGACGGCTTGTCATTTGAAAGTATATTTAGTATGTTTAGGGAACTTCTTCAGTATAAGTCAACTGATAGTGAATCATTGACCTAAATATGTCAAATGACAGCAAATCTAGCTGGGGATTAAAAAATTGATTGAAAGCCAAGATGATTAACAATCATGACACTGAATATTTTCTTGAATCATTTAAGATGATTAATACCTGTTATAAGGGAACATTTTAAATTATTTTTTCACCTTCACAGGGAGTGTCATCAGACCCAAACTTTGTATTACAGTGGAATCCTTTTGTCGATGGTGCAAATACTGGGAAGTAAGTTGTTTTTTAACTTAATAACTATATTTTACTTGATTATATGAGAACAGTATTTAGAGGGAGTGGTTTATTCTAATAAGTTTTAATTTTTTAAGGAAATTGTGCTGTGCCTTTTATCAATGTAAAGCTTCTTTTTTTTTTTTTTTTAAAGATTTTATTTATTTATTCGACAGAGATAGAGACAGCCAGTGAGAGAGGGAACACAAACAGGGGGAGTGGGAGAGGAAGAAGCAGGCTCATAGTGGAAGAGCCTGATGTGGGGCTTGATCCCAGAATGCCGGGATCACGCCCCGAGCCGAAGGCAGACGCTTAACTGCTGTGCCACCCAGGCGCCCCTCAATGTAAAGCTTCTGACTTTAATTACCAGAAGGCATTATGTGTTAATCATTAAGGTTTTTCGAGTTTTCTTCTTTAAATCAGAACTTAGTATGTGTAGTGTTAATTTACTGAAGGATGAGTTACATAATGTCATGGGAAGAAATACTATAGGAGGAGTCGAAAAGCCCCAATTCCATCTCTGCAGTGTAGTTTCTTCATATTCTAGACCTGTCTTCCCCCAACAACTAAATTACAGGCCAGCCTAAGTGTTCCAAGCCTGTTTGTGCATTGCAGTACCTCGAGAGGTCTTTGGAAATAGAGATTTCTGGGCCCTCCGCATTCAGCTTATAGGTCTGGGGTTGGCAAACTATGGCCTGTAAGCCACATCTGAGCCACTGCATATTTTTTGTATAGTCGACAAACTAGAATAGTATTTAGATTTTTTTAGTAGCTGAAAAAAAATCCAAAGAAGATTGATATTTAAAGAAGATTGATATTTTGTTACATGTGAAAATTACATGAACATTTCAGTGTTCATAAAGCTTTGTTGGAACACAACCATGCTTTCACGTTATAAAATGAAAAAAGCTATGGCTTTTATCTTTTTATATGGCTTTTTTTTTTAATATGGCTTTTATAACTTGAAAAAAGCTATGGCTGCTTTCACGTTATAACAAAAGTGTTATGTAGTTGTGAGCACTGTATAGACCAAAGTCTATAACATTTACTGTCTGGTCCTTCACAGAAGGTAAAGGTGATGCAGATGTCGCTGATGTGCGGCTCTCACTGAGGCAGCAAAGGGTTTGATGACACAGCCACTTAAATCTGTGGTTCACACTGACTTCCAGCTCCAAAATTCTGAATCTGTTCTACTACTACGTTTAATTCATTTTTATTACATACTGAATATGCAAAGCAAAACCCTAAAGTTAAAAAGACTTTGTATTCATTTTATGAAAATCTATTTTATAGTCCTGCTGATACAGTTTGACACGATGAGGTCTTAAGTTTTCCTGTAGGTTTTTAAAATACTCTTCAGCATGATCTAGTTGTCTTTTATATCCCCTGAATATAAACAGATTTTAATGCACATTTAATGGGGTCTCTTTTATGTTATCGTTTACCACCGTCTGAACTGCACGTTTCTCTTTGCGCTAGATCAACCTCCAGACGCGCAGTACCACCCCCCCTACCTCCTAAGGTGAGCTACTTGAAGTTTTTGAATAAACCCTTTTTTAAGTAATACAATAATTAAATTTAAAAAGTAATTTTATTGAATGTGCTCAAAATTCTCTTAAATATATTTTAGATAAATGCAGTTTTCTTTAAGAGGAGATTTCAAAGACGTAAAATATATATTAAAAAAATCATAAGAAATACAATATTTGGATAGCTATAAGAAAAAGGTAAAAATAAGTTCTACTCATTTGAGAGAAAACTGCATGGAGAGGAAATAGAGTTCATCATTTATAATCCTCATTCACTACTATAATTTGATATTTCAGTGGAGTCATACTTCATTAAGTCCTTGCTTGTTTCTATTTATTAAATATTTTGTGAATTGTTTATATAATTTTATCAGTTAAAATTATATCCGTTTTGATTGGGGGGTGATTAAAAAAAATCACATGCCAAGTTCTTAGTTGTGTTGGACAGTAATTCAACTCTTGTTTGCTTTGCTTACTTAGAGCAGTGATTGAATTATATAGACGAAAGAAAAAAAAGACATATTCCCTTTCTCCTAAAGTCTTTGATGCATAATGATAATGGCGTGTTACTGTTTTGTATCTAAATTTATTAAAGCACTTTTGTGTCTTACTATCACTAGCCAAGGATAAACAGCTACCCTGAAGACAACCTCCTGGATGAAGAAAAGTCATCAACTGTAAAACGTTGCCCTGATACAGAGAACAGAGCTCCCCAATTTCTCAGAAGACAGAGTAGCCCAAGTTGTGGTCCTGTAGCTGAGACTTCCTCTATTGGTATGGCTAGCAGTATCAGCAGTCCTGGAGTACATACAGCTAGATACTGTGATCTGGGTAAATAAATCAAAGTGAAAACTGAAGAGAAAGCCATGGTCATATTTTCAAAGAATGTCTTCAGTCAATCTTACAACTATTTAAAGCTTTCTGAAGTTATTTTAAATTCCACATGGATGGGCTATACACAGATTCAGTGCAGTTCAATCCTAATTTGACCCCTTACTAAATATGATGGGGTCTAAGAATGCTGAATGGATGTTCCCACCCGTCAGAGGTTCCGGATTTGTAGCAGAAGGTACACCCACATACCCATAACATTGGACAAGACAGCGTGTATAAGTGTCTCAGACAATAATTATATGTAGTAAAAAGGAAAGATTTTTAGGAAGATAAGGATAGGGAATAGAAGGGGTGGGCCCTTGCAGAGTATTAAAGGACTTGGTTGAGCCTTCGTGAGGGAGAGCCAGTGCTGACAGGCATTCCTGGTGAGCAGGAAGGAATAAACAAATGTACTGAACCATGAAAATCTGGATCGTGTTGTAATGGTAGTCTAGTCTGAGAGAAGTGCGAGCTTTTGAAAGTCATGTACTGGGAGATAGGACTAGAAAGGTGGACTGAAGTCCACTTACGAAAGGCCTTGAATATCAGCATAGCATTCATTTAGCGTTTCTTTTTCTCCTAATATGGAAAGACATTTGGTGTTTTCATGAATTAGGACCACTGCTAACTATGCAGTGCTACCTCTGTAGAATCTAGGGAAGGGCACCAAAGACACTTTTACTGATCTGCCAGTGGAGAAGGATCACCCAAATGGTATACAGGTACTGGGGGAAAGGGAAAATTAGTTTTCACGGAGAGTACTTATTTGTGTGTTCATTCGGCTTTTAACCATGATTCTTTTTAGGAAATGGTGATGGTATTTCAAAACTGATTAGTGAAAATACAGAAGGATCAGCACAAGCACCACAGTTACCACGGAAAAAGGACAAGCGAGATTTCCCGGTGGGTATAACCGGCGTTTGGTGATTAATTGTTACTATTACCACGTCCATCATATAAGAGGCAGTGCCGTGTCTGTTTTGGTGGGCAGGGGGGCAAAGTCTGTTTAAGTCAAGAATTTGAATAACTGAAATTCCAAATGTATAGGGTTTTTTTAAGGCTTAAGAGATCTTATGGCATTAAAAATTATTTTTCCCACAGAAACCAGCCATCAATGGCCTTCCACCCACCCCAAAAGTGCTGGTAAGGAATATTTCTATGTAAACCACTTGCCAATTTCCATCTCTTTCGATGCAGCTGCAGATTTTTTATTTGCTGTCAAGTATCTTGAGCTATTGAAAGGAAGGAGTCACAAAATACAAAGGCATTAAATGTATTTTGATATACCATGGATCAAATCACGTACCCTAACTTGAGTGACTTGGTTAGAATTTGGAGAGTTTCACCTTTTGTAAATATGGCATTTGGGTTCTCAGATTAGCTTTCAAAGGCCAGTTTAACTTTAATGTGATAATAGTACTATGTTCTCTTCATAATGTGAGTTAAATATCTCTCTACCCCGAAGCCTTTTTCATATTGAACTATACGCAATGAAAAGGAACAGGGAAGCTTATGTTAATGCTTGTTCTGTGGCTCTTCAAGGTGGTTCAGCCAATTGTATGAATGGGATGCTTTATAAATTATACCTTCTTATTCAGTAAGTCTAATATGTAATGTAAATATTAGTCTTTTTGTCTATTTCACTATTACGGAGTTACACTGCAATTACAGTCCCTATGATATTGAGCAGAAATATCATCCATTGTTTCACATTCTTAAATGTTAGTCCTAAAGATAAGTGGTGACTTAAAATTCCTAAAATGTATCACTGACATATTGTAGATGTTTTGATGAATTTGATATTTTTGCCCTGAAATAGCAGATTACACAAAGGAAGAATAGGAGACTGTCTTGGTAGAAGGAGTTAAATGATACCAAAATAGGAATTTTGTTTTGTAATGAGACCATAAACATGCAATAAGAGTCAGTTTAGCATTTTGTAATAATCTTAGCTATTTTCTAAGACTACATAAAATTATCTAATTAAATAAGTCAATATTTCTTTCTTTGTAAATAAGATGGGAGCATGTTTTTCCAAAGTTTTTGATGGCTGCCCTTTGAAAATTAATTGTGCAACATCCTGGATACATCCTGATACAAAAGGTAAAATTTCTGAACTTTTATGTACATCTCTAATAAAATATTTGTTATGGAGAGGATCTTTATGGTCCGTGAACTGAGGTTGTTTACTTTAAAAATATGACTTCACAGACTAGGGCAGGTACCTGTAACAATCTAAATAAATAAAAGAGTTTTGGTTTAAGGTATTAGAATTTAGAGTATACAGGAAATGTTCTGATTAAAGTAGACCAAATAGTCATCCCAAGTGATTACAACCATAATTAGGAATTTTCTGTTCTATAAAAGGACAATACTAGGAGAATTGGTTAATTAATTAATAATTCAAATTATTCCAATAATCCAATAATTAATAATGTCCAATTAATTATATAACTAAATAATTAATAATAATTTCCTGATTTTGATCATTGTACTGTGGTTATGTAAGACCTTTTTTTTTTTTAAGAGATGGACAGTGAAATAGGAATAAAGCGATATTGTGTTTGTAATTTTAATAGTTCGGGAAACAAAAAAATGTGTATATGGAGAGTGAAAAAAGGATAAAGCAAAAGTAGTAAATGTTAATATTGGTGGAATCTGTGTGAAGGAGGAGACATTCAGGAATTCTTTGTACTCTTAAAACTTTTCTGTAAATTTGAAATGATAGCAAAATAACAAACTTTATTTTTAAAAATTTATACTGTGTATTTTTAAAGTGAGAAATCCTAATAGAGGTAAAAATTTGGCATCAAACAGATCTGAGTTTGAATTCCTGCTCTGTCATTATTATATGACTGTGGAAAGATACTTAAAACCTTTGGTTCTCAGTGTGATCGTTTATAACATAAGTACTCTTTTTTTTAAGATTTATTTATCTGAGAGAGAAAGAGAAAGTGAGTGGGGTGAGGGTCAGATGGAGAGGAGAGAGAATCTTCGTGCAGGCTGAGCATGGAGCTGGACGTGGGGCTCCATCCCAGGCCCCTGAGATCATGACTTGAGCTGAAGGCAGACGCTTAACTGACTGAGCCATCCAGGTGCCCCTAACATAAGTACTCTTAATTCTCACCTTGTTGCAAGGAAAGAAGAAGCCTACCTACCTGAGTGTCCAGCAATTAGCAAACAGAGGTTAGGCGGTAAAGGGTGTTCAGGAAATGTTTCTTTCCGCTTTAACACGGTAATAAAGACAAGTTATGTAATTATCTGTTTTAAATGCTACTATTAGATAGTATAACAGAGAAAAAAATATTTTTTTTTTATTTTAATAATGATTTTTTATTATATTATGTTAGTCACCATACAGTACATCCCCGGTTTTCGATGTAAGGCTCGATGATTCATTAGTTGTGTATAACACCCAGTGCACCATGCAAAGAAAAAAATATTTTTATCACTAAGGAAATGGGTCTTTTTTGTGTTTGTAACTTTTTATTTTGATATAATTTCAGACTTACAGAAAACTTAGAAAAATAATTCAGTGCAAGAAACTCCTCTATACTCAGAATCATCAGTTGTTTCCATTATCTACCTATGTGTGCATTTTTTTCTGAATTACTTGGGAGTGCTTCCCTATGCTTCATTTTGTAATTCCTAGGAATGAGAATTGTCTCTCACAAAGCCATGGTACAATTGTGAAGATTAGGAAATTTATCATTGATGTAGTCCACAGTCCATATTTATGTATTTTTTTAATTGAATTATAATTGACATTACAGTCCATATTGAAATTGTTTCAATAATATTCTTTTTTGTCTCCCGCTTCCTTTTTTACCCAGTCCAACAATATCCAATGCAAGACCACATGTTTCATTTAGCTACCACATCTCTTTAGTCTCCTCTAGTCTGGCACAGTTGCTCAACCTTCCTTTCTCTCTCTAGATCTTGACATTTTTGAAGCTATTTATTTTGTAGAATGTCCCTTAATTTGGGTTTGTCTGATGAGTCCTCACGCTGAGATCAGGTAATGAATTTTTGGTGGCAATATGAAAGAAGTGTTACTGTGCTCTTCTCAGCGCGTTTTATCAGAAGGCACATTCTATGAGCTTATCCAAATACCAGTGATATTAACATTGGCCAGCTGGTTAAGGTGGTATTCACTAGCTTTCTCCACTGTCAAGTTACTATTTTTCTGTTTCTAATTAATTAAATAATTACTTTCCTAAGCTGATTAATAAGTAGTATGGAATACATTGAGGCTATATAAATACCCTGTTGTTCGTTAGACCTTGACCAACTGGTTTTAGCATTAATTGATAGTCCACTGACAATCCATTGAGATCTATGGACAGTTTCCCTTCTTTCCCATTTATTTATGTACCTGTATTAGTTTGAACTTAGGAATTATTTTTTTTATTCAGTGAGATATGATCTACTATTGTGATTCATTTTAGCACTTAAATTGTCCCAGAATTTTTGAGCAGTGGGAGTTCGTATGTTCTATTTAACATTTGATCACTTCCTTACTTTCTGGCACAGCAAGATTTCTAGGCACATCTTACACTTTCCTTGCCCCAGAATTGGAATCAGCCTTTTCCAAGCAGCCCTGGTTCTTTTTAGTGGAAGGTAATATTTAGGAACCAAGATCTGGACACTAGGTGTGCTCATCGTTTCTGGTGTGTCATGATTTATAATTTCATTTTAATTTATAGTTTCCTTCTTCTAAGAGTATTTGAGATATGAGGCAAAAATATATAGCTGTGATGAAAAATCTTAAGACATAATAATTATGTTGAAAGGAAGGATTATATAAGTTAAGTAAGATAAAGCCAGTCGAGGCCTGGGTGTCTCAGTCGGTTAAGTGGCTGCTTTAGGCCCAGGTCATGATCCCAGCATCCTGGGATGAGTCCCGCATTGGACTCCTTGCTCAGCAGGGAGCCTGCTTCTCCCTCTGCTGGCCACTCCCCCTGCTTGTGCTCTTTCTTTCTCTCTCTCTGACAAATAAATAAAATATAACAAAATAAAAAGATAAAGCCAGAGTGAATGAGTAACAGAGAATAAATCTGCTTTTAAAAAATGAGATGGGGGGCGCCTGGGGTTGAGCCCTGCATTGGGAGCCTGCTTCTTCCTCTCCCACTCCCCCTGCTTGTGTTCCCTCTCTTGCTGGCTGTCCCTCTCTCTGTCAAATAAAAAATAAAAAAAAAATGAGATCGGAATTGGAGAAAGAGGTAAAGAAGATGGCATTTATTTTAGAAAATAATTGTTCTTTGGCTGGGCGGGTGGCTATCTAATTCTCAGCACCATTATAAAGGGGCGCCTGGGTGGCTCAGTCTGTTAAGTGTCTAACTCTTGATTTTGGCTCAGGGCATGATCTCAGGGTCATGGGATCGAGCCCATCATCAGGCTCTGTGCTCAGTGTGAAGTCTGCTGGAGATTCTTCTTTTCCCTCTGCCCCTCTTCCCACTTGCACACTCTAAATAAATAAATAAAATCTTAAAAAAAAAGACCATTAAAGTATAAAGCCATTTTAGTGAATTATTTCAGAAAATGATAGCAAATTCTCATGATTTATTTCAACTATTTTAGATCAGTACATTATTTTTGGAACTGAAGATGGTATTTACACATTGAATCTCAATGAGCTACATGAGGCAACGATGGAACAGGTAATTTAGGAGTTTTAACTCGAGAAATTAGTTTGGGTATATTGAATAAAATAAATCTTTTAATTTTAAATAAATTTTTATGGGCCTCAGTTTTAATTTTTATGATTTAAATATTTAAGGAGGTGAAATTGTACTTTTTACATGTTCATGTTACAAGTTTTTTTTTTTTTTTACTCTAAGGTTTTGGTAATTTACTAAAAGTTAGAAAACAGTGATTTTTATACTATTTCAGACTGTTGGAATTTGGACGTTAAAGCATAAGGGAATGAAAATCGGAGAATTTTAATTATCTTTTTCTCTTTATAGTTATTTCCTCGGAAATGTACTTGGCTCTATGTTATCAATAATACTTTAATGTCATTATCAGGTATGTATATAACAAAAATAATAAAAGTAAACCATAGACAAGCAGAGAAATACAGGTTTTTTTAGTTGAAGTTATAGTTGACACAAAAGAAATGTAATTTTAATACACAGTATTTTTAAATGTTGTTACTTTGGGTAACTATAGTATAGTAACTTTGAGACTTGCGGATGTTTTCTACCAACTTAGAATGGAAAGAAACCTTGAGAAAGGACCTGTGTTTAGTTAAGGTAGCACTTCCCAAACTCGCCCAGGAGCTGAACACCTGAGGAATATCACAGTGATTGTCACCTGAGGCCAGCCCCTTCCGCTCAGACCCCTCCCCTGCCGACTACCCTAGCACCGTTCGCCTTCCATTGACAATTAACAGTTGAAGGGAGAGTACCAGAGGACGCAGCTGCTTCCTTTCTCTGTGATCTTGAACAAGTCACCCTCTCTCAGCCTCAGTTTCCTTAATTGTAAAATGAGGATGATAGTAACAATACCAGCCTCATGAGGCTGCCACGAAGATTAGATGAGATGACAGCGAGCACTTAGCTTCCACGGTGAGAGCTTACACAGGTGTTTGCTGATAACATTCGTATTATGGACCAGGTGCTATAGCCATTTTGGACATATGTTTTAAACTCTTATAAACAAGTGTATTCCAGAGCAGCCTCTTCTAATTGTGATTTTTGTGGGGGTTTTTTTTTTTTTTTTGGTTGGTGTTGGGGGGCAGGGTAGGTGGTATTTTGGGCTTTTTTTTTTTCCCCAATCCGTACCTACCAAAACCTATTTTCTTACATTTTAGATGTGAGTGACTGCCTACAGGTTTGCTGCTCACTTTCATTCTGATACTAGAGTGTAAGGGCGTGCATTATTTCTGTCTCTTAATAACCCTAGTGCTATCACTATCAAAATAGCATTCACCCCTCTCTCTACTTGGAATAATTATTTTAGTATTTCTTAAATTTTTTTCAACTCTTCTTTATATGTGAGTATTATATCCGAGCTCTTATTTATGGTACTGTGTCAGGCTTTTTGGCATTAAGTGTACCTTTCAGCTATTTATGCTTTAAAGCATCAGTGCGCATACACAGCCTTACTGATAGGTGGATTATTACGAATTGTGGCCTAATTTAAGAAATGTCATTTTCATAATTTTAAGTATGTGTGTATAACTTGAACTCTTCCACTAACCATTGCCTAATAGAGATTCTTCAGAAATTTGTATATTTGAGCTGTTGACAGTGTTTACAAAAAGAACATATTATTTGATTATGCATAAATGACTTCTAAAAAGCTGGGGTCCTTGAAAAAGTACTTAATCACTTTGATTTTAATTATGCTTCCCCCAGTTTTTTTACTTGGTTTACCAAAATATTAATATATACTATTATAAAAATAAACCCAATTCTGTTTAACAATTCTGATATGCATACATATAAAATCACTTTCCTCTTACTCTCTTAACTGTTTTTATCCCTGCTCATAACTGCCTTTGGATATAAGCTTAAAAACCACATAGAATACATTTCATGTATTTATAAAATACCTCTAGGAAAACAGGGAAAAGTTAGCCTATAAATTAGTTATTTCCATATTCCAGTTAAAATGACCCATAAAACTGAATGCAGTTAAGTAGCAGAGCTCAGCAGGAGAAAACATTATTCTGCCTAAGGGTCTGCATTAGTGTGGACGTGCACACATACGTATCCACGTGTGTTTAGCTGCCTGGCTCCCTAACGTCCGGGGAATGGAGAGAAGAAGGCTGTGGTATGGTGTTAGGTAGAATGTTTGCATTCTAAGAAGATACAGGGAATTTTGTTGAGGATAAGACTCAATATTGTATCATAAAACTATATCATAGACAGCTGACACTTGAGTAATGCAGAGGTTAGGATTGCTGACCCCCGGAGCACTTGAAAATCCCTGTAATTTACAACTCCCAAAAACTGAAGTACTAATAGCCTGCTGTTGACTGGAAGCCTTATCAATACCGTAAACAGGTGATTGCCACATTTTTATATTTTATATGTATTATATACTGTATTCTTACAATAAAGTAAGCTAGAGAAAAGAATGTTATTAAGAAAATCATAAGGAAGAGAAAATACATTAACAGTACTGTACTGTACTTATTTTAAAAAGGTTCACATATGAGTAGACCCACAGCGTTCACACTTGATCTTAGCCAAAAGGCCGAGAAGCGATAGACCCACAGATTTCAAACTCATGTTCAAGGGTCAGCTGTATATTTATGTTTTCTGATAGTGTAATGATGAATACTTGTTTGTTGTTATAGTACCACACCGTGTATTAAGGACTCAATAGATGTTTCCCTTATCTCCCCCTGTGTAACACCTGTGGTTTTGATTATATGGAAATTGTAGCCCCGTTATCCTGGTATTATGGCATTTAATATCCGTTTGCTTTGCTCTTCTTAGTATTATAATCTGTTGTTATATTTAAGACTTCATTCACAATTTAGGCCAAGGTAATTTGATAAATTCTTGATAAATAGGTCTATCCCAGAGAGATAGTGTAACACAATTTTACAGAATTTCCCGTGTTACACTAAAATATTCACATGCACATCATTATAACTCAGTCCCTTGTACAACAATGTTTAATAGCTTTTTCCTTCTGTGTTGGCTTCATTAAGGGTTATATATATTCTGCCCAGAGCAGCTGTTCGTCAAAATATACATAATTCATGTGTTAGGAAACAGAATTATCTACCTTCTTAAACCTCTGTTATCTTTCCAAATGTATTAACTGGGTTTTTGTTTTTTGTTTTTTTGTATGTCTTTCTATTTTACTTGACTCTGAACATTTCTGGATTCCTTATTTTAGAAGGTAATTATGTTTTCTTTTGCTTGAAAATTCTTGTTTTTCTGCTGTAAAAGATTCCAATAAAAGTAACATGTTTCTCTTTTATAGGAAAAACCTTTCAACTCTACTCTCATAACCTGATAGCTTTGTTTGAACAAGCCAAAAAACCAGGATTAGCTGCCCATATTCAAACTCATAGGTTTCCAGACCGCATACTACCAAGGTACAAAATATTTTAATTCTGTTGGGAGTGAGGGGCCATTAGTATCTGTTTTTAAAATAGCCAGTTTTCCTTGCCCACTAAGAAACTTCCTTTGTTTTAATTCTCAAAGGTAGTTTACACTAAAGTGCACTTCATATACAATTCAAAAGATCGGTGTTTCCTTAGCTGACTGTCCAGGAGAACCACCTACAGAATCCCAGGCCCTGTCTCAGTCCTAGAGAACCAGGTAGTTTTGGGGGTCAGAGTCTCTGATTGGTTGTGTAAAGCTCCTTGGCTGGCTCTGGTGCAGCCAGTCCGCAAATCATTGTCTGGGAGCCGCTGCGGTAGAGTACGTTTATATTGTCCTATGTTGTCCTATGTTGCAGAAAGTTCGCTTTAACAACAAAGATTCCTGATACAAAAGGCTGCCACAAATGTTGCATAGGTGAGTAAATGCTACTTCTCCCTAGATGATTAGAGCTTTTAGCATTTGTACAATTCTTTAACACTATGGAGAGTCGTATAGTATCAAATAGGAAGGAAGGTGGGCTTTATATTTGTTTTCAATAAGTAGTTAAGAGGCCACTGAAGCACAAGACTGTGTGGCAGGACATGGCATAAAAATGCTTGCGGAGATAATAGACCTAATGCCTTCTCAGAGCATAGGGTTCCTAGAGGTTTTAAACCGTATTTCCCTGAGGCTGTATCTCTGCTAATACCCTAGATTACCATTTATTACTCACCATTTATTTACCACTTGCATTTATGTAACCATTACTGCTTAGTGCTGTACGAACATTATTATAGGGGGTTAGCTAACTTTGAAGTTAGAGGGAACAGTCCACGCAAGACCACCCTCACTTCTGACACCAATTGCAAGTTTGAGGGACTTCCAAAACCGCACTCATGTTAAAAAATTCTCTAGAAGGACTCAGAACTCACTGAAAGTGGTTCTACTCATAGTTACGATCTATTACAGGGAAGGGATAAAAATTAAAATCAGCCAAGAGAAGACGGGCATAAGGCAGAGTCTAGGAGTAGCACCAAACATAGAGCTTCTGTTGTCCTCTCCCCATGGAGTAATGGACAGTGTTACTTTTCTGGCAGTGATGTGTGATGATACACATGGAGCATTGCCATCCAGGGGCCATACTCCAGCCTCGATACTGAGGAGTTTTTATTAGGGCTCTGTCACAGAGGCGTGATTGTTCCCACGGCTGACCTCAATATCCAGTCCCTCTGAAGGTCATTTGATACTGCATGACCCAAAGCCCCAAATCATATTGTTGGTCTTTTTGGCATGACTGTCCTTCCCCTAAGAATGTCCAGTGTTGCAGGCCCCCACTCTAAATCCTGTTGCTGGACTATTCAGTGACCCAAGGCCCCAGGCAAACAAAGACACTCCTACCAAACGTGACATTCCTGAGGCTTAGAGATTACCTCCCAAAAGAGGGGACAGAGGCCAGACTTCTTTTGGAGCAAGGTTAAACTTTTTACTATATAATTACTTTACCTCTTTTAAACCTCAAACAACCCCATGATATTTGTTATGTTGCTAGAAAGAAACAGAACCTGGGATCAGACCCAGTCCATGACTTCAGATCCTGGGATCTTAACGTCCTGTTTAATTCTGTTTATTGAAGCAGTGAGCTTATTCCTTGATGTTCATGCTGCATAGTTCCATAGGACTTTCTTAGTTATAAACAAATTTCATTAACATTTTTCTAGGGAGAATCAGGTCCATATCTGTTATCAGATTCCCAAGATCTATGACTCAAGAGAGGTCTAGAAGCTTACAATCTAAGATATAAACTCATACATATATTAAGATACAGCTTATTTGGAAATAACTACTCTTATTAATAATCAGTATACATAATTGTTGATGGGAGTCAAGTTGGGGAGAAGGAAAGACCAATTATGAGTTTTTGTAGATTTGAGTCAAGAAAGTTACATCTTTAGTAAAATGTAAAATAGTTATTTTCATCTTGCCTAAGTAAACTATACCAAAAATGAAATCATAGATTTCAGTTGCTTCCTAGCTTTCTGTTTAAGTCAATTTACTTAAAAAACCACTCTTTAGGTTGCATACTAGTTTAGGTGTTTTAGTGCTTAAAATACTGTCCCTTGTAGAAGGTTCTTATGCTTAACAACCTACTCTATTAAAGATGTTTAGAAGTAATTGTATATAATTTAAAATTAAGAAAGTGAAAAGGAAAGGCTAACAAAGCCAAAAGAAAAGACATCATTTTTCTTACTCTTATCATCTTCGTGAACAGAAACAATCCTTTTTCTTTATCAGCTAAATAATCACTTCTGATAGTTTCTTCTTCCGTCCATATTGTGGTATCATGGCAAGCCACATTTCATTGTTTTTCCCATGCATCGGCACTGCCTTTGTAAGGAAAGTGAGTTAGCTCTTAGATGAGCATAACTTAGATGTTGCTTTAATGAACTAAACTAATTATGTTTTCATATCAAGGTATTCATTGTTTTGGTTGTGTCGGTTTTGCTTTGTTTCTTTCCAGTCAGAAACCCTTACACAGGACATAAATACCTCTGTGGAGCTTTACAGTCTGGAATTGTTTTACTTCAGTGGTATGAGCCAATGCAGAAATTCATGTTGATAAAGGTATATATTACTTTGTTTACAGTTTTCTTCCTTAGAAAACACTAGTGTATAACTGAAGCTAAAATTATATGATCTCGGGTGCCTTGGTGGCTCAGTCCGTTGAGTATCTGGCTCTTGATTTCAGCTCAGGTCACGATCTCAGGGTCATGAGATCGAGCCCCATGTTGGGCTCCGTGCTGAGCATAGAGCCTACTTAAGATTCTCTCTCTCTCTTGCGCATCCATCTCCCCCCTCCTCTCTCCCTCTCTAAAAAATAAAATAAAAATTAAATGTTTAAAATTAGTATGATCTCAGTGCTATTATCTAGGGTCCACACATTAATAATTATTTATGGGTGTTTTCTTGGTTTAGGGGTTTTTGTATTCTTGTGAAGGTTTCCTCTTTAACTTATGTTAATAAACTTACAGAAGCAGCACAGCCATTAAGATGAATCTGGCCAATTCTCTGAAACATATTTTTATAGAAAACTCAACCTTATCATGATCATTTTAGAGGTAGTCCTTTTTTAGAAGGAGATCAATCAAGGAGAAAACGAAAGCCTTGGTGTTGGCTTTATTCAACATTATGAATGGTGAGATGGTTTCTAAATTATATTTCTGTTGTTTATTTTTTGCAGCACTTTGATTTTCCTTTGCCAAGTCCTCTGAATGTTTTTGAAATGCTGGTAATACCAGAGCAGGAATACCCCATGGTGTGTGTAGCTATCAGCAAAGGCACCGAATCGAATCAGGTTGTTCAGTTTGAGACAATCAATCTGAACTCTGCATCTTCATGGTTTACAGAAATTGGTGCAGGTAAGTGTCTTTCACCTTGTGTTCAAATACTGTGCTTTTGCATATAAAGGAAGCAGAATAAGCTCAATTAGCGTGATCCACACCATCTCCCAGGTTGAGGCAGAGGAGCGCGGGCATGTTGTTACTGTCTCTCTGCCTGAGGCAATCGACACAAATTATTTTACCAAGAAAAATTTTAATGTTCCCGACATATGAAGGTCTTAGTTGTTATCAGTTAACTTTTTGAACTTCCTAAATAGTTAAATTTTTAAAGATATTTTTCAAGTTTTATCAGCTTCTCAGGCAAAGAAATTTACCTCTTTCCTATCAGTTTCCTCCCCACACACACACCTCCTAGAATCATTAGGTTCAAGTGCTTCAGACTTTACTAGAAGCTTCTCGTGTGTGACCTCCAAGCGTTACCATTTAAAGATACTGGGAAATAGCTCTTGTGCTTTGTAAGAATGGTTCGTTAGCCTAGGATTTTACCAAATGTGTCTCATTGAAAGTCCTGAAAAGGTTGGGAAGTGTATTCTTAAACTTTAAAATTGGAACAAATGAAGAATTTTTAAAAATCTATGTAATAAGTGAGATGAAGGGGATCTTTTACTGTTTGTTGTGCTAGTATATTATTTGATCATTTGTGACTCTATAGCAAGTCTTTTTTTACATAGGAGGTCAAGCAAGCTTCAGTCAGAACTAGTTCATTACTTACCACTGTTTTATTTGTTTAGTACCTTGTGAAGAAATTTGTTACAAGCATTAAGTTTGATAGTTCTTATTAAATACCTTTTGCTCATTTATAGGCTAAATTACAAGAACTCTGTATATGACCCAGCTATTGAAATTAATGTAGAACCACACCGATGTCACTTTGAGAATAAGAATCGACACGAACCAGTGGTGTTCTGATACAGGCAGTTGGGGTGCAGAGAAGCCTAGCTTGTAGCCGCTGTCAGTTTCTGTGGTATAAATACTCCCACCAAGGGAATATTTCAGAGTACCAACCTGATGTCATGTGGCTCACAAAATTCCTGAGAACTCAGCAATCCAGTACAAGCCAGTTCCAGCATGCAGCGGACTGTGCGACCACTCTCTTTATGGACAAGTCATAATTTCCAGTAAAATAAGATTGTATTCTGTACCCTCCCAATCCCATGTACACTCCACCTTTCTTCCTAATTTATTGTTTAAACGCTTTTGGTTGCGTTAGAACACCACCTCCTGTATAACTAACAGAAAGATGCAAATGACATTGTTTTATTATCATGAAATATAAACAGCCCAAACAAAAACGTGTGTCTGTTATGTAGTTACTGCCACAGAGAAGAGTTATAGATTGGTTTATTTAAAAACCAAGATCATTTTTGGCAGATAGCCCCAATTTTTTTTTTTTTTACTGGTTAGTATATAATAGTAGTATAGAGCAAGACACTTCATACAGTTCCCTGTACTTGCAACCAGCTTCTTCTGTACGATATATTAAGAGGTTGCATTGGTCAAGGGTACACATCTAGTTAGTCCTCTTGTGAATTTGTGGTAGAGGGCTTTGAGGGTTTTGTTGTTGTTGTCGTTGCTTTGTTTTTTAATGCCTGAGGGTACTGTTCTACCCACTTTTAACACTGTGTAGGGTAAATTAAGGCAGACCCAAAATTACTTTCTGAAGAGGGCCAGGGCTCTGCCTAAGGGTAATCATTCAAATCACCCTCAAGCAGAGGTTGTCCTTATTAGGCTTCTCCATTTTTGCAAATGATTGTTAATCCAGCCCCCATCTGTGTTCATTATTGAGGTCAGACCTTCGGTTGGCAACAGTTGTAACAGTTAAAATGAACTCCTATTCCAAGACTCTTTCAGTCTTAGTGTGATTTATTATTGCAGTATCTTTATCTCCAAGGGTGATGCTTAGCATATTATCAGCACTCAGTAAATATTTGTTGAATAAATGAATGTATATAGATTTACTGAGAAAAACTATATTTTGCAGTGTTGCCTGAGGGACCAGTGGTTTATCAGTTCTATAGGTCTAAATGCTTCACTTAGTATGGGCTTTTTGAAAGGTCCACAAGCCCCACAGTATTATATAAAACTGTGTTTATGTTCAAATGTGCAGTTTCTAAGGGAAGGGCTTCCCAAAGAGATGTAATTAAAAATGACTGTTCTAGGGGCGCCTGGGTGCTCAGTCGGTTGGGTGTCTGCCTTCAGCTCAGGTCGTGATCTCAGGGTCCTGGGATGGAGCCCCACGTTGGGCTCCCTGCTCAGCAGGGAGTCTGCTTCTCCCTCTCCCTCTGCCCCTCCCCCTGCTCAGTGCTTGCTAGACCATTCAAGCAAACTGAGTGCCTAAAATGAATTGTTTTACCAAAATGTTTTACAAAAATGTCATCACATCTGTTAGCAGAGCAACCCTGTGAATATCAGCAAAGTTATGAAAGTTGCTTCCTTCAAAGATGTTGACAGTATTGTCCATTATATTACTCTGTGGCCTCTTAATAAAGGAAGTCCCACTTATACACACACACACATACACCAACACCAGGAAAGTTTCTCTCTGATCATATATAATTTCATTAATCTTTTTTGCTTTCTCTGAATTACTGGCTTATTTTTATCTCAGATGCTGTGATTCACCTAACTGATCTTGCTTCCATCCTCCCATTGGCTCATGTAAAATACACAGCAAAATCTAATGGTTGTATAGCATGCATTTACTCTCTTCCCCATATTTACCCTTGGCTTCATTTTAAGTTTGTAACTCACGTTTCTATAACGAAATGCAAAGTTCTATAAATTAAATGCAGAGTTGAGTTTTTCTCTGCTCATTTATCTATGCTTAGGACTTAGGTCTGTTCTAAGTTGACCTACATACATTTTTTGAAAGATAACATAATACAAAATACAATATCTGTGTTAAATTTCAAAGACTAGTTTAAAATGACAGAAAAATTTTAGAATTTGTGTTTCTTTTCTAAGCTCTGGTTTTTAAAGCATGTCTTATAACGGTAACCCTGTTTTTTTTTTTTCCCCTTCCAAGGTAGCCAACAGTTGGATTCCATTCACGTAACACAGTTGGAGAGAGATACTGTTTTAGTGTGTTTAGATAGTAAGTACTATTTTAAAGTTTATTCTGAATATACCACTTGATATAACAGATCTTTTTGTGGAATTAATTCTGTTAAACTATAATTCAAGATTTTCACTTTTCTCCTTAAAAGTGGCTTATTTTTATTGATAAATTGGCTACGGTTATAGTAATTAATTGATCTGTTTGTTAATACTATTCTCTGTGACTTTTTCTTTATTTTGTTTGACCTACTTGGAAACATATTAAGACAGCTTGCCATAACCCTGGGGTAAAATTTTGTATAAAACTTCTGTATAAAATTCTGTATGAAACTGAGAGTTTTTTTCCTACCGCACTGTAATTAATGGAAAAAATAGAAGATTATACTAGTATGGCCACTTTTATACTAGTGTGGCCACTTTGTCATGTAACATGAACTTTTGGAATCATGTAGAAGTGAGAGTCTAATGTACGAACAGATTTGACACCTTCACCTGCTAGTCATGATTCTTCTGATGCAGGGAGAGGTGTTACTGATAGAAGTATGTTGTACTATAAGCAGTGGAGAAGCAGAAAAATCTTCAACAACAGGAATTATTTCAATTTTCAAAGAAATCTGGTTCTTAAAACCTACCTTATTTTTATGCGGTAAATCATGCAGGGTGAAATTCACCCACACTTAAAATTATACTTGAAACTTGGCAGCCATTGCTATGTTTGATCCATTCCAATATTTTTAAATTACTGGACCTGCCCATAGGTGTTTGGGGTAATTTTAAAAATTGTTCTACTTACTGAACTTGCCTGTATTTTTGTCCTAATTTCTATTCTCTAAAGAGTTCCCTAGTGGATTTGCCTTATAGAATCGTAAAGATCATCAGTACTATAGAGAAGTAAACCAAAATCCAAATTGTTTCATTCACCCATCATCCTTTTTTTTAAGTACTTTTGATTCTTTGAATACTGGTAAGATTGGAGTGTTATTCTGTAAACTTTAAGTGAATTCGATAAATTCTTTTTTATCCAAACAAGTAGGAAGTTTAGTACTGATTAAGCAAATAATCAGAATTTAATATTAATATTGTTGAACCTTTAATATTGAAATCCCTAAAAACCTTCTGAGTCATCTAAGGAAAATAAATTGTGCTTAGTTTTCATTTTGTTGACTTATGTATTTTATCAAAATATGTTAAAAGCCTTTGATTAGGGGCTCTGAGTGGCACAGTCAGTTACGTGTCTGCCTTCGACTCAGGTCATGATCTCGGGTCCTGGGATTGAGTCCCACATGGGGCTCCCTGCAGAGCCCGCAGGGAAACTGCTTCTCCCTCTGCCTCTGCCAGTCTCTCTCTCTCTCTCTCTCTCTCTCTCTCTCTGTGTCTCATGAATAAATAAATAAAATTTAAATAAATAAATAAATATGCCTTAGGAAAAAAACGTTTGATTAGCTGGGCCCTCCATTTCATAATTATTCAAGGTAAAAGGAAAGATGACTTTCTTGAGCTTTTCGGGTTTTTTTAGGGGAGCAGAATAAGACTTTAAAAATGTGTTGTCGGGGCACCTGGGTGGCACAGCGGTTGGGTGTCTGCCTGCGGCTCAGGGCGTGATCCCGGCGTTGTGGGATCAAGCCCCACATCAGGCTCCTCCGCTATGAACCTGCTTCTTCCTCTCCCACTCCCCCTGCTTGTGTTCCCTCTCTTGCTGGCTGTCTCTATCTCTGTCGAATAAATAAATAAAAAATCTTAAAATAAAAAAATAAAATAAAATAAAATAAAATAAATAAAAAAATAAAAATGTGTTGTCAACCATACAGTATAAATCAGTGTTAGTAAGCAGCAGTAGAGATAGGCCTATAATCACACATCATGGTAGACAGGTAGATAATGCAGAGAGAAGGTGTCTTCCAAGTCAGAGGTAAAGAAGGTTAAATTTAAAACAAATAGATGAAAAATAGATTTGTGTATACTCACCATCCCAGAGTCTACTTATAAGAACTTACGACCCTTGAGAAGTACTGCTTGTTGCCCCTGTGTACCACTATGCAATATTATTCATGTACTAAAGTTATGAATTACTACAAATATTACTTATCATGTGTTATATAATTTGTAAGGGAAAAAATCAACTCCAGTTGCTAATTGGGCACTAAGGTTGCTACTTTGAAACATCATGCTTTTTAAAAAATGAGAATGTAAGTGTTCAGCATATCCTAAAGAGAAAAAAAAAGGAAAGGAAAAAATAGCAGTGGAATTGCTGTATTTACTAAAGAAGGCACTTTTATATCTTATAAAACAGATAGTTTGACACATACTAATGACAGTTTTTCAGTGGGCAGACTTGAATCGTAATAGTCGAACTTTATTAAGAATATTTGTTCTGTATCCATATAAAATGCACATATCAAGTTCTATTTATTTTAGCAGATTTGCATTTCCACTTTTGACTTGCTTTTTCTTTTTTAAAGAATTTGTAAAAATTGTAAATCTACAAGGAAAACTAAAATCAAGTAAGAAACTGGCCTCTGAGCTAAGTTTTGATTTTCGCATTGAATCTGTAGGTAAGTCTGCTTTTTTTTTTAAGTATAATTGACATATGATATCTTGTTTAAAGTGTATGACATAGTCATTTGATATTTCTATGTATTATGAAATGATCCCACAGTAAGTGTGGTTACCGTCAGTCAAATACAAAGTTACTACAGTGATGGTGACTGTCTTCCCTATACTGTACATTACATCCCTGTGACTTATTTGTTTTATAACTGGAAGTTTGTACCTCTTCATCCCCTTCACCTATTTTGCCTAAGCCTCTGTTTTTTAATAATGTGTTTAGAATACTTGATTTTTTGTTCATTCCATACTTAGCGTTGTCTAGACCAGCACTGTCTAGAAGTTTCAGTGATGTGGAAATGTCCTGTGTGCTCTTAAATATAGTACTCATTAACCACACCTGTTAAGTTCTTGAAACATTGCTAGTGCTACATTTTAATTTTTTAAATTTTAAATTTTAATGTAATTTTAATGTTAATAGCCACGTGTGGCCAGTTGCTGTATCATATTGGACAGCGCAGTTCTAGACCTTAATAAATCTTCTGTTGTTTCCTGGGTATTTAAAACTTGAAACCATTTTTTAAATTTCTGTTCATTGTTCCCTTTGCTGCATGAAGTGAATTATGTACTCGCAGTTTTTTTCCAAATCATGAAGGTATTTGTGTGATGTGATTAATGGTGTTAGATATGCTTTAAATCTTTGCCATGTAATGTTCCGGTTGGTGTGTTGATGGTTATTGCGTGTCGGTCCATTTATATATAAATAACTGGTTTCCCGTAGGACTTGGAAACTAATATGCCATTTTAATTTGCTTTCCTGTCAGTGAGTATTTTACTCTGTGTAATACTCATTGGTTTTATGATACAAATTATATTTTATTGTTGTTTGTATCTTCATTGGTTATATGTCAGTAAATATTTTCCCAGGGATGACAGAACTTATGAAAAAAATACCATAACTGGAAACATTTTGAACAATATATGATATGACTCTACTATAAGTCAAAAATAGTTAAAGTCGGCAATTTTTATTTGGGCCATAAAAAATATATGTATTTCATAATTAAATGTATATTCTTTAAAAAATGTGTTTCTCATCATTTAGAAAGTTTGTTTCATCTATTAAATATTTTAATGGTTTCTTAACTGGAATTTTGCCCTTTCGTGAAGTACATTCATCCCTCTATGTAAACGTTTTACATAAAAGTAATTTGCTTGCAATTGGGAAATTTAATTTATTGAAGCAGGAACCCTAAACATTCTGTAGATGGCTGGACAAAAGGGATTTTGAAACTAGTTTCTTCTTTTACTCCTTTATGTGCTGGATTATTGCATACCAGTTTCCAAGATTTAATATTTTCAGTAGGGATTCTGACATATAGATCTTTAGTTCCTTTTCATTTTAACGGAAACATACTGGTACCTAAATTTTTTCATATGTTTCACATTTTTTAGGGAATTTTAATTGTTACACAGAAGTTTGTTCTTCTTAAGCTACCATCTCTTCTTGCTGATGAACTTGGAAATAATTACAGGGATCCTCCTGGGTAAAAAAAAGAGTCCCTTTAAATCACCTTTTAAAAATAAAACCAGTAGCTGAGTCTTTTTATTTGTCACAGTTAGTGAAACGTGGGATTTGTTACTGTGAAATACTTTATTTTTACTGAGCTAACTTACATTCCCAGAACATTCTTAATCTAACTTTTTACAGTCAGTATTCTAGTAAGAAACGAAAGGCTTCAGTCACTTTCTCCCTTTACCTTACTGTGTAGGACATGTGGCTAACCCCCCAAAATCAGATGGGCTCTCTTCCTCACTGACTGCACTTTAACGACTGCAGCCCTCTGCCAGGAAGGGCCCAGAGGCCCTGCTCTCCTCCCCCACAATTGTGTGGCCTGCCCACTCTATTTCTAAGGGTGCCTCAGTGGGCCCAGGCCTGTTGCTTGAAACCAAGCAGAGGATAGAGATGGACAAGGCACAACAAGAACAGGTTTCCCTCCAAGACCTTCAGGCCACACCAGGGGACCATGGGAAATGGATAGGGAGCAGGAGGGGCTGTGGCCTGTCATGTGGTGGCCACACTTTGGGGTCATGGTCACTCCGGAATCCAGAGCCATTGGGAAGGTGAGCAAGCTTGGCGGTGAGCCCTCATGTGGACAGTGAGGCCTTCAAGTCCAGGGCAGAGAGGCCCAGAGGGCTCCAGAGGCCTGAGGTGGGTGGGAGTGGGGGTGCTGAAGGCTGCAGCAGTGAGTGCTATAACTGGGAGCCCCTCTGAATAAGAATAGGCCCACAGATCATAAATATTCAGTGTGTGGTTGCATTTTGGATTGTAAGACAGGTTTAGGTTTTAAAATAAAATTTGTAGTAGGGAAATGTAAATATACATAAAAGATGCTTCCTTAATAGCTACTTGTAAATATATGACAGTATTTAAATAACCGTGTTTTTGATCCAAAATACCAATTATGTGTGTTTTATTTTTTTATTCATCTAAGACAAAAGCATAGGAAAGAGAAATTAATATGTTGATATCCAGCTCAGAAGAAGTTAGCCCATGTTTAAATGAATTCCTGTTATATATATCTTTGAAAACTTTCATGACTCTGCCTCAATAAATTATTTGAGCTTAGGCATGCCTTAGCCACAAAAATGTTGGGAACTGATGGTCTAGACAGTGGAATTTTGCACCAAGCACTTGGAGAGTTTTACATTAGTATTTATTTAAAACAGTGAAGGAAAATGTATAATGAATTACTCTGTGCTTTATTTTAGTTTCTGTTCTCTCTAATCTTTTTTAGTATGCCTTCAAGATAGCGTGTTGGCTTTCTGGAAACATGGAATGCAGGGTAAAAGCTTCAAATCAGATGAGGTAAGGCTTCTCACATTACCTCCCATGATTCCCACAAAAGATTTTAAATGTTGCAGCATTCATTTTATGCATTTTCTTTCTGAACCCACGGTACTCTGTGTAGTTCCTTTAATGCTATGAACCAGTAGAGCAGAATTGCCAGTATCTTCCCTTCAGATAATTTTATTTTGTATTCATTGTATGATTCTCAGAGGCCACGAGGAATTGTCAAACATGAGTTTGTATAATTTAGTTCTCTAATTTGTAATTTGTAAATGTGGTTGCCAAGGTTGCTAAACTTCTCTAAATTTGATAAGTCTCTTCCATAATCTATAAATGTATAGCTTCTTTTTTAATATTATATTTAAAATTCTAAGTTAATATGTATTAGTTCACAGGACTAAGGAAAAATCTAAGAAAATTAACTCATTTAGTAAATAATTATTGAGTACCAACAACATGCAAGACTCTATTATTATAGCACTGTAAGGCGTAATGAAGTATGGTTATAAATAATATCAAACCCTTAGACCATCTGTGTTCCAGGCACTTTACAAGTATTCGCTTATTTAAAGCTAACAATCCAGTAGGGTTAGGTACTATTCATATTCCTATTTTTTATAGGCACAGAGTGGTTAAGTATCTTGCCCAGAGTTAAGTGGCTAGGTAAACGGCAGAGTCTAGATTTGAAGGGAGGGTCTTCAAAAATCACTTTTAATTGAGATAATAAGGCTACATTTCATGCAGGAGAGGGACTTGGAATCCTGCCTGGAGAGAGGAATCCTAATAGTTAAGATGATACTAACATAGACATTTCCTACTCATAAGTGTACCTGTGTAATTCCTTTACACCATTGTCTCACACATTTTTGGACTTATTTTAAAACTGGAAGTCTTCTATTTGAATTATCTTTAGTTTTATCCATGCTCTTATTTATATGTGACTGATTATTTGTACTCTTACATGAATATGGAGTTAGAATGCTTCCAAGAGAAAATAGCATAAATCAGCTATCTTTGGATGTGTCCGTTTATCTAGTTGCTCATGTCACTAAATGTCACCAGGTCCCTGCATTTAATGAAACCTGCAGTCTTACTGCCATAAAACTAATTGTTCTTAGATGCTTTTCTCAGTGTGTCGTGTCACTCCTGTGGTTAGAAATCTATAGAAAACACCTGTTGCTCACTATATCACAAGTTCTATTTCCTATTTTTAACTCATCTTGCTTACCTTTCTTTTTGTGTTCTCATCCTTCATTTGGGCCCAGCTGTGATATTCATAAAGTAATACTCAACCATTCAACCACAATGATTGGAACATTTCTGAAACTTAACACTCTGAAAATCAGCTCCATGTAGTATAGCACCTCATTAATTTCCCGCTTCAAGGTTATGAATTCTGTCCCCCTGGCTACACTGCAAATTCATTGATAACAGAGTATTTCTATACTTATTTAGATCCACACTGTTGTAGTTTGGACTCCTCCAAAAGCTGACCTTAGCCTAAGACAAGGAATCAAGTGCGGTTAGTTTATTGGGAGTAGATGCCAGAAAACAAGTGATAGAGTGAGGAATATAAGATGGAGAAAGGCAAAAAACCCCAGTAAAGAGTATATTAGTAAACTGGTTCCCACTATGGGCTCCAGGGCTTAACCCTAAAGGGACCGCTGAGGAAGGATATAGAGAACACTTCAACATAGACCCATTTGAAGGTGGGGAGGCTGGTGCATTTACACACCAACTGCTGTCTCTTTTGATTAAGGGTTAGTCCCAGGGTATAAACTCCCCACACTTCGGAGTAGCACCTGCCCGTGAGTTTGTGTACTTTCGATAGCTGTGGGAACCATCGATGCACTGAAGTAAGACACAGCCAGCTCTGTAGAACTCAGGTGGGCAGTGGGGTGCCACCATAAGCATCTGCACTGATNGAAAGAGTGGGGGCTCTGCAGTTCAGCAAATCCGTATTCAAATCCTGGGTCTACCAGTTATATAATCTTAAGCCAGTTACTCAACTTCTCTGAGCCTTAATGGTTTTTTTTTTCTTTCAATAATATGGGAATTATACATCACAAAGAGTTCTCCTAAGGAAGGTACCTGACCAATACCAGATATTCCATAAATGTTGGTTTATTTCTTACTAATAAGGCAGTCAAAGAAAACTTACTAAAATTTATTTCACTTGAGGAATTGAGCCTATCAAAAATTATCCATATGTTTAATAATTGCTCTGTCTAAGTGGTTTTTAAATTATGATTTAAATAATATGGGGACAAAGGTATGACTATAGGTATTTTCTTTTCATAGGTTACCCAGGAGATTTCAGATGAAACAAGAGTTTTCCGCTTGTTGGGATCAGACAGGTAATAGTTTGGTTGTTTTAATTTCATCACCGAAGGAGTTCAGTAGTTGTGTTCTTAATTATATTATTACCCTGTAACTCTTTCAAACAAGATTCTTAGAAGGCTCAGCAACTTAGAGAAATTTCCTTGTATCTTTATTGAGACAGAGAGGAAGAATTTAATTATTCGATTAAGCAATCTTTTCACCAGTGCAAGGATCATGATTCTAGAGATATAGTCAGCCAAGACAAAGTGTGTTAATACAGGTGTTTCTGTCCCTAGTACCATGACATATTTCAGGTCCCTTCATTTTCATCAGTTCTTCCTGGTTTGTTATCTTCTATTAACTATCACTACATAAACCCAAAAGAATATGCACCTCCTGACGTTTTTGTATCATTTTGTATCAGAAAACATTCGACTCCGTTTTTGAAGTCAGTCTAAAGTAGAAGGAATTATGTGGTCTCTGTGGTCAAAGTGAAAGACAAATTCCAGACTGTGTCATCGTAGGAAACAGCTTAGGAGCTTTGTTCTCCAGAGTCTATATTGTCTGCCTGTACAACTAAGAGAATACCCCTCCCTTCCTATTTTCCCACCAAAAGTTGTTACTGCAGCAAAACTGGCTACGGTTGTAGGCATCAGTTTTGAGGCAAGGACAAAAAACCTCTGGTCTTCCAGTTCGGGCTGGTCACAGAATCACTATTTGGATGGGTGTCTCGGAATCCTGTGTTCTTCTCTGAGCTCTTCTTTCACCCCCTTCTTGTTAGTGTGTATCATTGGCCCTTGAACAACACAGGTGAACTGCATGGGTCCACCTATATGCAGATTTTTTCAATAAATGCAGTACAGTACTGTGAATGTATTTTCTCTTAGGGTTTTTTATTTTATTTTTTAAGATTTTATTTACTTATTTGACAGAGACAGCCAGCGAGAGAGGGAACACAAGCAGGGGGAGTGGGAGAGGAAGAAGCAGGCTCCCAGCGGAGGAGCCTGATGTGGGGCTCGATCCCATAACGCTGGGATCACGCCCTGAGCTGAAGGCAGACGCTTAACCGCTGTGCCACCCAGGCGCCCCTCTTAGGGTTTTTTAAATAACTTTTTTTCTCTAGCTTACTTAACTGTAAGAATCCAGTATGTTAAATGCATAAAGCATACAGAATATGTGTTAATCAACTGTTTATGTTATCTGTAAGGCTTCCAGTCAACAGTAGGCTATTAATAGTTAGGTTTGCAGGGAGTTAAAAGTTATACATGGGGGGGCGCCTGGGTGGTTCAGTCGTTAAGCACCTGCCTTCAGCTCAGGTCATGATCCCAGGATCCTAGGATCGAACCCCACATCAGGCTCCTTGCTGGGTGGGGAGTCTGCTTCTCCCTCTTCCTCTGCCTGCCACTCCCTCTGCTTGTGCTCTCTCCCTCTGTCAAATAAAAATAAAATCTTTAAAAAAACAAAGTTATACATGGATTTTTGACTGTGCAGGGGGTCAGCACCCCTAACTTTCATGTTGTTCTAGAGTCAGTTGATTAGACTTCTTGTTTGGCATATATGAGTCAGCAGATTTGGTTTTAGTTGGAGTAAGATAATGAGACTATCCTGAAATGTTTTCAGTATTTTATATTCATAGGTATCAGTTATGCAGTTTTGTTTTTAAGGTGTAAAGTGTAAAGCTGAGTTGGACTGTGCACCTGTGATCTTTATGAGAATATGAACAATGATATTCTTTCCTGGTTTGATACTAGTATTTGAATGAAGCATGCAGTCTCCGTTTTTGCTCTTAAATAAGCCTTTTGTTTTGGTTTAATTGCAGGGTTGTCGTTTTGGAAAGTAGGCCAACAGAAAATCCTACTGCACACAGCAATCTTTACATCTTGGCTGGACATGAAAATAGTTACTAAACAACAAAAACTGATCTCAAATGACAGGAAAATGACTATACTCCATTGAAAGCAAAAATATCTTAAGTTCAGTACAAACTACACTATGATTTACTTTAACTTTTTGGGTTATATCTCAAATGATCTGTACTTTAAGGTAGAATTCAATATTTTCTGTAGCTGGAAACAGCTGTTCTATCTCTTGCCACTGTGTGGTGGTTATATCAAGTTTGCTTAATAAAAGCTACGAGACAAATAGTCCTCTAGTTCCAGGAAACACAGTCTTTTAAAAAAATAATGTTTGTAACAAGGGTGCCATGATATTTTTAGATAACAACTCATGTGATTATCTTCAGAGAGATCAATTTAGTGACAGTTTTCTTATTTTATACCATGTTTTATTCCTTCTTAATGAACATAATTTGATAAAAAAATTATCAAATAAGCCTTTCACTTTTACATTGGCCATTCTGTATGTTTTTGTAAAATAGAATATTTAATCCTTATTTATTAATCTCTTGCTGGAGTGGTGTGATATATGTAACTTTTAGCAGAGGAGGGTTTCAGAGCAGCTTAAATTTTTTTATAATGTATAAAAATTGTGTTTACCTTTTAAGAGTAGTATTTTGAGGGGCTAAAGGCAGTGTGTTTGGGTTCAATACATACATGCAGTTTTGCTTAACACAAGTATTTTATAATACAGGATCATCCAGAATTGCCTTAAAAGGGAGTTTGTGTTTTCAATGATAATAGTTGCAGGGGATCATACAGAAAATATTGATAGTGGTTGAAATATTGTTAGAGGGGTGTGTGTCTAGATGGGACTACCATGTGTATGTATTCTTGACAAGCAGTATAATATACCTGTGATTTTTTTTTTACATTAGGGATCATGCATAATAAATTAATATTCATATATATTATCATCCCTGATGTAGGAGGGGATGTATTTAACTGCCCATGACATGTATTTTACTGTTACTATACCAGAGGGGAAACTGTAAAGCAGCTACATGTGTAATCTTGGTTTTTTCACATATGTAGGTATTCAGTTTGAGTAGGTTTAAGAAAAAAAAAAATCTTTAAATAAAATTGAATTCCTGATGGGATAGTATAAATAAGTATTATAAAAACCAGTATTCTAAAAATAAGGAAGGGTAGGGCCATTACTGAGTTTGCTTCTCTTTTGCTGTTGTTAGTATTCAAAATTAAAGTGTCACATTTGGTACCTGTTGTCTTAATGCATTCACTGAGAACAGTTAGCCTTGAGATGATGAACGGGGGTTAGCAATAGCAAAGTATAGATTATTTCAGCAGTTACTTGAGGTGAAAACAGTGTAACAATCTCATTCAGTCTTTAGCAATTCTGTAAAATAGTATTATCATCTCCATTTTTCAGATGAGGAAATAAGGGTTTAGCCAGGTTAAGAGATTTACCCCGTTCACATAGCAAGTTGGTGGTTGAGCCAGACCATGAGTCTTGTGACTCTGTTCTTTTCACTATGCAAACAATAAAATGTTATGCAAATAAAATATAAAGTAAATTTTCTTTAAAAATGCACGTATCCGATTTCAGTAAGTGTGTGGTGGTTTATTTTGGGTATGTTCAAGGGGGCCTCCGAACTGAAGGACACTGGATACACTAGATGGCAGGGGACCGTACTCAAAAGGAAGTATTTACATACTAGATACAAAGGCCAATGTGCGCCTTCTCTCACTGAATCCTGGCAGCCAGACCTTCCCATCCTGACAATATTCCAAGTCTTCTGTGTGCAGTCTGGCCAGTTCAAGTGGAAAGACCTAAATAGGTCCTGACATGAAAATCATGGTTAACATGCCCACCACTCCACGCATCCGGAGCTTGCTGTTTGTCTTACAGCCCTATGCTATTAACAACGATAAAACAACCAAGACTTATTATAAAATATCTGAGGAAAACCTATCACCTAAGAGGGAGAAAACAGTTCTGGGAAAAAAGCACTTAGAGGGAACAGACTATCCAAGATGATGTCAAAAGAAAAAAATATATTCTGAAAGATGTTGCAACTATGAATCAAGAGTACAAAACAAACAAAAAAAGGAGCTTTCAAAAAATAAAAACTCTTAGAAAATAATGTGATAGCATAGCTGAATAATTCAATAGAAGTTTAGAATATAAAGTTGAAGAAATTTCTTTGATGAGCACTGGCTGTTATATATAAGTGATGAATTACTAAATTCTACTCCTGAAAACAGTATTACACTATATGTTAACTAACTAGAATTTAAATAAAAACTTGAAACATTAAAAAAAAGTCGAAGTTTCTCAGAAAATAAAACAAAAGGAAATGGAAACACTGGGGAGAAAAGAAGATTAATAACCCAGGAGGCCCATTATCCAGTCTCTTCAAAAGAAACAACAAAGAAGACATCAGTGGAGTATTTCAAGAAGTTTTTCCAGTACTAAAGAACTGCGGATTCTAGATTGAAGAGGCAACAGGAGATTACAAAAACCTATACCAAAGCACATCATCGTGAAGTTTCAGAGACACTGGGGTCGAAGAGAAGATCTACGATGTTTCCAAAGAAAAAGGAATAAGAACGGAAGCATTGCCTTCAAAATTCAGAAATTTCCAACCTAAGACTCTGGACCCAAATAAACTATGAATCAAACCTAAGGGTAAAATGAAGATATTTTTAGTGGTACAAGCTCTAAGAAACCTTACCTCCCCTATAGCCTTTCTCAGGAAGCTACTAGAGGATAGGCCTCATAAAAATCAGGGCATACCTGAAGACGTAAGATGCAGAAAATGGGAGGGGGATGAAGGAAATCCCTGGAGGATGGTGATGGGATATCCAGGGATGACACCACCAGGCACAGAGGATGTAACTGAAGCGTATTAGAAGCCCCTAGAGAGACCAGGGCAGAAAGACTGAACTGATAAAATACCTGATGCACCTCAGTATCTTAAGAGTTAAACAACTAGCCAAGAGGGAGAGGTTCCTCCTAAGACGGACTGAGAAGAGAACAGGGGTAAGTTCCTTTACTTCAGAGACCCCAGAAAATAGGCAGGAGGGCCTTTCAATACTGAGATGGAGAAGTGGGAAAGGTTGATGTAAGAGTTCATTATTGAAGTCCTTGCCCCGTAGACAACGGCAGCTTGATTCTACCAGGTCTTCTGAGACGCTGTTGTGATAGCTCCCACAGTTGTCTCCTGGAAGACCAGTGGCTGGAGCCTTTATCTACAGACTCTCACTCCTCAGGGTTGAGTTGCTGCTGCGGCATTATCTCCTGAAGTGCCAAGTTGCATCTGGCACTCGCCAAGTAGGCTCCTGAGATGTCGGACAAGGCCCTGAGGCAGAAAGCCGAAAGAGTAGGAGATAAATCTGAGCCCACTGCCTCAGTGGCTGAACGGAGGTGGGTGGAAGGGATGTTTTTCAAGGCCCCAGGGTTCAGTCAGTGATGGTATTATTTCTTATCTAAAACTGAAATTAAAAACAGGAAAGCAAAATGGTGTATAGAAGAGCAAAAGTCAACCATGACCGGGGGTTGAATGGCATCATATCGTTAACAGTAATATTACTCTAATCAAAATTGCAGGGGAGTTGTAGTAGCAGAGGACGCGGCCTTGTGGAGGGAAGGTAGAAAAATTACCTAGACTGTCATCTTTCACAGTAGGAAATCAATAGATAATACCTAAAAATTAAAAATTAAGAAATAGCTTATTTAGTGACAGAAGTAAAATAATCTGCTAAAAGAGGAAAAGTTTTTGAGGCGAGGGGTGGGTGAGGGGCATGTATTTTGGGTGATAAACTTTAAGGACTATTTGGTTATTTATGTGCATGCCTATATTTGGGCTTTTGTTGGTGTTTGTAATAAGACCTTTATTTGCTTATTTGTCAGAGCGCAAGCAGGGGGAGCAGCAGGCAGAGGGAGAAGCAGGCTTCCTGCTGAGCAAGGAGCCCGATGAAGGACTCGATCCCAGGACCCCGGGATCATGACCTGAGCCGAAGGCAGATGCTTACCCGCCTGAGCCACCCAGGTGCCCCAGAATTAGGTTTGGTGTTGTAAAGCTGCCAGTTGATGTAAAGATTGTGTGTGATCCCAGCAGATCCTTCTAAAGAAATTGACGCATTGATTCTAAAATGACATGAAATGCAGAGGGTCAGGGATGCTGAAGACAATCTCGAAGAAGAAACACAAACCCGGGAGTCTTAGGCTATCAGATTTCAAGAGATGATGAAGCCACTGCAGGCGTGAAGATAGGGCGACACTGGCGTGAAGAGAGACCGGGAGATTCAGTCCTGAGTCCCGAGACCGAGCCACACTGAACCTTAGTTTTTGACAGACACACTGCCTTGGAGTGAAGCAAAGAATAGCCTTTTCAATAAATTATATTGAAAATTTATTGAAAACAACAGAAAATCAAGGGAGTCTTGACTCTTCCTCACACAACAAAAATACCAAATAGATTGTAAAGAATCCAAGGTATATGAAACAATAATGCTTTTAAAATAAAACAGTATCTTCACAAACTTGGGTAAGCAAAGATTTCCCAAACAGACCATTAAGGCTTTGACCATAAAAGAAAATGTTTAGATAAAATTGCCTTAATTAAAATTAAGATACTCTGTTATCAAAGGACACCCTTATAAGAAGGAAAGGACAAGCCACAAAATGGAGAAGAGGGTTGCATTACATATGTCCACACGTACCCAAAAGACACAAAGAACTTCCACAAATCATCAAGAGAAAAGGCAGACGGGCACCGGCTGGCTGAGTCGGGAGAACATACGGCTCTTGATCTCAGGTTTGGGAGTTGGAGCCCCACGTTGGGTGTAGAGATTACTTAAAAAAAATAATAAGATCTTTAAAAACAAAAAAGGCAGACAACTCAGTAGAAAAATGGGCAAAAGATTTTGAACAAGCACTTCACAAAAGGTACACAGGTAGTCAAAAAATACATGGAAATGTATTCCACCTCCTTGGTGATCAGAGGAACGCAAATTAAAGCAACGCAGTACTTTTACACACCCACCAAAATGGCTAAAATAGGACAGACACACACACATACTGGTGAGATTGTGGGGAAGCCAGGGCGCTTACGCTGCTAGTGGGAATGTAAAATGGCCCAATACTCTGGAAGACAGTTTGGCCGTTTCTACAAATAGTAAACATCGATTTACCGTATGACCCAGCAATTCCACTCCTAGGTATCTGCCCAAGAGAAAACACGTCCACAGAAAGACTTGTATGCAAATGCCCAAAGGCGCATTATCCAGAATAGCCAACAAGTAGAAGCAACCCAAATACCCACCAGCTGATAAATGGAGAAACAACATGTATCCCCTCCATGCAATGGAATACTCTTCAGCAACGCACTGATAATGCCACCGTGCAGATGCACCTGAGAAACGTGTGAGGTCAAAGGAACTAGGCATAAAAGATCATGTATTGTGATGATTATATGAAATGTCCAAAAAGGCAATTCTATGGAGACAGAAGGTAGACTAGGGGCCGGGGTTGAGAAGGGAAATGTTCTAAAATGTGGCTGGGGGGCCCGTGGGTGGCTCAGTCAGTTGAGTGTCGGACTCTTGGTTTGGGCTCAGGTCCTGATCTCCGGTCACGAGATCAAGCCCCACCTCAAGCTCTGCACTCGGCAGGGAGTCTGCTGGCGCGTCTCTCTCCCTCTCCCTTTGTCCCTCCCCCCCCAATAAGTAAATTTTTAAAAAAACAAAAAAAGGATGGGGCGCCTGGGTGGCTCAGGCGGTTACGTGTCTGCCTTTGGTTCCAGCTCCCCGCTCAGCGGGAACCCTGCTTCTCCCTCTGCCCCTCCCCCTGCTCGTGCACTCTCTCTCACTCTCTATCTCAAATAAATAAAATCTTTTAAAAAATGAGACTGTGATGATAGCTGCACAACTGTAAACTTATTAAAAATCATTTATCTGCACACTTAAAATGACTACATTTTATGGTATTTTAAATATACCTGAATAAAGCTAAACAGAAAAAGAACATCCAGGGGGTCCATAAATATTTATAAAGGTATTCAAATCCATTCATTACCAGAGAAATACAAATTGAAACAATAATTCCGCTACAAAATAAGACCACGGTACAATACCATTACACACCCCACTAGAATGACTAAAATGCAGAGAGAGGACATTACGAAGTGCTGGTGTGGCTGCGGAACAGCGGCAACTCATCTCCTGTTGGGAGGAATGGAAATCGGTGCGACCACTTCGAAAAAGAAGCCCAACGCACACATCTCAGAACCCAGCATTTCCAATCCTCGGTGTATGCCTCAAAAACACGTTTACCAAAAGACCTACAAGACTGTTCACAGCAGCGTTACTCATAGTTTCCAAAAACTGGAAATAACCCAAACGCCCATTTACAGTTGAAAGGATAAGTTGTGAGACGTGTACAAGTCCAGCACCGCGATGCAAAAAGAATGAACTACCGACAACAACATGCATTTCAACACCTCTCCCCCCAGATAAATACAAGGTTCCAGGTAAGAATCCAGACATTCAAAAACATTAAAAGGATACTGTATGATTTCACTTAAATGGAGTTCCAAAGCAGGCAAACTGATCTGTAGTGCCAGAAACCACTACAGGAGCCTGCTTACTTTTGAGGAGGGAGGGAATCACGGTTAGATGGGGCAGGAGGGGATGCTTTTGAGGAGCTGGAAGCGTTCCATTTTGCACTTCTCAGCAAGCCTACCTGGATGGTTGATGCATTTTTGTGGTTTTTTTTTGCACGTACGTCGATAAACAACAGTAGAGTCTGTGCCAAGACCTGTACTGGGGAGAATGTTCTCTTAATTTTCAACCTTAACACACTGATATCAGAAGTGGGCTCCTACTTTGTAAGTGAGAAAACCAGAGAGGTTAGTCATTGTCACAGGCTGTTCCACAGAAGGTGGGGTTACAGCGCAGGAGATTTGCTGGGGACCAGCCAGGTGGAGAAGGAAAGAGCAGGAGTGAGGCGGGAGGCCCCCGCAGATCGGACACCCGTGAAATGAGAAGGGGAGGAGGAAGGGCTTGCCAGAGCCTCAGACGGCGTGCAGCTCTGCGTCCCGGCCAGTCAGTGGGGGAGCCCCAGAGCAAAGACCGCCCACGAGAGGATTTTCCTGTGAGAAAAGATGGGCTCAGCTTTCCAAACCAAGGGAACTCAGTCATAGCTGGGGGCAGCCACGCGCAAGCTCGGACACAGCTGAGCTGAGTTCTGAGGGTTAACTACTCTCTTGCAGCAGGCACTCTGTTGAAGGAGATCTGATTGACACCTACCCATAGCTGCCACACTCGCACACGAAGCTAACCGGAAAGTTGGGGTGAATCCCAGCTCCATCTGTCTGAATCAAGACAGTCCCTTTACGACCATATAAATAGAGACCTACCAAGTATAGCTCAAATATCTATGAAAGCCATTAAACTGGTCCGCACCTCTGAAGGAAGTACTGTACTTGGAAATGGAAAGCATCCCAGACGGAGGAAACTGTATCTGAAATAAACGTAATTGATAGTTAAGCTTTTGTATCAGGGTTCTTGGGCTGTTCTTTGTTATGGATTCAAGAAAACGCTGCAGAACTGGGCTCAGAGAGGAGCTAGTTGCAGGAGCCAGGGCATGGCCCCCCTTGGGGCCTCAGGAGGAATCCACTTGTGCCCGTTCACGCAAGATTCGGGTTCTGGGGGAAGAGAATCTGCTCAGCCTCGAGTTGGTCATCCCTCTCCCACGGAGGGGAAGGTGGCTTGAACAGCAGTCACAGCGAGACAGTCACCCAAAGCAGAAGAAGGAAGGAGTGTGGGGCTTTCCACAGAACGGTAAATGGATGCTGAGCTGGTACAAGCAACAGATGTCCTGGGTAGTTACAAATCGTCACTTGCTGAAGCTTAAAAAAACCAAAACCACTCACCACGTGTGAGTGAAACAGTTGGTTAAATCATTATGATCTCCACCCACAAGCTCTTTCCTCCGCCATTTTGGTTAAGTGTAAGATTTAGCACACGCTAAATATGACATTTAATTTTGGGTCTATGACTTCATCCTGGTCATGTGTGTCAAATCTAAATCTTCCTGGATTTGTTCCTTCGTTAATACTACAGGACACAGAGAATCCAGGGCTCTATGCTAGTCTGTGGGCACCTGCCAGAATGCCCCAGCCCTTCGACAGGTAACTGCTCCATGCAAAGCACTGACTGTACGCAGCTTTCAAGCATATACTTCTGTTCGTGGTTTCTGAAAACCCACAGTGAGTACCAGTGTCCACGGAAATGCCTTAAAGCCCAGGGGCGCCTGGGTGGCTCAGTCGGTTAAGCATCTGATCCCGGGGTCCTGGGATCGAGCCCCACATCAGACTCCCTGCTCCGCGGGGAGCCTGCTTCTCCCTCTGCCTCTGCTGCTCCCCCTGTTTGTGCTCTCTTGCTCTCTCTGTCAAATAAATTAATAAAATCTTTAAAAAAAAATTCCTTAAAGCCCAGTGTACAAAATCTCCTTCTCCAGGGTCCCACAACCGCTTGTGCCTCCTTTATTAAAGCTCCTATTACCATAGACTAGGTAGGAATTCCTTTCTGTCCTAAGGATAAGGAACAAGGACACGTGTATCTGCTTCCCCAGCCCCACACAGTTCCCGACAGGTAGGAGGCAGTTAGTAACATTTGTTGTATTAAAGGACAATAGAACGAACATTGAGTCAGTAATGCAGTAGCTCACTCGTGTGTAACTAGTAACCTTATACTCGTGTATGACCTTGCTCCTATAAAATGCACATATTGCAAATACCTTCGTTTTCTGAAAATGAGGAAAGTATTGGGGGTAAATCAGTTAAAATTATTGAGTCTAAGAATATCAGTCAGAATCTAGGCAACAAAACAAGAAACCAAGTGGGTATTTTCTAGAGAATTAATACGTCGGCTTGTTGCACAGATGTGAGCAGAAACAGGACCTGAAGAGAACCCAGGGAGAACAGGGACTGCAGGAAGCAACTACCCCCGACAGGATGGGAGATTCCGAGGAGCAAAGCTGGTAAGACGGCGCTCCGACCTCCGACCTCCGTGGAGGGGCTGCTGCCTGGCTGCCCCGAGCTCATCAGGAGCTTGGAGGGAGGGGCCCCTGAAGTTGGGGCTCACACCTTGAGAGGAGAAGCTGCCTGGTGCCTCTGGAGGTGTGTCAGAATGCAGCTTCTGGAAGGGTCAAAAGAAGCTGAAGCTAGGGAGAACTCCCACGGGTAAGGAATAGCAAGAAATGCAAAAAAAATTGTTTTTCTCCTTTTCTACTCTCCATTCTCCTCCTCGTGTCTCCAGTTGGTCCAACCTTACTGGAATGGATTCTGAAAATATCGTTTGCAGAACAGCAGCCCCAGCATAACTGAACAGAATATAGAAGGATTGGTTTGGGGGCACCAGGGTGGCTCAGTGGGTTGGGCGTTGGACTCTCAATTTCGGCTCAGGTCGTGATCTCAGGGTCGTGAGTTGGAGCCCCGTGTTGGGGAGTCTGCTTGTCCCTCTCCCTGCCCCTCTGCCCCTGCCCCTGGCTCACACACTTGCTCACTCTAGCTAAAATAATTAATTAAATCTTTTAAAAAAGGAAAAAGAGGAAGGGTTAGTTTGGAACCGAAAGACATTAAATAGGCAAATAATATATCTAGGGCCATTATTTGGCCTAGACTGTTATGGAGGGACCACTTGAGATAAAATCTCCGAAAGAGGGACCCACACACTATCCAAAACAACGCAAATCCCAAGAGCGTCACCTAATAAATTATGTTTGTGTCACTTTCCCTTAACTTATTTTCTAGTATCTGTAAAGTTGGAATTTTAAAGGCACCAAAAGGAGGTATAATCACTTTATACCATTTTACCGCGGCCCTTTCTCTAAACAGTGTCTTTAGGAAGACTTAATAAAAAAGACTCATGTAAGAGTTACTGGCAACTCATGTCTAAATGAACTCTCTGCAGATTCCTTTCTCTTTGTATTACCACATAATTCTCTATACTTCTACACCACTAAGTTTTAGCAAGAACAACCTAGAAATTTTCAGTATCTGGTAAAGCAACAATAAATCAATATTCTTGACATATATCTTAAAATTAGTAAAAAATCATCTCATCAATTGTGATTAGCCAAAATATAGTAACTCATTCTGCTTTTTCATTGTGGTTCCATAAATTCAAATGGTGAACTTAAACTCTTCTCAGCCTTTGAAAATGCACATGGATCCCAGTTTCCAGCACATAGCACGCCCTTCGAGAGAGAGAGAGAGAGAGAGAGAGAGGGAGGGAGAGGGAGGGAGGCTTCCAACATTCAATTTAATTCAGCGTATGCATATCAAACACCTACTGTGTGTGGCAGTGCCCTTGGAGGGAGACAAACAGGAGTAAAACAAAGTCCGAGCTCTCAGTGAGCACACAGTCTAACTTGAAATCGACAAAGGCAAAAGAGCGCTAACCCCAGGCGGACCGGCAGCACGGTGGGGAGAGACGGATTCCAGCGGGAGGGTCTGTTAAGACTTTTTGTATAAGGTGGCTTTTGACCTGTGTCTTAAAGATGGCTCCACTCTTCTTTTTGAGACAAGTTGAAGAAGGCTTCGCCATTGCCATCTGAATAGTCTTAATATTTATCAAGCTTAAAATATTAAAAATTTAAAAATATTAAAATATTAAAAGCTACATCTTGTCTTCCCAACTTAAAACTGTGTCCGTGTGTGTTAGATTTACGCACACACACTCTCCTTTATCAAACTCTCTACTTGATCTTAAGATAGTAAGGGTACAGGGGCGCCTGGGTGGCTCAGTCGGTTGAGCGTCTGCCTTCGGCTCAGGTCATGATCCCAGGGTCCTGAGATCAAGCCCCGCATCAGGCTCCTTGCTCCGCGGGGAGCCTGCTTCTCCCTCTGCCTCTGCCCCTCCCACTCCCCCTGCTTGTGCAAGTGCTCTCTCTCTGACAAATAAATAAATCTTAAAAAGAGGAAAAAAACTTAAAAAAAAAAAGACAGTAATGGTGGGAATCACTAGACTATGGAAAATGAAGTCTTTTTTTTAATTGTTGCCTTTTCCATACTTTTGTATATATCTCTCTCCAAAATGCAAATGATTTAAAATAATATAATACCACGCTTTGTACTTATTTTTATTAAGGCTTACCATACTATATTCTAATTATTTATATTTCTATCTTCCTGTCTGGAATTAATGCCCAAGCACAAGGACTGTACATTTTTTCAATTTTGCATCTACAGTAGCTTACAGGAAATAGTTACTTGATAAATAATAATTAATCTCCATTCCTACCATTCCATCATTATCATTGAGTACAAACAGGGAAAAGAATCTTCTTCTCATCAATTTACACCCAACTTGTGGGATTTTTGTTTGAAAGACCCTGGGTCCCCAGTTAGTATCACATAATGTACCTATTTTTATAATTTCTGAACATTCTTCTTCAGACTAAGGGAAACGAACAGCAGTGAGTGAACAATGCACGAAAGCCCGTTTCTAGTGCCAGAAGGGGCATATTTATTCAATAAATTTTAGTACGGTACCCACTGTGTACCAGAAAGTATATTTTTAGAGACTATTTCTGTCACACTTGGGCACAATGAACCTGGGGCACCCGCGATAGATCAAAGATAAGAGTAACAAAGGAATGGACGATAGAATGGTTCAGTTAGCAGTCTGTGTCCACGTCTATCCCATCCAGGAGGACAGAATTTCTAGATACTTAAGTAATCCACAAAATCTTTTTGACTGGGAAAATTATTTTCTTCAGCGGTGTGCACAGATGTCTAGTCTCAGAACTTCTGGACGTGCTTCTTGGTGCCAGCAGCCTTCGTGACTTTGAGCACGTTGAAGGGCACAGTCTTGCTCAAGGGCTGGCACTCACGCACCGTGACGATGTCACCCATCTGGACATCCCTGAAGCAGGGTGACAGGTGCACGGACATGGTCCTGTGGTTGTACTTTCAGATGTACTGGAGGACGTCTCAGACGATGACAGTGGTCCTATGCATCTTCCTCTTGGTCACCACGCCGGACAGAATCCGCCCTCGGAGGGAGACATTATAGGGGCATTTCTTGCCAATATAGGTGCTCTCAAGGCCTCCTGGGGCACCATGAAGCCCAGACCGATGTTTCTGTAATATCCCAGGAGCTTCTCCTTGCCAGTTCCTCCAAGCAGGATCCTCTTCTTATTTTGAAAGATGGTGGGCTGCTTTCGATAGGCATGCTTAGTCTGAACGCCTACCATCATCCTGGCCGCCTGAAGAAAGGGTACTCCACAAACTCTTAACTTTTCTGCTGTTTACTGTGCTGTTTCTACTGACAGCACAATTTACTTATACCACCTGAGAGCAGCCACAGTGACACTGGAAAGAACACACACACACCCCCATCATTTTGAGGTCCCCTGGTGTCCTTTCTTCCTGCAGGAGTTCAGGAGTCCTTGAAGGGCCAGGCTTGTCTGCTTTCTCCTTTCTGCTCCACATCAGAAGCTGCCCTCCAGAGTCTGCTCTCACAGCCGTGCGGCACCAGAGAGCTAGACGGTGATTTGGTACCTCAGCCCCCTTCTAGTCGAGGAGAAAGGCTGAGAGGGCAGCCCGTTGCTCAGGATGACACAGTTACTTATAAGGGAATGATGGAGAGCCTTGCGCGTCATATCCCGCCATCATATCCCGCCATCGGCGGTGGCGGCAGTGCTGGGGTCCAGCCGAGGCGGTCCTGCACGGCAGGTGTGGTGTTGTTTCCAGCTGTGCAGCTCCAGTCCCGCCCATCTGCCTCTCCTGGAGATTCTACAAACTACTGAATATCCCTTAATAAATCCCCTTCTGCTGAAACTAGCTGAAGTGGCTTCTGTGGTTGGCAACTAGGATCCCAGTCGACAATTCAAAACCACAGTGAGCTACCGCCCCACACCCATTAGGGTGACTATTATCAAGAAAACAAAGAAAAAGAAAGTAACAAGTGTTAGTGAGGATGTGGAGAAATTGGAACCCTTGTGGGCTGTTGGTGAGAATGTGAAACGGTGCAGTTGCTGTGGAAAACAGTACGGTAGTTCCTCACAAAATCAAAAATAGAATTACCCTACAATCCAGCAATCCTACTTCTGGCGTACCCAAGACTGAAGTCAGGGTCTCAAAGAGATATCTGTACACCTATATCCACAGCGACATTATTCACGATAGCTAAAACATGAAACATGAAGTAGGAAAACAGAACGCCAATTGCCAGAGGCCGGGGCGGGGGGAATGGGAAGTTATTGTACACTGAGTACAGCGTTTCCATTTTACAAGAAGGACAGAGCTGTAAGCTGGTGGAGGCAGCTGCACAACAGCATGAAAGTACTTAATACCACCGAGCGGTCCACTCGAAATGGTGAAGATAGGAAATCGTATGTTACATGCATCTTAACACCATTTAAAAATAAAGGAAAGACAGTACCAAGTGCTTGCAAGGATGCGGAGCACCTGGGACTCTCCTGGTTTGCTGATGAGTGTGCGAATGGTACAGCCATTGTGAAAAACCATATGGTGGTGCCTTGGAAGGTTACACAGACGTTTGCCGTATAATCCCACCATCCCGGCTCTAGGTATTTACCCACCTAGGCCCGCAGAAGAACTTATTGATAAGCACGGCTCGGGGGTGGGGGGAAGGGTGCGTGAGGGGTATCTGTGGTGATAGAGTGGTTCTGTAGGTTGACTTCATAGGTGTGAATATCCAGTTGTGATACTGTACCCTAGTTTGGCAAGACGTTACCAATGGGGGAAACTGGGCAGACAGTTTACAGGATCTTTACAACTGCATGTGAATCTGCAATTACCTCAAAAAAAAAAAAAAGTTAATAAAAAGAGAGAGAAAAGAGAAAAAAATCCCAGACCAGGACAAGAAGTAATTTTCCTGGTTTCACAAAAAAGGGTCGAATCCAGATCAGAACCCAGGTCTGGCTGGCCCTCCATCGTGTGCTGTCCCCTTCCTCCGAGACCGTCCGCTGAGCGGCGGCACACTGTGGTGGAAAGAGGGCTGCTCAGAGAGTGGGAAGCACGGCTTCCTGAGAAGGACCCTACGAGCGTTGCTTAGGACTCTGAGTGACTAAAAGGATATGCTTTCACTGGTAGGCTTTGAGTGAATCTATAAATTTGCGTGGTTTCAGGAAAGTACAGAAGACATTTTAGTAGGTACATGAAGTTCCCACCTGAACAGAAAGTAGTATGCAGATGATTCCTAGCATGGTGACAGTAGCAATAAAGGCTAACACGGGTACGGCACTCACCCCTCACAGCGGCTTGGAAGGTGGCTCCTATCTATGTTGCAGACGACACAAAGGAAGCAGAAGGAGGTCGAGTCACTGGCCTGAGTCCTCACAGATGGCTCATAGCCGGCTAGAGATGCCGTCTGGCTCCAGAGTTCATGCTCTTACTAGGAAAATCAGGTCAGATGACACTGAAGAAAAATAAATATGTTGCTGTGTAAGGTGCAGGATTTCTTACCAGTTGGGGGAAATATTGTTTAAATGCGTATTTTTAGAAGGACCCGCACGTGGATTCGTTTTAGGTGCCTCACAAAGCCTCACTGCTGATACTTGATGACCTGTGCAAGCTGCTTACAATAATAGGATTTCCTCCTGCGGTTTTGTAACGATGATCTTCACTCACCCCTCGGCATGTCTGCAGCCTAAAGATGACCTTATGAAACTGTTTACATCTTTTGGGTCAACAGATGCCTCCAGAGTCAATGGTTGACATGGGAGATGTAGCTAGGATCCAGTGGTTTCTGTTTGTACGAAGAGGTATTTAGAAACCAGTGAATAAGCATCACAAAGTTGAGAGGACTTAACGTATTAATTCCATTCAAGAAATGAATGCAGTTTTATAACCATCGATATGAAAAGAAATCTTACTTTAAGTAAAGAGTATTTTTAAAATGCAAATAATTCACACTGCCTGTCCTCTCCCCCACCTTGTCACACCCATGGATATTTCTATTTTGATACTGGGTTTTCTTAAGGCAGATTTCTATTTCTTTAGCCCTATAACTAGAGTTCCCTAATTTGAAGCCGCAGTGGGGTATGGCAGGTGGAAAGAATACAAATCAGAATTGAGACCCAGGTTCTCGGCCCGTTTGCTGCCCAGAGCAAATTTGTTTTTTTGACTCTGAATGCCTCATATACATTTTCTGCATCTCTTTCCTCAAATGCCAGGTGAACCTTCTCGTCTTCCCAGACCCTTGGGAAGTATTCTGAAAAGCCCTCCATGTTCTCCTATCTAGTTTCCTTCTTGCTTTAAGTGGGTTTGGAAAGGAAATCATTTCATGGACACACACAGAAAATAGTTAAAAACTACCATTTAGGGACACTTACGTTTCAGGCTCAATAACCACATTATCTCTAATCTTTATGACAATCCTACATGGTTGGATATATTAACTGGCTGGAATTATTAAGGTCCCGTTTTACAACAGAAGCAGCTGAGAGTGGAGAGGCGGGAGCAACGGCCATGTACACAGACACGGTGTTTGAGCTCGGGAAAGTCACTTCTTGGTCACCCGAGCCCAGTGTGGTGGCCGCCGCGCGCCAGCTCTCAGGAAAAGCCTGCTTTCCAAACAGCTGTTTCCGTGTCATGGCTTTAACCTGGAGTTCAGAAAGTCATTAATGTGTTTTCCTATTTCTTCAGTCTCATAAATTTACCTTTGGAAATTTACCCTTTTTTCTAGCACGTAAGGATTCAAAATCGTAAAATATGGAAACATACATACAGCCTTAAGATTTAAGATAAGTATGGTGGGCAATCAGCTGGTCAAGGTGGCAAAGAGATGTCCACTTTGAGGTTTTGAAACTCATTTTCCTGAAGAAGGACCATCGTACACAGTGACTCATCTACGGGTAGCCCAGGGCCAGCCACGGAACTCTCCCGAGGTTTTAGTGTTACTATTGCTGAGCTCTTAAGGCATTTGGGTTCGAGGGTGAAAGTACATGTGGTTGCTTTAAAATCTGGAGATGCAAAAAAAGGTGCTGATGTTGTTAAAGGAAGATTCAGAAACAAAGAAGGCTTTTTAGAAGAGGAGGTACTTTAAAAGGACGGCTTGCCGTATGTAAGATGCAGTAAGTATTTATTTATTTTAGAGAGAGACCAAGTGCACGTGTGAGTGCAGTGGGGAGCGGCAGAGGGAGGGGGGAGAGAGAATCTCAAGCAGGCTCCAAGCTCAGCGCAAAACCCAGACACAGGGCTCGATCTTATGACCCTGAGATCATGACCTGAGCTGAAATCAAGAGTCTGACCCAGTATTTAAAGGGAAAAACACACACAAAATAACTAAGGTTATGTTAATTTGGGCTGAAAATACTTAATTTCACTGTTGGTCAGGCTCACATATAAAGTCAAGGATGATAGGCCCTTATTTAATTTACATTTATTTTCCCTATTTACATTAATTCAGCAGTCTCCATTCAAGGGGAACAGTTGCCTCCATGCCCGGTTTTGTAATGTTTAGCAGTCATCTGTCGCTTCAGGTTGTTCACAGAGGGTCCTCGTTGCCGCCATGCCTGTAGCACGGGCCTGGCAAATACACGGGGCTGCGTTTGAGACCTGCCTGTCCAGCCTGGAGAGCTGGGACGCTTGTCTACTTTGACCAACTCTCCCAGCCTCAGCTTCTTCTTTTATAAAATGGGGCCCTTAAAAATTCCAACCAGTTAATATATCCAACCGTGTAGGATTATTACAAAGATTAGAGATAGTGTGGTTATTGAGCCTGAAAGGTAAGTGTCCCTAAATGGTAGTTATTAACTATTTTCTGTGTGTGTCCATGAAATGATTTCCTTTCCAAATCCACTTAAAGCAGGGAAAGTGAATTCAAGTATTTCCTCAAACAGCTATATAGTGTCATTTTAAGATCATGGTGACTCAACTCCCTTTTCCTTAAGGAAATATAATTGGGAAAAAAAAAAAAAAAGAAAAAGCTTCCAGCATTGCCCTGTGTTCGGCACTCAGAGGAGGTATCAGTACTCTGCCCAAGCTCGGGGACGTTGGTTCTCCAGAGTGTCGGGGCTGCACACAGAGGAAGTCGCTGGACTCCTGTGAGAAGGAAGCGTGATGACAAGACTCAGCTTCCCCGCAGCTTTAAAAAAGGAGGGTGCCACATTGTACTGTAAGTACTTGGGGTCAACTCCCAATGTCCTATACCTTCATTCAAAAGTCCTGACAACTGGGGCGCTTTGGTGGCCCAGTCAGTTAGGTTCTGCCCTCTGCTCAGGTCATGATCCTGGGGTCCTGGGATCGAACCCCGCGTCAGGGCGTCCTGCTCAGCAGGGAGTCTGCCTCTGCCTCTGCCCCTCCCCTTGCTTGTGTTCTCTTGCTCACTCTCTCTCTCAAATTAAAAAAAACAAAACAAAACACTTTATATATATAAAAAAAATGTCCTGGCAACCACCCCTACAGGCTAGGTAGTTTTCACAAAACAGTCAGGACCAAAGGTTCTGGACTCACTGCCTACATTCCCATCCCCGCTTCGCAACTCACTAGCTTTGTGTCCTTAGCAAAGGACTTAGCCGTTCTAAAACTCACCTTCCTCACATGAAACGTCACGATAATGTTGATGCCTGTCTCCCGGGCTTGTGAGGCTCACGTATAAAATTTTCTGAGCGTAATGCCTGCCAGGAAGAAAACACTAAACAGTTGTTGTTATCGTTATTTACGCCATAGTAATTATCTTGCACAGTATCAAACACTAGTAAGAAGGTAGAAATCCTAGTCTTCTGACTCCAAATCCCAGGCTCTTTCTCTTTGACCATGTGTTACCCTACGGAATGTTTACTGCTTCCTTCAATGACTAAAATACCTCAGTACTGTTGGTGTAATCCAGGGACGCTGAAGGGTTCTAATTATGCAGAACTACAAATAAAAGATCACTGCAAGAAGGAACAGATAATGGTGTCTCACTGTTCTTTGCTCTTGCTTGAGAAGAAGAGTCCACTTCCAGACTGCGTCTCAGTTCCCAAGAACCCTACTTCCCAGGAATTACAATTCTCTGATATGTAAATGAATTTCAGTCCTGCGGATAAAAGCGCTGCCTGTGGTTGACAGTAGAGAGGCCGCAGTAACCTCTCTGTTTGGTACTACACGGTGACATCAACTGTTGTCTCCCTTTCAAAGTTATCCTCTACTATTTTGCTCCAATTTCCTCCAGACAAAACGACTGGTGCAGCCGCCAGTCACGCTGGTTTTCCGGTTCACTGCCTACGTCGGCGTGAGTAAACGGCGCCCTTGCTCCCTACTTTAACTGCCACTGGACTTGGCACAGTTCCAGGCTCCTTGGGTACTGAACCTTGCAGAGTCCATAAAGTTAATTTTCCAGACTGACTGCAGCCTGGTATGACCTTCAGACGAGGCAACTCTGGAGAAAGTCACACTGGTGTTCCTATATCACTTAAAAATAATTTTTTTTAACTTGTCAAAAAGAAACATTCACCAACATAGGCCATAGGCTGGGCTGTAAAACAAATCTTTATACATTGCAAAGAATTTAAATCATACAAAGGAAGTTATCTGAAAAGAATGGAATTCTAATTCTAGAAATCAGTCATAAAAAGATGTCTAGAAAGTCCCCAAGTAGTTGGAAATTAAACAACACACTTCAAAATAACCCATGGGTCAAACAGGAAGTCACAAGATAAATTGGAAAATACTTTGAGCTGAATGAAAATGAAAATACAACATCTTAAGATTTCTGGGATGCATTTAAAGTAGTGCTTAGAGGAAAATGTATGGCATCAAAGGCTTAAATTATAAATAAGAAATACCTAAAATCAATGGTCTAGGTTTCTTTAAAAAACTAGAAAAAGCAGCTAAAAGCAAAGCAAGCAGAAAGAAAAAATAATGAAGAGATGAAATCAACAAAATTGAAAATCAGAAAAATCAGAGAAAATCAACTAAATCAAAAGCTGCTTCTTTTAAAAGATCAATAACATTGATAAGACTTAGTCAAACTGATCAAGAAAAAGAAGGGGAAAAAACAAATTACTAATATCAAAAATGACATACAGAACACTATTATATAACCTCTGGATATAAAAATCATTATATATGAGTAACATTAAATGGATGATAGTGTAATATTATTATATATGAACAACTTTATACCCATAAATTCCAATATCTAGACAAAATAGACAAATTTCTTGAAGACACAAGCTACCAAGACTCAAGAAACAGATACCCTAATTGCCCCATATTTTATTAAAGAAATAGAATTTGTAGTTTTAAACATTTTTTTTAAAGATTTTATTTATTTATTCGACAGAGATAGAGACAGCCAGCGAGAGAGGGAACACAAGCAGGGGGAGTGGGAGAGGAAGAAGCAGGCTCATAGCGGAGGAGCCCGATGACGCTGGGATCACGCCCTGAGCCGAAGGCAGACGCTTAACGACTGCGCCACCCAGGTGCCCCTGTAGTTTTAAACATTTCAACAAGGAAAACTCCATACTCAGATGGCTTTATTGGAAAATTCTAACAAACTTTTAAAGAATAAATAATACCAATTTAATGTAAACTTCTCCAGAAAACAGAAGAGAAGGAAACACTCCCCCACTCATTTTATGAGATCAGTATTATCCTGACACCAAAACTAGACAAAGACATTATAAGAAAACTATAGATCAATATCTCTCAGATATATTAATGCAAAAATCCTCAATGTGACTGACTCCAGCAACATATCAAAATGATATAACATCTGAACCAAGTTGGGTTTATCCCAGGAATGGAAGTTTTGTTCAACATTTCTATTTTTTAAATTTTTATTTATTTGTGTTCATTTATTTTTAAAGATTTTATTTATTTATTTGACAGAGAGAGAGAGAGAGCACAAGCAGGTGGAGTGGCAGGCTGAAGGAGAAGCAGGCTCCCTGCTGAGCAGAGAGCCTGACATAGGGCTCCATCCCAGGACCCTGGGATCATGACCTGAGCCAAAGGCAGACACTTAATGAACTGAGCCACCCAGGTGCCCTTCAACATTTTTAAAATCTATGAATGTAATTCACTGCATCAACAGACTAAATAAGAAAAAAACATATGCTCATCTCAATAGGTGCCGAAAAGTATTTGGCAAATTCAACATCCATTCACTATTTTTTAAAAAAATTCTCAGCTAATTGGATTATAGAAAACTTTCTCAATCTAATAAAGGGCTTCTGTTTTAGTTCTATATTGTGGCAAAACAAGTCCCCAACATTTAATATTAAACACTTATTATCTCACAGTTCCTAGAGATTAGGAATCCAGATATGACTAGCTAAGTGCCTCTGCTCAAGGTCTCTCACAGGACTGAACTTCTGTTGTCAGTTGGGGCTACAGTCTCTTCTGGAAGCTCACTGGAGCAGGAGTGGCAGTGGGGAGAGCCACTTCTAAGCTCATTCACACCGTTGTTGGCAAGATTCAATTCCTCAAGGGATATGGGACTGAGGGCCTAAATTCTTGGCTCTTGGTCTCCTCAGAACCTTGCCATAGGGCAGCTTACATCATGGTACCTGGATTCCCCCCGGGACGTGAGCAAGAGCGTACCCAAGGCGGAAATCTGTCTCATTGTAAGCTAATCTTGGAAGTGATACTCCATTACTTTTGCCATATTTGATTCCTTAGAAGCAAGTTACGAGGTCAAGCGTACGCTGAAGGGAAGGGCATAAATAACAGGAGGCAGGGCTCATTAAGGGCCATTTTAGAGGCTGCCTACCACAGCATCTACAAAGAAATCTGACATCATACCTAGTGGTACAAGACAATGCTTTCCTCCTAAGATCAGTAATAGAAATGTCTGCTCTCACTGTTCCTGTTTGATGTCACACAGGAGGACCTGTCAAGTGCAGGATGACAAGAAAAAGAAAGAAAAGGTATACCAGTTAGGAAGAACTTAACCTGTCCCTACTTCCTGATGACATGACTGTCTACATAGAAAACCCCAAGGAATTGATAAAAAGCTAGAACTTGTGAGAAAACACCAGAAGGTAAATAAGCATATGAGAAACTGCTCAACATTAGTTATTAGGGAAATGCAAATTAAAACCACAAGAGACAATTACCTACCTATTAGAATGGCTAAAATCGAAAGACCCGAATACCAAGCGCTGTTAAAGATGCAGAGTAATTGGAACTTTGCTGGCAGGAATGTAAAATGGCGCAGTCACTTTGGAAAACATTTTGGCCATTACTTGCAATAACATATACTTATCCTGTGACCCAGCAGTACTCCTCTTAAGTATTATTTTCCCAAGAGAAAGGAAAACATATGTTCACACAAAAGACCATGCATGACTGTTCATAGTGGCTTGATTTATAACCACCCAAACTAGAAACAACTCAAACGTTCTTTAACGGGAAACAGATAAAGTCTGGTTTATCCATACAATGGAATACTACTCAGCAATAAAAAAGAATGAAGTACTGAGAAATGCAACTACACGGGCGAATCTCAAACGCATCATGTTAAGTGAAAGACGTGTTGTTAGCCTCAAAAGGTTACATTTATAGGACATCCTGGGAAAGGCAAAACTATAGAGACAGAAAAAACATCAGTGATTATCATTTGCCCACAATTTCTAGGAGGTTCACAGACCACCTGTGGCTCATCCCTGGACCCCTCTATATGCTACTCCGTGGTCAAAACTGCCACCAGTTCCTCTCCTCTCCTCCCGGCTCCAGCTCCGTCCTGAACCCTACCCAGAGCTACCTTGACCCGTTTCTCTGCTCGGGTATCACTTCCGGGGCAAACACCCTGTCGACGCTGGGCGTACGGAACGGGCTAGATGGTACCGAACCGCGGAGTCAGCCTGGTAGCGAACTACTGCGTGATTTCCGCGGTGCATGGACGTCCCGCCGCTGCGCTCAGACGTGAGCGAGCGGGAGCCGGCTGGGAGCAGGATGGAGTAAGAACCCAAACAGGGGCACCGGACCGGCTCAGCCGGTAGAGCACAGGACTCTTCACCTCGGCGTCCCGAGTTTGAGTCCCACGTTGGGCTTGGAGCGTACTTAAGGAAAAAGACAAAAGCCCTAACCCTAAACCAAGGTGGGCTGTGGAAATCTCTGGCGCCCACGGCGGGAAGCCCGGCTGTCTGGGTCGGTGGCGACGGGCGGCCGCAGGCTAACGGAGGGAAGCGTCGGCTTCCCCAGGTTCAGGCACCCTACCTCCCTCTCCCTCTTCCTCTCTCTCCGCCTTTCATTCGTGCGTCCCTCGCGGCCCGGAGGCGGCGGCGCTCGCGGCGTGCGGGGGAGGGGCAGAGCCCGGAGCGCGCGGGAGCCGCGCGCCGCGAACCTCGGACCGCAGGGGCTGGGAGGGCGCTGCCGGCGCAGGCGTCTTCGCACGGAGCCGCCGGAGCTGCGTCTCTCTCGACCCGCGGGAGCTGCGGGCCTCGTCTCCCGGCGGAGGGCCGCGCACGGCGCCCTTCCCCACAGCCGGGCGGGCGGCCCGCTCCAGCGGCGCAGCGGGGCCGGGCCGGTTCCCAGAGGGACTGCGGCCGGGGCGGCGAGGCGGGACCAGGGCCGTGAGTGCCGGGCGGGGAGGGCGCGCGGGCCGGGACGGCGGGGGGGCCTGGGCGCCACGTGGCGCCGCTCGAGGCTGCGCGGCGCGGGCCGGGCGCGGGGGTCCGGCGGGACGGCGCGGGGGGGCCTCGCACCCCGTCGAGCCCCGCCCGGGGGTTGCCGGGCTCCCCCAGCTCGGGCCGCAGCCTCGCCGCCGCCCCCGCGGGGCCCCGCCGGTGTCTCCTTGCGCAAGGGAACTGAGACCCGAAGGAGAACCGGGGAAGCCCCGAGCCTTCCGGTCCTGCAGCCGGCTCACGTGTCTTAGATCGGGTGCCCTCTTACCATTAAACGGGAGAGATCATCTTACACCGCGGGTCCTTTTAGGGTGGCGGGTTGCGCTCTAACTGGAGGCAGTATACCGGACGCTTAGAATTGGGTTACCGCAGGCAGCGAGCTCTGTCATCCCGGATCTCGTTGCCGTTGCTGAGGGGCGAGGTTTAGGGACCTGGGTCGATTCCTAACTCCTGAACAAGTGCCCTTCTGTTCCAGGTGCTTGACAAAGACCCATCGTTGAGTGGGGGCCTCAGTGCAGTCTGTTGGTGCCCGTATTTTATAAGCGACGTCTTCGAACTATGTGAAGATCCGTTCTAAGATTTATTCCTCTATGATGGAGAAGTATGAAAAAATTGGGAAAATTGGCGAAGGATCCTATGGAGTTGTTTTCAAATGCAGAAACAGGGACACCGGTCAGATTGTAGCCATCAAGAGATTTCTGGAATCAGAAGATGATCCTGTCATTAAGAAAATCGCCCTTCGAGAAATCCGCATGCTCAAGGTAATGGATTCTTTAAAGTGAATTTTCAGGGACTAAACAATTAAAGCGAGTCGTGCTACGTTTAATAAATGTGTTAAGACATGGTAACATCTCCTTGCTGCATGAACTTTTGTCCTCAGTGACACAAATGGGATGCCTGTGTACAAGTCACCAATTACTGGGGGGGGAGGGACACCTGTGCAGGGAAAGGGGGATTCACTTTTGGAGATGCTGTGGGGTGTTTCCGTTTTCTTCCCCATAACTTCTCTCCCATGTCAGCTCTAGACCTGGTT
>NW_024426230.1:24042437-24083332 GCF_017311325.1 Ursus maritimus | reverse complement strand
GTCCCGCCGCTGCGCTCAGACGTGAGCGAGCGGGAGCCGGCTGGGAGCAGGATGGAGTAAGAACCCAAACAGGGGCACCGGACCGGCTCAGCCGGTAGAGCACAGGACTCTTCACCTCGGCGTCCCGAGTTTGAGTCCCACGTTGGGCTTGGAGCGTACTTAAGGAAAAAGACAAAAGCCCTAACCCTAAACCAAGGTGGGCTGTGGAAATCTCTGGCGCCCACGGCGGGAAGCCCGGCTGTCTGGGTCGGTGGCGACGGGCGGCCGCAGGCTAACGGAGGGAAGCGTCGGCTTCCCCAGGTTCAGGCACCCTACCTCCCTCTCCCTCTTCCTCTCTCTCCGCCTTTCATTCGTGCGTCCCTCGCGGCCCGGAGGCGGCGGCGCTCGCGGCGTGCGGGGGAGGGGCAGAGCCCGGAGCGCGCGGGAGCCGCGCGCCGCGAACCTCGGACCGCAGGGGCTGGGAGGGCGCTGCCGGCGCAGGCGTCTTCGCACGGAGCCGCCGGAGCTGCGTCTCTCTCGACCCGCGGGAGCTGCGGGCCTCGTCTCCCGGCGGAGGGCCGCGCACGGCGCCCTTCCCCACAGCCGGGCGGGCGGCCCGCTCCAGCGGCGCAGCGGGGCCGGGCCGGTTCCCAGAGGGACTGCGGCCGGGGCGGCGAGGCGGGACCAGGGCCGTGAGTGCCGGGCGGGGAGGGCGCGCGGGCCGGGACGGCGGGGGGGCCTGGGCGCCACGTGGCGCCGCTCGAGGCTGCGCGGCGCGGGCCGGGCGCGGGGGTCCGGCGGGACGGCGCGGGGGGGCCTCGCACCCCGTCGAGCCCCGCCCGGGGGTTGCCGGGCTCCCCCAGCTCGGGCCGCAGCCTCGCCGCCGCCCCCGCGGGGCCCCGCCGGTGTCTCCTTGCGCAAGGGAACTGAGACCCGAAGGAGAACCGGGGAAGCCCCGAGCCTTCCGGTCCTGCAGCCGGCTCACGTGTCTTAGATCGGGTGCCCTCTTACCATTAAACGGGAGAGATCATCTTACACCGCGGGTCCTTTTAGGGTGGCGGGTTGCGCTCTAACTGGAGGCAGTATACCGGACGCTTAGAATTGGGTTACCGCAGGCAGCGAGCTCTGTCATCCCGGATCTCGTTGCCGTTGCTGAGGGGCGAGGTTTAGGGACCTGGGTCGATTCCTAACTCCTGAACAAGTGCCCTTCTGTTCCAGGTGCTTGACAAAGACCCATCGTTGAGTGGGGGCCTCAGTGCAGTCTGTTGGTGCCCGTATTTTATAAGCGACGTCTTCGAACTATGTGAAGATCCGTTCTAAGATTTATTCCTCTATGATGGAGAAGTATGAAAAAATTGGGAAAATTGGCGAAGGATCCTATGGAGTTGTTTTCAAATGCAGAAACAGGGACACCGGTCAGATTGTAGCCATCAAGAGATTTCTGGAATCAGAAGATGATCCTGTCATTAAGAAAATCGCCCTTCGAGAAATCCGCATGCTCAAGGTAATGGATTCTTTAAAGTGAATTTTCAGGGACTAAACAATTAAAGCGAGTCGTGCTACGTTTAATAAATGTGTTAAGACATGGTAACATCTCCTTGCTGCATGAACTTTTGTCCTCAGTGACACAAATGGGATGCCTGTGTACAAGTCACCAATTACTGGGGGGGGAGGGACACCTGTGCAGGGAAAGGGGGATTCACTTTTGGAGATGCTGTGGGGTGTTTCCGTTTTCTTCCCCATAACTTCTCTCCCATGTCAGCTCTAGACCTGGTTCTTGAAGAGCCGTCAACTTTGTACAGGAATTTACCACCACTCCTGCTGGCTCGCATTCATGAGTTTTAAGCTTCCAGGCCATATTCTGTTGACATTCTCAGTCCATTAAGAGAATTAATCATTCACCTGTTTTCCAACTGCTAGGAAGGTCACAGGTTTTCTTTACACCTCACATTTATCTGCTGCTGGACATCATAATGTCCTTTCTCTAGAAAAAGGATTCTTAAGTGAAGTGATCACTTTTAAAATGTTTGTTAACCCCAAGAGATCATGAAATCAGAGCTGTGGAAAAAGTTGTTTATTACAAGCTGAGATTATTTTTTCCTGTAATAGAAAGAGGCTGCTTTTCTGAACTTCTGTGAGGTGAGGATGAAACCCGAATTCCAACAGAGTGTGACATGAACACAGTGGGGTTAACTTGGTTTCAAACAGTTATGGCCTCTGTGTTTGGACATGTATAACGGACTCTATGACAAGGAAAGAACAACCTGGTGGGAAGTGAGAGGAACACCCAGGGGATTTTCTCTTATCCCAGCCTCTCTGTTTTCTCCAGGCCTCTCTAAACATCTCTCTTCCCCGTGGCTTGAGTGTGTGGGGTTATCTCTGGATAAGGGCCCTGAATGTGAATTAGCAGGCTTTGGATAAATTTAAATGGGTGGATAATAGGACACCTCTCTCTCAGTTTGGGATGTTCTTTACCAGCAGGATCTTATCTACTCTGAGAAGACATTTCCAAGGTTCCCCCACCTGCACCCCGAGAGGGCCTCCCCTAGGAAGGGGTGAGACCAGCAGTGTTTGCCCATCCCATGGCCTGGGGACCGCCTGTCTATGGGCAGAGGTTCTCACCCTTTCTTTTGGGCTGATGGTGTTTTTCACTTTCTCAGGCTCTCCCTAGAGGAGAAGGTGATAATTGAATTTCAAAGGATTCTTTTACTCAAAAAAAAAAAAAAACAAAAAAAAACATCTGTTTCTAGTGGAGAGATACTCTTTCTGATTCCGAAGATCACCTGTGACTGTCTCCGAACCCTTTCAGTGCTCCTTAGCAATACTGGGTTTACAAGTGTAGCTCCCTGAATTAATTGAGTTCCTCCAGGGTGGGGACCTCTGTGTCTCTGTATGGATTACTGAGCACTTAGTAGGCCTCCAATATACGTTACTGTAGATTGAAAATCTGTGTAAACAAAATAAGCTCTTAGGAGAGTGGTTGTTGCCAATAAGTGAGGAAGCCAGCTGTGTTCTTAAATAACTGAATAATGATGCTACCTAAGGAAAGAGTTGTGGGCACAGGAGCCTGATTTTGAAGCGCAGAGCACCCCGTTCTTCAAAATCAAGTGCACAGATGTAGACTCCCCCAATCTGTATGAGGTGATGGGACTAGATTACTGAGAAAGTCTGTCCTTCAAAGCCCTAACTTTTCAGTGTTCTGTGATACCCCCAGCACGTAACGGGTACTTAAATATTTGCTGAAACGGTGCATTGAAAGTTTCTTGAATGAAGCCACATTTTCTTCATTTAATTATTCAGTAAATATGTATAGAGCCTCATTGTGCCTAAAACAATGTTTTATTTTTTTAAATTATTTCTTTATTAGAGAGAGTGCACTCGAGTGGCGGGAGGGACAGAGGGAGAGGGAATCTCAAGTAGACTCACCTGCTGTGTGCAGAGCCTGACACCGGACTCGATCTCACGATGCTGAGATTATGACCTGAGTCAAAACCAAGAGTCCAACACTCAACCAACTGAGGGACCCAGGTGTCCCTAAAACAATGTTTATATGAGGTTGTACACTCTGTGTTTCAGATGCTTAACCCATGGAAGGGAAGTAATAAATTTCCCCTTGGCTCTCGCTCCTGATAAACTGGGTTCCTGATGAACAGGGTCTGTGTCATTCACCTTGTGTCCCCATGCTGGACAAGAACCCTTTAAAGTGTTTAGAGGCATGTTTGAACTAGACTTTGAAGGGTTTAGGGATGCATGGAATGAGAAATAAGGCATTCAGGGCAGAGAGTCTCTCCTAGGAAAAGGTGCACATGTGGAAAGCAGTATATTGAGGGAACATGGGTTATAACCCTAAAGTCTTAGCCAAGATTGCCTGCTGGGTGCTACCAGGCCAAGGAGAGAAGGAAAGAAAAGAAGCCAGGGTTCAGTAGAAGGCAGTGACAGGAATTTCCTGGAATGGAGGTCTGGCCTGGGATAAGTGGTGCTTTGCACAAAGCTTTGCACAAGTGGCCTTTGGGATTTGGAGCTTGACTCCGGGGGGCATATTGTAGTCTCCAAGAACAGGAAACTGGTGACATCTAGGCAAATGTTTTAGGGCCCCCATCTGAGCTGAAATTCAAGGGAGAGCTCCAGTGGCCGTGGGAAGAAGAATATTACACTGTGAGCCAACCACAGCTCTGTGGGCCCAAGGGAAGGTTGCAGCTCAGTGAGTTTGAGTTCCTGGTACTCTCCTTGCACACCTCTTGCAGAGCTGTGCTTTTAATGACCCCTGCTAAGGTCAGGAATCAGGACCTAGGAAGATTGAGGCTGAAGGTTACCTCAGCAACCTTAGCCAGAGTGGGTGAGGACTGGCAAGGGCTGACCCCCTGGCTGCTCCTATTACGAGAAAGAAAGCAAGACAAGTAGATTAAGACCAGGTGTAGAAGGCTTTGAATGCCAGGCCAAGGAGTTTGGCTTTCTCTCGAAAAGGAAGAAGCAAGCCAAGATATTTTAAATTAGAAAGTTGTCATTTGTAGACTTTGGATTTTTTTCTTTTCCCCCCAGATTTATTAAGATGTAACTGACGTGTAACACCGTGTAAATGTAAGGCATGCAGTATGCTATTTGTTACATACGTGTATTATGCAGTGATTACCACAATAAGGTAATTAACACCAGCATGACCTCACATAATTGCCATTTCTTTGGTAGTTGGAACACTTAAGATTGACTCTCTTAGCAACTTTCAGGTATATAATAGGTATTGTTAACTCTAGTCCCCACATGTCCATTAGATCACTTGGTACTTATTCTTCTTGTAACTGGAAGTTCGTACTCATTTCCCCCGCCCTTAGTCCCTGCCAACCACCATTCTACCCTCTATTCTTATGAGTTCAGCTTTTTTAGATTCCATGCATTAAGTGACAACATCCAGTATGCCTTTCTCTGTCTGACTTCTTCCATTTAGCGTAGTGCCCTTGAAGTCTATCCACATCCTTGCAAATGGCAGGATTTTCTTCTTTTTATGGCTAAATAATATTCCATTATGCACACACACACACGCACGCAGGCACACGCATGTGTGCACACACACATATATATATTCCCCCTGTAGACTTTTGGATTTCATGAACCTATAAAATTAAAGCAAATTTTTTTTTTTACAGATTGGGATAGTATTGTCAGCATTTTTAAAAACCAACTCCCAATTACTGTCACCATTATTTCATAAAAGAAAGGACATTTTAATATTAAAAAAAAATTTTTTTAGGAAAGACAATTTTAGACCAAAAGCACAGTGTTCCCAAGAGAGTGGTTGATAACTGTAGGTAACATCTACGTAGCTACCTTTCTGTGGTGTGTGGACAGTGTGTGTGATTGTGTGTGGGGGGGTCTGTGTGCCATGGCCCCTACTGTTCTCATCTCACTGTCCGCGGGTGAAGACGGCGACATCACTTATTTTGTGCAGCCTGACCGTCATGCACGTTAGCACTGCGTCTGGGAACGAAGAGGTCCCCAGATCAGCTGCTGTCCTGCGGCAGGGTCTGTAGCTGAGACGACGAAACACTTGCACCACAGAACTGGATGGGCCTCGGATTGTAGAATAGAATTTGGCCTCTATCCATCCTCAGAGAATTCCTTGTGTGTTTTCAAAACTCTTTATTTTACCATTTACAGCAACTCCCAGTAGCTGCTGTCGGACTCTTAACAATTATGGCCATTTCCTCGGGAGCAGATAAGACCGTGGGAGTGAATTGTCTAGCAGTCAGTTGCGTAATTTTCAAGGCAGCATCCCTACGGCGCTTCCCCTTCTTGCTGTGGAAGCGTACACGAGGATGTAACTGTCCACTGGTAAACGCTTTTGAGGATGATAATTATTATCAAAAAATCGATTTTGCTAATAGCTTTAGAAAACATTTTTTTCTGAAAATTTGAAACCTTTCAAATAACATTATTTTGTGCCATTTGGGGAAAAAAAGTGACATTTTTATGAGACAGGCTTAGTGTTTGTCCTAAAAAACTGCTTTTTTTTTTTTTTTTTTTTAAAGATTGACTTATTTATTTTTAGAGAGAGTGAGGAGGGGACAGAGGAAGAGGGAGAGAATCTCAAGCAGACTCCACACTAAGCACGGAGCCCGGCACTGGGCTCCATCCCACGACCCCAAGATCACCACCCGAGCCCAAACCAGGAGTCAGACGCTCAACTGACCGCACCACCCAAGCACCCCCTAATAAACTTTTTTTTTAAGCTTTAATTTTTTATTAGAGAGAGGGAGACAGAGAAGGAACACAAGCAGGGGGAGTGGAAGAGGGAGAAGCAGGCTTCCCGCTGAGCAGGGAGCCCGACATGGTGCTCGATGCCAGGACCCTGGGATCATGACCTGAGCTGAAGGCAGACGCTTAACGACTGAGCCAACGGAGCACCGCTAAGCTGCCTTTTTTTTTTTTTTTTTAAGATTTTATTTATTTATTTGACAGAGAGAGACAGCCAGAGAGAGAGAGGGAACACAAGCAGGGGGAGTGGGAGAGGAAGAAGCAGACTCCCAGCGGAGGAGCCTGATGTGGGGCTCGATCCCAGGACTCTGGGACCACGCCCTGAGCCAAAGGCAGACGCTTAATGACTGAGCCACCCAGGCGCCCCCCTAAACTGCTTTTTAAACTAAGTATAATTCACTGTTCACCAAAAGGTCCTATTGCAATTACCTCTTTAATGTTTAATTCTGAATCTTATTTTTTCCCAGTTACACAGTTAGGCTTTTAAAAATACAAGCAATTCCAACAGTTACCATCAGTCAGTTCATACTTTAATGACATTATCTAAATTAAGTACCATTTCGTGACACTAATAAAATTATACTGCAATACTGAGCTCAAAGCAGCTATCCTACCCGTTCTCAAACTCACCTTCCAATGTGGAAAAAAAAAGGAATTCAGTATTTTTAGTCATTGTTTTTGATGAGACACCTGTGCATAAGGGAGTTGGGATGTGTTTGAGAACTTTTTACAGAACTCCTGTATGTAGCCGGCACTGTTCTGGGCCCCTGCCCTCCATGTAAGGAGAGACTGACAGTAGACAAATAATTATATGTCAAGTGGTGAAATATAAAGCAGGATAAAGGAGTAAAGGGTGATGACGGGGCTTGCTTTTTTTTATAGAGCCGGGTTAGGAAAAGCCTTTTTGATGAATGACATTTGAAGAGATACCAGAAGGAAATGGGAAGAGATGAGTGATGCAGGCATTGCAGGCAGAGGGAATAATGAGTAAAAAGGCCACAGGCAGAACTGAGTGATGTTATTAGGCATGTTCTGGTGCGTTCTAGGAGAAGCAAAGAGATCAGTGCGTCTACAGCACAGTAAGCAAGGGCGAGGGTCATGGGAGATGAAGTTAGAGGGGTGAGGGGTCTGACACCAGGGCCTTGTGGGCCTTGGCAGGAACCATGGATTTGACTCTGAATGAAGTGGGAGCCATCAGAGGATTTGGAGCAGAGGGGTGCCTTGGCATGACATACATTCTAGAAGGATTCCTCCAGCTGCTTGTTGCTCTAGCTCCGTGAGCAAGAAGATCAGTTAGAAGACTATTGGAGCAATCCAGGGATGAGGTGGTGGGGTTTGGGTCAGAGTGGTAGTGGTCGAGGTGGTCAGATACAAGATTTATTCTGAGAGAAAAGTACAAAGGAATCCGATGGTTGGATGAGGAATCAAGAATGACTCCAGAGTTCCGGATTTGAGTAACTACAAGAACAAAGAGATCAGATAACTCATTGTGCTAGGGAGACCTAGGTACACATCTGGGGGCAAGGAAATCAAGAATTCTGTTTTGAATATGTCAAGTTTGAGATGCAAATCTAAGGAGACAGTTATGTAGGCTTTTAAGTACACAAATCTGGCATTTGGGAGGAAGTCCAGGTTGGAGAAATAAAATTGGGAGACATCAGCATAACAATGACATTTAAGGCCCTGAGACTGGGGTGCCCTGGGGAATGGAGAAACAAATACCAAAGACTGAATGCCCTCCGGCATTTGGAGGTCAGGAAGATGAGGAGGAAGCAGCCAAGGAGAAGAAAAAGGGGGTGATCATTGAGGTAGGAAAATCCCAGGAGCAATGTTCTTAAAAGCTTAGTGAAGAAAATGTTTCAAGGACGAGGGAATGGTCAGAATGAAATCTTGCCATTTGCAACAACGTGGATGGAGCTAGAGAATGTAATGTTAAGCAAAATAAGTCAGAGGAAGACAAATACCATATGATTTCACTCATACGTGGAATTTAAGAAACAAAACAAAAGCTCATGGGGGAGAAAGAGAGGCAAACCAAGAAATAGACTTTTAACTCTAGAGAACAAACTGACAGTTACCAGAGGGGAGATGGCTGGGGGAGATGGGTGAAATAGGTGATGGGGATTAAGGGGTGCACTTGTCATGATGAGCACTGGGTGTTGTATGGAGGGGCTGAATCACTAAATTATTTCACCTGAGACCAATATTACACCGTATGTTACCTGGAATTCAAATAAAAACTTAAAAAAAAAAACACACGAGGGGATGGTCAGCGGTGTCAAAGGTCATGATTAGTACAGACTTAGAACTAGCCATTGGCTTTGAAGATGTGAGGGTTATTTGAGATCTGGACAGGAGCCGTTAGGTGGAGTGCTAGCAATGAAAGCTTCATCAGAGAGGATTCGAGAGAGGATGAGAAGAGCAAAGAGGAGATGGTGATGCAGGCAACTCTTGAGGAATTCGATTATGAAAGGAAACAAATGGAAGAATGTGGGCTCAAGAGAGAGTTTTTTAGTTGTTTTTAATATGGGAGAATAAGTATATTTGTATGCTAATGGTATCCAGTAGAGAGAAAACTTGATATTGTTGGAAGGAGAGAATTCCAGGAGCCATGACTTTGAGTTACCAATTGGGACCATGGCTAAAAATAGCTGTAATAGTGTAAAAAAAGACCAATTCATGGACCAGCTAGGAGTTGAGGAATTATTTTATTTGGAATGTTGCTAGGTTCTTCATATACACTGTCCTTAATCTTTATGTAACAGGACCCACAGTTATCTCCAAGCTATGGTGTAGAAGAACTTCTTCCACCTGGGGGTGTGACATTGCCTGATTTGCATATGGCCCATGAACCCTACAGAACAAATTCAACCCTTTCCATAACTAGGGTTCAAGCATATAAAGATATTTAGGATGGGAAGTGGGGCAGGCATGACAGAAGCTAGATTACACAGAGAGACAAGATTCCTGCAAGAAAATCACCTTACATGAGGAAGTGTGGCCTGATCGGCCGGAGGCATCACAGGGCCCGTGGCAGGAAGTGAGTACCAGCTCTGCATAAAGCAGGTGGCTCCACTGAACCTAGCCCAACTCCGGGGGACTATCTGTGTGGCCAGCAAGGAAAGGGCCATGTGGCTCAAAATAAATGTGAGCCGACCACCCCAGAATAATTGTATTACCAAAGTCCTCAACCTTTATGATGCTAACCCTTCCCTTGTGAAAGGAAAATGCTAGAACACTTGGGAGGAGGAAGCTAAGAATTCCAACAGCAGTGGTAGGAAGAGTAGATGCTCCCAGAAGAGTTGAGCTAACGGACTGGACAGCACAGGTGCCTGGGCAGACCTTCAGCCGTGTGGCAGGTGGTATGGGGGTCTTAGAGTAGATTAGACCAACATCAGTCAAGGGCTGAGAGCGGCAGCTTGGACATTGCCTGTGACAACTCACCCCAGAAGACAAGAAAACAAGATGTAAGCAAGCAGAAGGAGTCGCGTATTGCCATTTGGTGACCCCGTAGACTTGGGCAAGGTGCCAAGTATCATTACTGAGGATGCACACATGGTAACGACCTTGGGAGGTGGGTATTGTTATCTCATTTTACATATGGATTCGGGATGGCTGATGATTTGCTGTGGCCTCCTGGTTAGTAAACTGGAACGCAGACAGTTTCATCTGTCCCCACGTCCATGCCTTGCTCCCGCACTTCAGAACCATCCTGTTACAGCCAACGCCACACTCCGCAGTCTCAGTGACCGTCCTCAGGCTCTGTCCTGCTCTTGTTCCAGCAGCGCCTTGGCTGTGGGACTCGTGGTTTCCGTGGCGCCTCGGGAGCAGATTCCTCCTGGAATAGTAGTTGTTTCCAACTCTCATTCCATAACCCTGTAGATTATTTTAAATGGTGAAAGTGATGGTTTGCCATCAACGAAGATGAGAATAAGCATGGGGGAAAACGGCCATTTACAACTTTAATATAAACATTAAAACTGATGCCTTTTTTTAAAGATTGTATCTATTTATTTGAGAGAGTGAGAGAGGAGACAGAGAGCGAGAGAACAAGCAGAGGGAGAGGGAGAGGCAGGCTCCCCGCTGAGCAGGGAGCCCAATGCGGGGCTCGATCCCGGGATTCTGGGACCATGACCTGAGCCCAAGGCAGATGCCTAACCGACTGAGCCACCTAGGCGCCCTAGCTCATACCTTCTGAATGAGAACAGTGCCACCCCCAAGAGGATGACAATTGGTTTTGGGGAGTAGGTGCAGGGAGTATAGCTTCTACTGTTTGAAGCTCAGATTACATACACCACATACACAGTGTATTTGTGGAATGAAAATTTCATTCGGAGATGATCGGGGGAAAAGTGTGTAAAAAGATTCCTTTGGGGATAAATATGGGGGGGAAAAGGCCGTGGGGTGGGGAAGGTGAAACTACTGAGTGTATTCTGTGTGCCAGAAACATGCTCTGCTTTGATTTAAATCCGTCATGAACAGTCACAACCTACAGAATATTCAGAGCGTTCCGTTTTGTCCTATCACCTCCTCACTTTAACCTTCCAGTGGGGCTTCGTTACCACGTGGGGACAGGAGTTAAGAATCTGGGTTTCTGATTCGGCTCAGAGCTGTTGGGTGACCTTGGGCAAGCTCTGATGCAGCTTGGAACCTGGCCCACGTCCTCGCCTTGATTTCTATCTCTGTTTGGCATAGCTGCGCGGACTGCTGCTGAGGGGGGCGAGAGCGCTCTGGGCCAAACAGCGAACAGTAGCCAAGCAGCACTAATGGATGCAAGGGCAGGAAAGCGGAGGGTCCAAAAAAAAGCAGTGGTGCAGGAGGGGGAGGCAGAAGGGTGGGATTTCGTACCAATGGGGGGCACTGACATGAAGCACTTCACACCCTCTGTCCCAAGAGGCTCTCCGCTGGAAAATACCAGACGAGAAATACTGCCGGGCAGGGTCCCAGCCAGGGCGGTAAGGTGCCGTGGCAGGTACAACCACCAAGGCTCCCGTTACCCAAAGCACTTACCGAGTGCTTGATTCCACGTGCTCCTGCGCCAGGGCCCCATCCCACCGGACGCTAAGAGAGCACCATGTAAACGCTCCCTAGCGTTAGACTCTAATTAGGGGTTTCATCAGTTTTAGGGACTTCTGCTCCCCTAATATGAGTTGAAGAAATATTTCCCCAGTATTCATTGAATAATATTTCACAACTCAGTAAAAGTCTCGCTGGGAAATTCTGTGACATCTTCAAGAATTTAGCCCTGCTGTTGCTAGTATAGGTGACATTTCTAGATCAAGCCAGTTGTTTCATTGGCTTGTCCAAATGGATTTGTGACCTATTTCTAGAAATTGTTTCAGCCATGTTCGGCGTGCTCTGTTTATGTGAGGTCACAAACTCAAATGCGTGTGTGTGATCACAGTGGAGACCTAAAGGAGTGAAGTGGGCTGAGTGTGAGGCTAGATGGCGAGGTAGGCATGGGGCAGGCTGGAGACTTGGTGGCTCATAGGGTGGGTGGGTGGCCGGGTGGCCACCGCTCCACCCACATGATGCAAGCTAGATTTTCAGAGGGTGCTAGATTTTCAGAGTCTTTTTTTTAAACAGCCAGAAATCAGAATTTTATGTACAGTCTCCTGGGTTTTTTCCCAGCGCTCTTTGTTTTGAAAAAAAACTTATAAAACATATGGAAGTGGGAAGAATAATATAATAAGTACCTCTGTACCCTTCACTAGATTCATTACCCAGTTGTGAAAATTCTGCTTCATTTCCTTTCTGTGTCTCTATCTCACACACACACACACACACACCCCATACTTTTTCGGCTGAATCATTTCCTTAAGTATGCAGCATGAATCTGCTAGAATTCTTCTGTGTAACCACAATACGATTTCCACAGTACGATTTCTCAGGGACCCAGTACCATCCTCGAGCATACCATGGCTGTGCTCAAGTTTCTCATAGTGTCGCAGTAATGGTTCTGTAGCTACAACTGCATCCATAACCGTAACTACAACTGTGTGTTTAAATCCAGGTTCTAATCCATGACCACACATTGCATTTCATTGTCATGTCTCTGTAGTCTCATTTAGTATAAATGGTGTTTTTGAAGCGTGCAGGCCAGTTGTTTCTCAGAACGTGCTTCCACATAGACTGTGGCTGTTTCCACTGCAGGCGTGAAGGTGTGTCCGCCATACTGGTTCTCAGCGGCAAGTACACGGTGTCGGTGTGGCCCATATTCGCTGCTCTCAGCTTTGATCTCTTGATCAAGATGGGTCTTCCAGATTTCCCAATTGTAAAGAAACGTTTTCTCTTTTATAGTTAGTGCATGATCTGTGGGGAGATACGCTGAGACTGCGTGACCACCTTATGTCCCAATAACTTCCACTCAGTCATCTTTGCTTGAATCAATTATAAGAAGAGTTCTTGTAAAGGGTGATTTTCAACAATTCTTTCTACATTCATTACTCATGGTTTTTCTGTTGAATTCCTTCACATACCCCCCCCACCTCAAACACACGCTCTTTAGTATCACAGAGAATTTATGGATTTTTTTTTTATTCAACTTGTTACAACTGTCACTGTGATTCTTCTTTTTGATTCTCATGGTCACACGTTTGAGCCTGCTCCTTTGTCCTGACAGACGCCACTGTTCCTTGAGTACTTTCCTGTGTGTCACAGCAAAATGTAGCAGACTCATCTGCCCCAGCTCTGGAGTCAGCCATTTTTCCAAGGAGCCCTGGTTCCTTTTAGTGAGAATGAAAGCTGACTTCAAAATGTTGACAAGGGAGCTCCTGGGTGGCTCAGTCGTTAAGCGTCTGCCTTCGGCTCGGGTCATGATCCCAGGGTCCTGGGATCGAGCCCCATGTTGGGCTCCCTGCTGAACGGGAAGCCTGCTTTTCCCTCTCCCACTCCCTGCCTGCTTGTGTTCCCTCTCTCACTGTGTCTCCCTCTGTCAGATAAATAATAAAAAATCTTAAAAAAATAAAACGTTGACAAGGAATTTTTAAAAATGTCAAACACCATTCAGGCCAAACAGAACCCATCTGCAGATAATGTTCGGCCCATAGACTCAGTTTTGGGCCTTTGGATTGTATAGCTTTCACTGTATGCAGATGTTCTCCTTAGAGACTGGCAGATCCGGCCCCTTGATGTTCAGTACTGATATACAGATAGATGTTGGGAGTTTACGGGAACGGGTTGTCAATAGTGTGGAAGACAAAGCAGAGCATTCCCTTGCCCACGGTGGTAGAAACCAAACAAATCCCCCTTATCATCGTCTTTCCCTATTTGTTCAACAAGTGGAGACCTGTTTAATTTTATTTTTACAAGATAACGTACTAACTGCAAATAGTAACGGGCTGTTTTTGTTTGTGTATTGTAAGAATTTGTGGCTTAGCTCACAACCTGTTTATACAGAAAGATTATATTTCTGCTGTGTAATGAACCCCTAAGTAATAAAGCTACTACTCAAATACTTCAAGAACAAAAGCAGAAATCAACAGGCTGGTGGCTCATTACCTTCTTAGAGATACTGAGTTTGTAGGGAGATTAAGCACATACCAGTATGTGTCAGTGTCCTAAATGCTCCTACACACATCCTGTCGAAAATAAAATAGTGCAGAGCAGGAGGAGAAAATAAGTGATTTTACAGTGCACATTGATAAAAAATACAATTATGCTGTTACTTTTTTTGCCGTTTAAATTACTGGTATTTTCAACAAATGAAATTTATAAATAGACAACCTGTGTTACAGATAGTCTTTATAAAATAATGAAACCGTACTGGAAGGTAGTACTTTTTATACCGAATGGAAAAATTTTTAAATGGACCAGGCTTGTATTTAATTTCCCTTTAAATTTTTTTACTGTTTTAATTCACCTTTTTATTTGGTAGGACTGATGTCTTAGGCACAAATTTGCTTTCACAGGCATATGTTCTTGCTGATTATTAACCTTCTTTATTACTTATTAACTTTAAAGTACTGTAGTAAAAATGTTATTGTAGAAAATTGCCTGGTTGAAAACTTGGAGCTCAGTTCCTCTTTTTGTTAAAGTAAAGTGACTTCTACACCAGTGGAAGCTATCAACTTATGTAAGCCAAACAAATAATTTATTTTGTAACTATCAGTATGTTGCTGCATTAATTTTTAGCTATGCCATTGTTAATTTTCATTTTGATCACATTTGTACTATTGCTTCTCTCCTGGAACTTTTCATATACTTTATTAGTCAACAGAGCGAATGCAGCGTCCACTGTGCACATCCTTAGTCTGTGCTGGGTCTTGAGAGGAATCCAGGAGAGATCTCAGCCTAGGTCAGTGGCCAGGGGACCAGCCTGGCATACTCCATTCCATCCATGTTGTCTACAGGAAACTCACCATAAATAAACTTCAGGCTCCTCTCCACCCGTGCGTGCTCCCACTTCATACATCACATCCTTTCTTTCTGTAGTTGTCCCCGAAACAAAACATTAGCCAGGGTGTCTACCATGGGATTCTTGGCATTTGGAAGAAATATGAGATAAAGACAGCTTTCCTTTACCAAAAGTGCTAAAGAATGATTCCTTAGCAACATCCCGAGGGGTGCGGAGTATTTTCCTCTAAGATGAAGAGGGTGGCGGTAATTCAATAGCTTTTTAAATAATGAAAATAGCCCCCCCCCCCGCAAAGGCGATGTGTTAACTAGCTCTCTGAAACTAACTTCACGGTACTTATTTTGGCTTTATAATATGATGATGACATGTAAATCTTTTTGAAGCCGTTTGTACGATAAAGTGATATATGCTCATGTAAGAAGGAAAACCCTGAAGGTGTAGAAGAATATAAAGTGAAGAGGAAATCGACTTTGCCCTTCTCCCTCGTGTATCATTCCAGAGGATTTCTGCGCTTGCACAAAGGCATATACTTCTTTTAAAAAGAAACAAAGACAAATGCTATCATATCATATATACATTCTGTAATTCCCGTTGTATACTTAACACTATGTCTTGGACATCTTTCCAAGCCAACACACACAGGTGCACTTGATTCTTTCAACAGCTGCCTACTATTTTCTCATTTGAGTGTAATATGAAGTCCTATCGTTTATTTAACTAATCACCTATTAATAGACATTTGATCAAACGTGTACACATAAAACTGTGCAAATCTGAGAGAATATTGGGATGAGGAAGTGTGATTTCCATAAGGAGATTACCGGGAGTGATGATGAGAAGTCCAGTCCTATTTCCGCTCCTGGTTCCCAGACCCATGGATTAGCCACAGAAGGCACAGCACCACATAGGTCAGGGCATATGCCCCCAAAGGGCTAAGGTACAGATTCCATCATTCTACTAGGCCGGCTGGTTGTAGGCGATGAGGTATATAGTCGAACTAGTGGATCCCATGGCCATATGCTCATTGTCACGTCTCCTTTGCTGTAAAATGGGCCTCTTGGTCTGACGTTGTGTGGACTCCCGTGCCAGTAAGCCCTTGGACTGTGGTGTAGGCAGGAAAGGCAAAATCCATATCTAAAGTTAGTATCAATTCCAGTAAGGACGCGTTGCTACCCCATTCACGTAGCAGCTGGTCTCCTTCAGGGACAGTGCATATCAGCACCCCAGTGTCAGTGTTTGCTCCTGTCAGGTTGTACTCAGTAGTCAGATCAGCCTTGCAGAGAAGGGGCCTTGCTCCGGGGCCATGCATACCCACCATTCCTGCGGCCTTGGCCACCGTGTTCATGGGTCAGTCACACAGGCACTGGGGTAGCCAAAGACAGAGCAGGCTGACGCCCACCGGAAAGACATCTCCCACCGGGGTGCTCAGTGCTTTCTCTGTGGTAGCTGCTCTCTCTGGTGGGCGTGAATATGAAGCCCAAAGATCCCCAAGCTCTGTTCTCACTCCCACAAGTACAATTTATGCCTCTTCTCCAATTGACCTTCCAGTCTTGCCCCTTTCAGACTCTGAATCAACTAGAGGAGCTCTTTGCCACTACCCATGGGTCCATGCATGTCTCACATCCTTTCTACCTTTGTATGAAGTGAGCCATGAGGCACACTGCTCGAAGCTATGCTCAATGAGAGGATATCCTGTTACCGATGTCCAAGGCCCCTGCTGAGTGGGGCCACCGTATGGTGGCCGTCCATTTTCAGCTAGTGCCAGCATAGTGAGCTGGTCCATCTGCGAGCTGGGCTTGAGGTTTTTCTCCTCCATTAGTTGGAAAGTCCCACTAAACCAGATGTGTAAGTTGAAGGACAGGTGACAGAGCAATAAAATAAATGACATGGGAGAATAGGCCACCTCTTTTCATCTCGCTTGTTCCCTCCAGACCTGTTGCTCCTGATCACAAAGGTAGAGTTTTCACATAGTGGGTTGCTGAGACCTCTGTGCAGTCTTATGATGTGGATCTCTTGGTCACTTAATCACTTGATGTCCCGTGGTCAGTACTCAGTCTCTATGAGGGTTCATGAGACAGCAGGAGCTGAACAGCACTAGCATGATGGGACATACTGAATCATATGGCCTGGGGGGTAGGGTAGCTCTGATGTGCTGTAAAGTTGTGTCTTGGGTCCTACTCAACATTGGCAGCCTTCCAAACCACCTGGTAAATTAGAGCAGTATTCCCAGGAGCTATTTCCTGGTGCACGTGTGGAAGATATGCTGTCTCCAGAATCTAAAGAGACCCACCAAGTCAATGCCTTTTTTTAGTGGTGGGTGATACAAGGTGCAAGGGGTTCTCCCAGCATGCCCCAAGCCATCGGACCCCTGGAACATTACCCATGACATGCCCCGGCGGGTTTTCTCCCATCCCCTGGCATACATGTGTGTCAATGGGGCATTCAGAACACTTGTCATTACCTACTCACTGAAAGGTCCAGTTACCTTGATGTCCTCAATACAGCAGATCGGCACGATATTCTGTGGAATGTCAACACGATCCAAGGTCCCCATTGACTATACTGCAACAGAGAACAGGGGAGCTGACCTAGGCCTTGGGCAAGACGGTGAATGTGAACTGTCCTTTGCACAAAACGTGAACTGCTTTGGGTCCTCCTTACTGATAGGGATTGGAAAGAATACATTCAACAGATCAATGATGAATGCATGATCTGACAAATTGCATGTCAGGTGCCAGAGACTATATAGATCTGTTCCAGGAAAGATACCACACCTGGCCCTGCACTTATAGCGGTCTGCCAGGTGGACTGAGTGGGATATGATGTGGACTACCACCCCTGCACCTAAACGTCTTTAATGGTGCGAATCCATCATTGACTCTTGAGATGGGGTTTGGCTTCTGATGTGCTGTTTTGGCCAGGGTCGTGTTGGGGGTGTGCAGTTTCAGAGACTTCTCTTTGGTCCTTTCTGCCACATTTGGCTCCTAATCCATAGGTCGTGGAACCAGTGTGAAGGTTTGTGAACTTTTAAGTGTATCCATCCTTATGATGCACTTGGGAGTGGAGGAGATAACTTCAAGAATGGATCTAGGGACCCAGTAGGCCCGCCGTGAGGCATGACTCTAACCTGGGGCCATGACAGCATTTTGGGTCCTTAGATATCAGTGCCAGCTCCGACTTTGTAGCCAGCCACAGCCCTTGAAAGGCCTGACACTTTCCCTTTCCCCAGTTACTCTGGTGAATAGCCACAGATCCCTTCGGGAAAGGATTGAGGGGTACTTGTGGTGGCGTTGCAGGATCCCTCAGCATGGTGACTCAGTCGAAAGCACTTTGGTCTACACACTGCCTTAGATCTAGAAACTGGGTGAGAAACTGCAGTTTTCCATTCTGACAGGTGACATCAACCTTCTGCTGGACGTCTCTCAATTCTTCTGATAACACAAGTACCACACCCGCAAGCTGCCCTTCTATTTCACCTGTGAGAACTCCATGGTGAGTGACTTCCTATCTGTGCATCAGCACGGATTTCTGGGAAGTACGGTATTTGGCCTCACTTCCCATGATGGTAGTTACATATACCTCACCACTGTCAGCACCTGGTCTCAGCCACTCTGGAATCTTCTTACTCCAGTTGGAACCAGGGAGCCTCGTTCCATGGTAGCATCTCCAGCCAGCACTGAGCTTCTCAAAGATGCCAGTGACCTCGTTCCCCGTGCCTTCCTTACTGCTTTCATGGAGGAAGGAAAGACTGTCTCCAGGTGTCCTTGTCAGGAATTCAGTCCCAAGTCATAGAACAGTACTCCCATGTCAATGAATTTCCCCCTCCCCAGCCTTACATTTCACCCTCAAGCTTCCTGCTGGTGCGCATGAGTCGGGTCTTGTAATTCTGTCAGTTATTGCCTCCTGCAGCAAGAGCCACGTTGCCTGGCTTGAGCACATTGCCACGTCGTCCTAGTTTTGCAGGTCTCTGGGCCCTGGGAGGAGGTGGGGATAGGATCTAAGGAGGACACCCATCTTCCTCCCCAGAACACCTGCCCTAGTGATATTTCTGGTATTTCCAGGGTCTGTGTATGGGAGGGAGTGTTTCGCCTACGGCAGAAGGGCAGAAGCTGCTCCTCCCAGCCCAGAGGGTTCAGGGAAATTTGAGAGTTTAGGGTTCTCAGGCTCATTACCCTAAATGTCTCTATGCCAGATCTCAGGGCCCCTCTCTTTTCTTACTGGAGCACTGACTTTGGCATAAGAGACCTGTTGAAGCTGTCCATTGTCTCTTTGTATCTCTGCTACACTTAAGTCCTAAGCCTGATTTGGGCAGAGTCTATCCTGTGTCTTCAGGAGGTCGGTGTCTCCTTCAGTACTGCCACAGAGCCTCTGACTCTCACAGTTCGCGGGTGGCTAACGCAAACCTGTCATTTCCTCTTGTCTTTCTTCAACGACCTGAAGATGTTAACAAAAGCCAGCTCGCTCAATAGCCCCTGTAATTACCGTTGTCCCAGCTACTCCTGTACTACTCACGTGCCACTGCTATTGTGTGAGCCAACCGCACCGTGTTCAAAAACCACGACTGGTGACAGCCTTCCTAACCGCGTCACTGCAGCTCCCCAGGTCTTCCGCTCACCTCACTTACCACCAGCAGTGGGGTCCTTGTTGCCATCTGCCCAGTGACGGATGCGGTTCCAGAATCCCATTCCAAAGATTCGCTAGCTAAGGCCACTTCTGGTACCAACCAGCTTAGCCTGTGCACCTCCTTTAAAGTCAAGTCTGACACAAGGGAATGCACACTAGTAGTTTATTTGGGGAACTGATACCCGGGGAGCAGGAGCAGGAGTAAGGGACAAGAGAGAGGGAAATAGGGAAGGAGGCAAAGGCAATGTCAGGGACAACAGGAACTCAACCTGCCAGGGCTCTTGAAGGAGCCTGAGGATGGAAGAGAGGAGCATTTACCCAGCACTTCCTGTCCCCCTTGCTCCAGGGTTCCCCATGGAGCCATAACTCCTGCAAGTTCAAATCCTCCACTAGCTCGCTGGACCTCAGCACCCCAGAAGCCCTGGGGTAGAAGGCAAAAGACACAGAGTGTGGCTGAGAGGAGGGGCTGTGGGGCATCCCCCCGGAAGCTGCTTGCTGTAGCAACAGTTAGATTAAAAGATGGGCTGACACTGACGTCCTTGCTTCTTGCAAACATCCCAGGCAGGATACCACACGAGATCCTTGGGACCCATACACCTGCCTGGGCTATTTCTCTGGCCGTCTCCATGACTCTTACCTTCTTCAGATCTTTTCTCATTTGTCACCTTTGCTGTGAGGTTTTCCCTGATCACCCTGTTGTAAATTGCACCCCCTACCAGGCTACTGTGCCCCCACCTTCTTTATTTCCTTCCATAAGACTTATCTCGTGCTCAAACGTAAGCTCCCGAGAGCAGAGATTTCTGTTAGCCCTGTGAAGTGTTGTAATCCCAGAGCTTAGAATAATGTCCAGCACAATGTAGGGCTCAGCATATATCTTTGAATTAATACATTAAGAAATGAATCTCTGCGATGTGGAGAAAGGGGATCCCTCCTACACTGTTGGTGGGAATGCAAGTTGGTACAGCCACTCTGGAAAACAGTGTGGAGGTCCCTTAAAAAGTTAAAAGTTGTGCTACCCTATGATCCAGCCATTGCACTACTGGGTGTTTACCCCAAAGATACAGACGTAGTGAAGAGAAGGGCCATATGCACCCCAGTGTTCATAGCAGCAATGTCCACAATAGCTAAATCGTGGAAGGAGCCGAGATGCCCTTCAACAGATGACTGGATTAAGAAGCTGTGGTCCATATATACAATAGAATATTACTCAGCAATCAGAAAGAATGAGTTCTCAACATTTGCTACAGCATGGACGGCACTGGAGGAGATAATGCTAAGTGAAATAAGTCAAGCAGAGAAAGACAACTATCATATGATTTCTCTCATCTATGGAACATAAGAACTGGGATGATCGGTAGGGGAAGAAAGGGATAAAGAAAGGGGGGGTAATCAGAAGGGGGAATGAAGCATGAGAGACTATGGACTATGAGAAACAAACTGAGGGCCTCAGAGGGGAGGGGGTGGGGGAATGGGATAGACCGGTGATGGGTAGTAAGGAGGGCACATATTGCATGGTGCACTGGGTGTTATACACAACTAATGAATCATCGAGCCTTACATCGGAAACCGGGGATGTACTGTATGGTGACTAACATAATATAATAAAAAATCATTAAAAAAAAAAAGAAATGAATCTCTGAAAATAGAACTTTTTCATAGTATTTCATATACTTTCTACATTCATATATATTTTTAAAATTTTTATTGCCAAAGTACAGTTGACATACAATGTCCTATTAGTTTCTGGTGTGCCACGTAGTGTGATTCAACAATTCCATACTTTACTCAGTGCTCACCAGGGTAAGTGTAGTCACCATACAGTGTTCTCACAATATTATTGACTAGGGGCGCCTGGATGGCTCAGTTGGTGAGGCATCTGACTCTTGATTTTGATTCAGGTCATGATTTCAGGGTCATGAGATCGAGCCCTGCCTCAGGCTTTGCAGTCAGTAGAGTCTGCTTAAGATTCTTTCCCCCTCTCTCTGCCCCTCCCCCATCCCCCAACTCACTTGCCCTCTCTCTCTCAATAAAAAATAAATTAAAATTTTTAAAAAAATATTACTAACTATATTCCCTATGCTGTACTTTTAATCTTTGTGACTTACTTATTTTATAACCGCAAGTTTGTACCTCCTAATTCCTTTCACCTATTTCTCCCATCCTCCACCCTATCTTTATATATTTTTAATAAAATTACTCATTCGCTTGTTTTCATATGTTTTTATAAAATTAGTACCATCTTTGTTCAGCATTACATCACTGTCATTAGGCCCATAGATAGACCTGTGTTAATTTTGTTCTCTTTAATAGTTGCATAGTATTCAGTATTTCATGCTTCGGGTGTGCCGCAGTTTATTTTGCCATCGTCTTTATCAAAGGATGTTTGTGTTGTTTCTAATTTTGTGCTTTTACAAACAATACTGTAATAAATATCCTTGTCCATGTATCTTTATGCAGTGGTGCTTTTATTTATATAGGGTGTATTTCTGAAAGTGGTGTGCTGGGTAAGGTGGGGGCTGTGTGTGTGTGTTTCAGTGAACTTTATGTTTCAGAACATTTTTAGATTTACAGAAAAATTGAGATGATTGCGCAGAGTTCCCATATACCCTGTGCCCAGTTCCACCTGTTATTAGCATCTTACATTAGTATGGTACATTTGTTATAACTAGTGAACCAGGATGACACATTACTATTAATTAAAATCTGTACTTCACTCACATTTCCTTAGTTTTTATCTAATATCCTTTTTTCTATGCCAGGATCCCATCTAGGATACCACATTACGTTTGTTGTCAGTGTCCCTTGGCTTCTCTTGCCTGTGACCATTTTAGAGTTTCTGTGTGTTTAATGGCCATGACAGTTTTGAGAAGTACTGGTCAAGTATTTTATCATATTCTGCTTTCTAACAGAAACCTCCTAAAATGTTTCCCCAACCTCCTAAATGTTTTTTTAAATTTGCCTACATTAAGGTTAACTCTCTGTGCTATAATGTTCTGTGGGTTTTAAGAAATGCATAACATCATGTATTCTCCATTACAGTATCGTGCACAATAATTTCACTGCCCTAAAAATCCTGTTTCACATGTGCATTTTTCCCCTATGTCCTCTGAACTCCTGGCAGTCACTGACCTTTTTACTGTCTCCATAGTTCTGCTTTTTCCAGAGTGTCATATGATTGATTGGAATCATACACTATGTAGTCTTTTTCAGACTAGCTTCTTTCACTTAACAATATGCATTTAAATTTTGTACATGTCTTTTCCTGGCTCGATAACTCATTTCTTTCTATCACTGACTAATATCCCATTCTATGGATAGAGCACAATCTTTTATCCTTTTGCCTGGAGGAAGACAATTTGTTTGCTTCCAATTTTTGGCAGTTATCAATAAAGACATTATAAACATTCGTGAGCAGGTTTTTATGTGGATATAAATTTTCGAATCATTTGGGTAAACACTTAGGGTTGTGATTGCTGGATCATATGGCACAACTACGATTAGCTCTGTAAGAAACTGCCAAACTGTCCTCCACAGTGGCTGCGCCATTTTGCATTCCCACCAGCAATGAATGAGAGTTCCCGTTGCTCAGTATCATCAGCAGCATTTGGTGTTGTCAGCTGGTTTTGGATTTTAGGTATTGTGATAGGTATGTAACGGTATCTCATTGTTTCTGTAAATTGCAGCTCCCTAGTGAAAAAAATACGTTGATCATCTTTTCATGTGTTCCCATCTCTGTCTCTTCTTTGGTAAGGTGTCTGCTCAGATCTTTGGCCCATGTTTTTTGGGTGTGTTGTTTTAATAAATACTGCTAGTAACTTTCCCCAAAAGTCTAACCAGCGGAGGGTGAGATGATCTGTTTCCCTATCCATCCTAACACTGGATGATACCAATTTGTGAAATGTTAGGAAAACAAGTCGCTTCACATTCTTGCTCTGATTTGCCTTTCTCTGACTACTAGTGAGATTGAGTGTGTTTTCATGTCTCTGGATCATTTATATTTTCTCTTCTGTGTATTACCTGCTTATATCTTTTGCCCATTTTCCCACTACAGTGTCTTTTTCTTCATAGTACATAAAATGTCTTTGTAAGAGTAGGGCTGTAGCCCTCTATTTGTCATAACAAATATCACCCTGCTAATTATTGGCCTTTTGACATTGATTCTAGTGTTTTTGTTTTTGTTTTTTTTTACCAAACCAGCATTATTTTTTTAAGGTAAAATACACATTACATAAATTTTATCATTTTAACTATTTTTAAGTGTATAGTTCAGTGACATTCAGGGCTTTCACATTGGTGTGCAGCCATCACCACCATGCATCTCCAGAACTTTTTTTTTAAAGATTTATTTATTTTATTTTAGAGAGAGAGCACGCACATGATGGGGAGAGGGGCAGAGGGAGAGAATCCTCAAGCAGACTCCCTGCTAAGTGTGGAGCCCAGCATGGGGCCCGATCCCACCACCCATGAGATCAAGACCTGAGCCAAAACCAAGAGCTGGCCACTTAACTGAGTGAGCACCCAGGCACCCCTACGGCTCCAGAGTTTTTGTCATTTTCCCAACATTATTTTCTTCTGTGGCCAAATTTGCCTATCTTGGTTTTTTTCTTCTAGATCTCTTGTTTTTTAGAATGCGTTCTTTCATCCTAAGGTCATAGAAATTTTCTCCTAAATTTTTTTCTAGTATTTATAGTAATTTATACTAAAATTTTTAATATATCTGAAAATTATTCTTATATATAGGGTGGTAAGATATGGTTCTCATTTTCCTAATGGTAATCAGTTTTCCCAGAATCAATTTTTAAAAAAGCACATTGATTTCAGCTGTATTGAAGTACTACCTTGGTCATGTTAGTTTCCCTTCAATCCATGGATCTAGTTCTAGACTCTACTGCTTCTGTTTGTTCATTTCTTTCTCAGTAGCCTGCTGGCCTGTTCACGATGATGCTGATGATAATGATTATAGATACTTCATTGAAAATTTTTCCGTCTGGTAAAGCGAGTTGCCCCAACTGCTTTTTGCCTTGGCAGTTTTCAAAGTTACAGTTCTATGTGAACGTAAAAGGCATCTTATCTAGTAAAAAAAAAATCCTTTTGGATTCTGATTAGAATTGCATTATATCTACATGTTATTTTTAGAACTGACCTTTTTTTAATTTTTAAAAAGATTTTATTCATGTATTTGAGAGAGGGAGGGAGGGTATGAGAGCAGGGTGAGGAGCAGAGGGAGAAGTAGACTCCTCACCGAGCAGAGAGCCTGTCGCTGGGCTTGATCTCGGGAGTCCGGGATCACGACCTGAGCTGAAGGCAGATGCCCAACCGACTGAGCACCCGGGTGCCCCTGAACTGACCTCTTCATGATATGAATTCTTCAGTGGCATCATTTAATCAGGACTGTACCTGTACTTTGGAAGTCCTTAAATGGGATGAAGGTGAAATTTAGAGCTTTGTTTGTGAATCAGAAGCAAATTGGACACTGCTGCTGTTGAGTTTCATGATGTGTTTGAGAGCACTCATCGCAGGAGGAGGGAGGAGTGAGAGGGAATATGAAGAACTTGATTCTTTCTTTGCTTCTTAGTTTGGACAAGCTCCCAACCTTGCTGGATCTCATGTGCCTGACGGGGTCTTAATGTGCGGATCTGGGAACCCTTGGGAAGTAGTCAGGGTTAATTATTGTAAAGGAGGGGGCATCAGTTTTCTCCATTCTGTGTGAATGTTAACTGATAAAAAATTCCTGCAAATGTGTCTCTGTACCTAAGATCTAGAGTCAAGTTCAAGAATTGTACGGGCCTGTAAAAACATCTTACTAAGACAGCTCCCACGTTCTAAAATTTAATCTCTCTTCTATTATTTATCACAGTTGTGGGAAAATAATACTTTTGAAAGGAAAACAGGATATGATCATTGAGAAAATAGTCTGTTGCTTTTGTCTGAAGCACAGACAGGATAAATATCCCCCAGTCACCCTGCAAAGAATAAGAATCCTTGAACACTTGAAGGATAGGAAAGACCATGGATATAATGGTCTGTACACTGGTTAATCCAGGAACGTGTGACCCTTGAGGACGCCCTAGGGTAGAGGTCACGAACCCACTACCTGCAAGGGCCAGACAGGTGTGGGAGAAATGCTTCACTTCTGCAAATAAATATACTTTTTCTTCTTTGCCTTGAAGTAAACAGTCATTTTTTTAAAAGATTTTATCCATTTAATTTTTTGAAAGAGAGCACTGGTGGGAGAAGGGGCAAGGGAGAGGGAGAAGCAGACTCCCTGCTGAGCAGCGAGCCTGATACAACATGGGGCTCAATCCCAGGACCTTGAGATCATGACCGGAGCCAAAGGCAGATGCTTAACTGACTGAGCCACGCAGGCACCCCTGCAGTCATATCTATTGCTTGTACGTTTTTCTACTTTTGATAGAAACATGAGTACATTAAATATCTCACTTTTTTTTTTTTAAAAGATTTTATTTATTTATTCGACAGAGATATGAGACAGCCAGCGAGAGAGGGAACACAAGCAGGGGGAGTGGGAGAGAAAGAAGCAGGCTTCCAGAAGAGCCTGATGTGGGGCTCGATCCCATCACGCTGGGATCACGCCCTGAGCCGAAGGCAGACGCTTAACCGCTGTGCCACCCAGGCGCCCCTAAATATCTCACTTTTAACTCTCATATAAGAAAATTAATCATGCAAGAGTGATGAGAAAAGACAGCTTTCACTTGGCCTTATTGGCGGGGAGCGGTAGGGAGTGGTGGAGACTGAGGTGAACTGAAGCGCACGGGCCTTATCTGCGGTGAACAGCTGTGTCTTGGCCATTGCTTGCTGATGCCACAGAGCCTGCAGGCCCAATATTGCTAGATCTGTGGTGTTTTCAACAGGATCCTGGTAACGAGGGTTTTCAGGTAACATTTCCTGATCTGAAATGTTGGCAACTGGTCTGAAATTCTTCCAAGTGCTGTGGGTAAGTAAACCTTTGACCTTGGAGGATGTAGAAGCCTGTACTTATCACAACAGATGGGTGGTGGGTGAAGACATAGGGCCTGTGACGAGATGGAGGAAGCTGACCAGGAAGGATACATAGTGTTCTCAGCTCTGTGGGGGAAACCAAGTAAAACTCGATCCGAGTCTGAGCGGCCCGCCTTCTACGTCCGGAATAACTGAAGGCTGGGGGCTGCCCGACGGCTAGGAGCCACCGAGAGCCTCAAGACTGGGCCAGTTCAAATCATAATGCTGACAAATCAGACCAGGCCTGAGGCTTTGGCTTCATCCACTCATAAGCAGGAAGGAATTGTAATTAAAATAGCCCTGAACTACATTGTTATAGTAGATGTGGCCATTTAACCTGTTTCATTGAGATCACTTGTATGCGTGGTAAACATGTCGTGGACTGTCCGTGCGCCATGTTGCCGACTCCTCATCTAATTCCTCTGCGTGTCCCTAAAGAAGCCCATTCAGTATTGAAGTAGAAATATCCAAACCCTTGTGAATACAAACTTTCACGATATTGGAGCCGAGGTCGAACCCTCCAGGCCACCAATTGCAAACTGGTTTCAGGACGAGAGATGTCCCTCTGGGCCTGCCCCCGAGGTACAGGGATGTCAACAGAGAGCAATGGGGAAGGTTGAGATGCTAGATCCATAGGACTGGGCTCCTGGTCTCAGTCCTGCCCTGACACTGCGTGCAAAGTGGTCACACGGACGCCTGGAGAAGCCCACAGGGTGCCCCTTAGGCCTCTGCCCTCTTGACCTTCCAGGAGCTTCTGTCACCAGGGCCACTTCCTTTTCCATGATATGCCCATCCCTCATACTCTGCTCTCTTATCTAGAGGGACTTTCTTCTTTCTCCTCTGCTTCCTCCTCACTCACCACACATCTGGTGCTGAGGTTCCATGGGCCTCTTCCTTTCTCGCGTGTTGTGCTGGGAAATCGCCCCTACGCATGGCTTCACTTACACTCAGGCCAACTCTGCAGCCTCTATCTTCAGCTCCAACTCCAGCCAACCTGACAACTCTGCTTTGGTATCGCAGAGTCCCCGCCAGCCCAACCTGCCCAAAACAGTAGTTTCGTCCCCCACAAACCTGCTCCTCCCCTCAGTGATGGCACCACCATCTGTCCCTGTTATACAAACCTTCGGTCATTCTTAACACCTCCCTCTCCCTCATCCGTCACCTCCAGTCCATCAGCACATCCTGAATATTCTAATAACAAAATACATCTCCCAACAGTGCCTTTCTCACCATCTCCCAGCCTCTGTCTGCTTCAAGCCGCCATCATCTCTCAGCTGTCAGCGGGCTCTGCCCTGGTCTCCTCTCACCTATTGCCTCCTCCAAGCCATTCTGTATCCAGAGCTTTAAAAAACCCAAATGGGGGGTGCCCAAGTGGCTCAGTCAGTTAAGCGTCTGCCCTTGGCTCAGGTCATGATCCCAGGGTTCTGGGATCCAGTCCCAATTTGGGCTCCTTGCTCAGCGGGGAGCCTGCTTCTCCCTCTGCCTGCCGCTCTGCCTACTTGTGCTCTCTCTCTGTCAAATAGATAAATAAAATCTTTAAAATAAAAAAAATTAAAAACCCAATGGTATTATCACACCACATCTTGCTAAAAGTCCTTCCAGTAGCTTCCCATTACACTGGGGATAAAGTATAAATTTCTTAGCATGGCCCTCAAGGTCCCACAGGACTCAGCTTCTGACTCTCAAACTGGCCACAGTTCCATGCACTTGACCCTCAAGCCTCACTGTCTTTCAGTTCCTTAAGTGGCCTAAACCCCCTTCCGGCCAGGGCCATTTCTCTGCCTGGAAAGCTGCCTCTACCACCACTCCTGACCTTGGTGTGGTCAGACCTTTCTTATCCTCTAGGACTCAGCTCAAGGCCACTACCTCAGTTTCTCTGAGGTAGCCTAATCTATATGCAGAGCTCTTTATGCCACTTCTTTGTTTAATGCCTGAGTCTTCTGTCCCATTCACCAGTGCGTCTCTAGTGCCTAGAACAATGCCTGAAGCAGAGCAGGTGCTCTGTAGATCTTTGTGGCATAAATGAACATTAGCTGGGACAGGGAATGACTTCCAGATATCCGCTGCTCTGGAAGGAGTTCTGGTCACCCAGAATCCTTGCAACCTAGAGACAGTTAATAATTTATTTTAAAGTATTTATAATTTAATACTTATAAGCCCTAATTAGAATTTAGTCTTAGTGGGGCGCCTGGGTGGCACAGCGGTTAAGCGTCTGCCTGCGGCTCAGGGCGTGATCCCGGCGTTGTGGGATCGAGCCCCACATCAGGTTCTTCCGCTATGAGTCTGCTTCTTCCTCTCCCACTCCCTCTGCTTGTGTTCCCTCTCTCGCTGGCTGTTCCTATCTCTGTCAAATAAATAAATAAAATCTTAAAAAAAAAAAAAGAATTTAGTCTTAGTGATCAATTTTTCTAAATTAAATTTGTTCTGAAGATAAGTGGAGAAATAAGTTATCGGCCATTTCAATGATTTTAAGTTCTCTCATGCTGGAAGAAACTTGACGCTGTATATCACCAACCTTAAATGTCTGTATGAACCTCAGAGCTGGCCATGGGAAATTAAAAGTACTCGCCTGCTCTTGACATAGCTGTAATTATGTATTATCCTTTTGCAAAGTGATTTGGCCACCTCTAGAGCCATAAAGTTGTATTTCTGTGCTTCTAGATGGCGCCTACCTAACTTTCTCAAGGAGATCTTCCCTGGACCACCCACCGTCCTCAAACTGGGCGCCCTACACCTTTTGTGACCTTTATCACGTCTGTAGTTACTTGCTCAGTACCTACTCTCCCTCTTAGGTTCTGAGCTCCATGAGGGAAGGGGCAGGACTGGCTTTATTTGTCTCTATATCCTCAGGACTTTATCTTATGCATTAAAGTAAATAAATACTTGTTGAATACACTGAAAAAAGAAAATCACCCTGAATAAAATAGCTCTAACTCCCAATAATGATATTAGCAGTTATTCTTCACGGAGAGGTCACCGTGTGCCCGACACTGTGGAGTACGCTCTATGTGGCGTGGTCAAAGCAGCCCTTCGTCCTCCTACTTCCACAGATGGAAATGGAGGCCCGACGTTCTTCAAAGTTAAGGTCAACCAGCGAGTAAGTGGTTCATCAACACTTGACTTACAACAGCCACAGATTGGAAAGAAACTACATGTTATTTGAATAGAATATCTTACAGTTCCTAGGGTTCAGGTTTTCCAAAGGTGCGCAGGAATAGAAAGACGGGGTTAGTGTGTTTACAGTCCCACTTGGCTCAGTGGATACTGCTGTGACAGTGCCCTTCACCTTTCATGGGTACCCATGCTTGCGTTCCAGTACTACCGCGGTTGTAGATCGTGCTGGGTGTGTCAGGGTTGGGGGAGGAGGCCAGACAGAGAAGGTGACATCTGGATGACAGGAGTGTTTCAGAGAGACAGGTGAACAGGTCCTGAGATGAGGGGGAGCTGCAGCCTTCAAAGGAGTGAGAGAAATTCGGTGCATTCGGTGGGAGGTGATGAGCGATGAGGCTGGAGACAGAAGCAGAAGCCAAACTGAGTGGGCCTTCGAGTTTTCCCCTGAGGCCGCAGTGCCCTGCAGTGATCCCTGCGGATGTGGACGGGACAGGGTGGAGGCAGCAGGCTTGGCATCCGGAGAAGGTCCGTGTGGTCCACTGATAGATTTGTACTTGTGCTTAAAGGGTGGCCAGAGACATAAGTGAGGGCCACATAGGGAGCAGGGAGAAGAAGCTAAGAAAATTGAACTAAGACTTGGGGATGCCGGGTGGCTCAGTCGGTGAAGCGTCTGCCTTCGGCTCAAGTCATGATCTCAGGGTCCTGGGATCGAGCGCCTCATCGGGCTCCCTGCTCGGCGGGGAGCTTGCTTCTCTCTCCCTCTCCCTCCGCCCCTCCCCCTGCTCATGCTCTCTCTCTCTCTCTCTCAAATAAATAAATAAATAAAATCTTTAAAAAAACAAACAGAAGAAAAGAATCTAAGATCTGGAGTCTGGACCTATGGATAGTGCTGTTTCAGAGCCCAAAAGAAAACCTCTGCTTTCTGCTAATTCTGTCCTCATGCTGCCACTGAGCCCCTTCAAACTGGTTGTTCGCACTTTGAGACACCTCAGCTGATGCGATTCTTTGGTTTAAGACAGGGGTCAGATATGTCCTACTGTTCTGGAAAACGTTAGTTCAGGCTACAACTTTCCAGGTATGTTACGTAAGTGTGAGGTTTTGTGGCTTCCAGTGCCCTCTGTTCCAAGGTCCACATGTGACTAATGGCCCACAGAGTATCAGGGCTGTTTTATATTTGCTTCATCAAGTGTGGTGTCTAGAGGAGGAATTTCACAACTTGAAGACACAGAGGGATATTACAAAGAAAACAAGAAAATATCTGTCTTCCGTGTTTCCCTTGCCAGCTGCCTCTCTTCTCGCTGCCACACGAATGTGACACAGCAGGCAGTTCGAGATCCTCACGTTTTCTCCTAACACCCTTTACCTCTTATGAAGTATCTGCTTGTCTGTGATCAGTACCTCTGGCTACATATTGAATCACCTGGAGAATTTTGAGGAAAAATCCAGATGCCTGGCCCCTACCTAAGACCAATTCAGGGTCTCTGGGGGTGGGGCGTAGGCATCTGTAGTTTCCAGAAGTCCCCGTGGGACCTAGTACAGGTTATCTATCGCTCTGTGGCTGCATAACCTCTCCCACGCTCAGTAGCTCCGAACAAGAGTGAGATTTTATTTCTCACAGTTCCGTGGCTTGCTGGAGTGTTCCTCCAGCTGGCCTTGCCTGGATTCACTCTTGCAGCTGAATGTGGGTGGGGGTCGGCTGGCAGCTGAGCTCCATGAGGACACATGGGCCTCCCTTCCCTCGCGCTCCTTCATCCTGGGCTTCTTCAGGGCAGAATGGGGGGGGGGGCGTGTCTCGTGCTTTGCTCTGACTGCTAGAATTGAGGCAGCAGTAATGTCCTCTGGCTTCCTCTTTTGTTTCTTAGACGGCTGTCTGAAGGCCTTCACGCCCTGAAGAAGGTTAATCATTTTGACTCTCTTCACAATAATCTGTTTGCCTAATTGTCGTGTTTCTGACAGGATGACGGACAGAAGGGTCCAGGAAGCTAAGTACAGGATTTATCCTTGGCAACACAACATTGATTCCCACCTTTTTCCTCTAGATACACACCTTCAGGCACATCAGATTACAGAGTCTTCCTCAGTCTTCTGTTTCAAAATGTTTTATCCACCTAGGAAACATGATTTACTCGTTGATTCACAAATGATTGTCTGCCTGTTATGCACATGGCTCTGTGCTGGGGGTACAGCCGCGTCATTTTGAGGGAACAAGAGAATCCTGAGGTCATGATCTTATTTCCAGTGGTTTGTATCTGTTGACAGCAGAGGACATTGAAGAGTCAAATGAATGATTACTCGGTAATTCCAGACGATTGCCAAGGAGACATATTTCAGGGGGGCTATGAGACGTACAGAGACACTGCACCAGCCTGGGGAGGAGATCCGGGGACCCCTCTTTAGGCAGGGACATTTGATCTGAGCCTTAAAAGATGAGTTTGCATTAACTAAAAATCACCCCGGATTTCTCGTTCTCCTTTCTTTTCCAGACTTCTCATCTCTCTCTTTGCCTTCACCAGCCACCTGGGTGAGGCTGTAATCATTTACAAGCTGCTAACAAAGAGCTCCTTGAGAGAAGTAAGATCCTACTGTTTGTGGTTTCCTTCAACCCAAGACAAGAAACTTCCTCAAGGACAAACCACTCTCTTTTTCTTGGATCAGAATTAGAGAAAACTATCCTTCACAGCCCCAGCTTAGCAAACCTTGGTTTTTGTGTTTTCAGCAACTCAAACATCCCAACCTTGTGAACCTTATCGAAGTCTTCAGAAGGAAGCGGAAACTTCACCTGGTGTTTGAGTACTGTGACCACACGGTTCTCCATGAGTTGGACAGACACCAAAGAGGGTGAGTGATCATTCCCTACACACGAAACACAGCAGCACACACCAGAATTTTCGAGGGAAGACGAGCAGTGGCCCTTCTGCCGACCAGGCAAGAGCAGGTGGTGTTTGCAAGACATTTTCTGCTGCTGGGCTCGACAGCAGAAGAGTTACTGAAAAGGTTGGGAAAGAGATCATAACTCATCACGTTCATGAAGAAAGCAGCAGCATTATTAGGTTGACCTTGATTTCTTTCTTACATTATCTGTGTCTCTGAGAAAGGAAAGAAAGGCTATTGGTTAGTTGCGCCTGACTAGGGAAGTGAAAGGACTTGGAGAATGAAAGCAAGTGTCCAAAGACAATGGCCAAGTGGAGGTTTAAGGCTAGAACAAACGTGGCATTTCACCCAGAGTGATCTGGGCGTCTGGTCTGCTGTATCGGCCAGGAATTCTTTGGTGACAAGGGACAAGAACCCACTGAGGCAAGCGTAGGTGAAAAAGGACTGAGGCGGTGGCTGTGACTGGGAAGGATGGGGAGATTCTGGAGGTTCTGATGATCTTATCACACATCCCTTTGCAGCACAGGCAGCTGCTTTGTGTGCGTTACAGGAAGGCTTGGTGAGCACACAGAGCCCTTGTCTGCAAAAAAAGGGTGCGTGCGTCCTTTCTTCTGGTCGAAGGTGGCCCTTTGCCGGAGTGAGCAGAGCGCACGCTGGATTTTGGCGCCCACCCACTCCTCCTCCGCTGGATGTTTTAAAGGCAGAACACCATCGGTGGTGGATTTTTTTCTCTCTCAACTCTTCTTTATGCTGGCTTCATTCTGCCTTGCAGACGAGTCTTATAAGGGGAATTGGGGAGGGTATGTGTATGTGGCATGTGATGGAAGGGAAAAATTTGAACTAGGAAGCCTGGCTGCAGGCTTTTATCAACCTATGTAGCCACTCGAGACGAAAGTCCTAGAAGAAGGTAGCATCTGCGTATATAAAGTCCAGTGGAAAATTCTGCCTCAGGTCCTGTGATGCAGCTATCCCTGGGGCCAATCGCTGTGGCCAGATGGAGAGGCTAGAATGATTAGCAGGCCCTGGAATATAATTCAAAGTGGGTCATCAGAGATGACTTCCTGGAGGAGGTAGACTTTGAGTTGAATGGTGAGGAGACTTAAAACAAGTGAGCAGCAGAGGATATGTCATCCTTTCCTTTTGCTGGGCTCCTGGGAGCCCCACTTTGGCCAGGGACAATATGAAGAGTGGCGTTGGATATCAGAGTGGTGGAATGTCATCCCATTCCTGCTCACATTCACACTCTGGTGACTGAAGGCTGTGGCTCTTTCAACAATACTTTCGATCCCTGGCCGAGAGCTTGCTCTTTGCCATGTTGTGGTACTTTCACGATCAGCAGTGATATCCGGGCAAATGGGATTAAAGTGGCTTGTGGTTTGTAAGTGACCATGGCGCGGGCTTTTGATGTTAATTTACACAGCCAGACAGAGCCAAGAGAACAGACACCTCCCTTCAGAAAGTCATCGATACGGAGAAATTATGTTCAGGGGAGAAAACATTTAGTATGTTGGTATTTGCTCTTTTGACAGCTTGCAACTGACGCTTCAATGAAACCTATGAGTCTGAGTTATTTCTGGCTATGTGGTACCAGGGAGATGTTGCAGGAGTTTGATCAGTCATGTTAGACTGAGTCACTGGGAGACACGGATCAGTGGGGGGCTGAAGCAGGTGGGAGTCAGGTCGTTTTTGGCATAGAGTTTGCGCAGAAGGGAAAAAGCACAGGGTGAGGCGTGATTAGAGTTTTGAAAGCAGATTTTTTTTTAAACTCCACTGGCTAGAATATATTATATATGTTCCAGGAAATAGAAAATGGTTTAATATGGAGGTGGTTTAGGGAAGGGGAAGACAAGTAGATATGCACGTGGTTAAAGTATAAGCAGCATTTCCAAATGATGACGTGCCATGGTTTGTCAAATATAAGACTGACCTAAGGAATGCTAATAAATGAGCAAACTTGAAAAGTAAGGTTTATTCTAAGCCAGATTATGTTCATTTATTTTGAAGTTTAAAGATATTTTGTTAGTTTGTTTTAAAAATGGAAGTTATTGGAGCGCCTGGGTGGCTCAGTCGGTTAAGCGTCTGCCTTCAGCTCAGGTCATGATCCTGGGGTCCTGGGATGGAGCCGCACGTAGGGTTCCCTGTTCAGCAGGGAGTCTGCTTCTCCCTCTGCCCCTCTCCCCGCTCATACTCTCTCTCAAATAAATAAATAAAATCTAAAAAAAAAAAAATAGAAGTTACTTTCCATTATACTGAGTATTTGACAATACTCCAATCTATTTTAAATGCTATTTCAAATTTTTGCTTGTTGTTGTTAAGGAATAAATGTCGTTAAACTCCATCAACCAATGATTTTGAAATTCATAGGAACATTTTCTTTTTCAACTGAGAAATCTTATACTATAACACTTTGTAAGCACATTCCCAGTAAAAGTGGGTTGGCATCCTGTGTGTGACCTTTGGCAAATTGCTTCCAGGCGTCCTCACCTGTGACAATGAGAGTTAAGGACCAGGTAGAGTTGAAGGGGACTTGCAGGTCTGTGATGCTGTCACTTGTTATCTGATTCCCTAGAGGTCAGAAGACTGCTGTTCTCCCGCAGTCTCATGTGTGATTGGCGAAACAATATCAACAGAGGAGAGCGTGCTAATGCCGCTGTTTTCCTGGCCTGGGGTCAGGTGGGGTCCTCCTTAGCACGGTACGCTTGCCCTGAGAATGTCCTGTGTTCACTTTATTCTATTTCTAAGAACAGATCTCTAAAATACAAAGTGGATCCTGCCGGTCTCTACATAAAATCCCACAATCGCTCCCCAGAGCTTATGGATGTGGTCCTAGCAGGGACACAAGATTTCAGTCTCACTACAGATTTCTCTCCAGGTTGCCGCATAAAACATGACACTGCCCCACAGAGTCCTTTGCATTCTGGACTTCACTAAGGACATGCCGTTTTCTCCGTTTGCATTGCCCTTCCTTCTCTACTCTGCCTAGCAAACTCCTGCTCGTCCTTCAGCTACCGCTCAAATATGGCCCCCTGTTGTGGGAACTATTCTAGCTGACACCAAGGAGAGTCAGGAGTTCCTTTCTCTAGAGTCCCTCACATCTTCTGGGATTGTTTCTATTACACACCCCATTTGCACAGGAAACTATAAAACTTTCAAGGGCAAGAGCTGTGCCTTCCTCCCCTCTGTATCCCCAGTATCTTCTAGCTTCATTCTTGGCACTTGGTACATCCCTAATACTTGTTGTGGAATGACCAAGTTAGCAAACCAATAAACTGATACTTGCAAAATGGTTTTGAAGAAGGGTAATAATAACAGGGTTTTGATGATTTTTCGTTTTAAGATAGCTACTTTGATTAAAAATTCTAAAACCTAATATTCTCAAAGGAAATTATCAGTACATTGCTGGAGCAACCTGTCCAGAGGGCTGTTTGGTATTGTGTATTAAAGGCTTTAGAGACATAATCTCAGGCCAAGCAATTCTACTTCTAACAATTTACTATAAGAAAATAATTGAGTACATGCATAAAGTTTTAGTTATAAAACTGTTAATTGTTAAAAGATTTTTTTATGTTTTTTAATTTTTTTTTAAAAATTTAAGTAAGCTCTACACCCAACACGGGGCTTGAACTCATGACCCTGAGATCAAGAGTTGCATGCTCTTCTGACTGAGCCAGCAGGACCCTATGAAAGGATTTCTTTATAGTGAATACATTGGAAACAACTAAAATGTCCAGTAATAGAGGATTGGTTAAGTAAATTATGGTGTATTTTTACAATGGAATACAGTGGGGCCACTAATAATCATGCTTATAGATAAAATGTACATTGAAATAGAAAAATATTCATGAATGGTTACAAAATGAAGAAAAATGTTACAATAAAAATATTCATTTTCATAGAATTTATATATAGATAGAAAAAAGAAAAAATACATTATTAATATTTTAATAGTGATGCTTTGATGATTATTATAGATATTTTTAATTTTATTTATGTTTTTATATTTCCTCCATGTTCCATTTATCACTATGGTAATGTTTTAATCATTAAAATAATAAAAATAATTCTTGCCAAATTAGACTCAAAGACCTGTCTCTACTTTGAATCTGAAATGGACTCTAATTCATCTCCTTATTATCATGTTTGTAACTTCTTGGGCTCCTTTGGGAAGCTTTTGGAGAAGATTCCAATTCATGTTGCTACCAGGAAGCAAGTTGGTGCCACAAGATACGTATCCCGCCACAGTGACGTGAATGCATATCCGTTACCATTCCCAGTCCTGTGCTCATGTTGTTTATATTTGTCCCCAAAACAAATGTATCACCATTCCTTATCTTCTGCAGAACTTAATATGCTTTGTACTTATTATTCTTTCAACTGCTGGTCTCTCTTCTGTCAGAGTTTCCTTACTCCCTTCTCTTTTTTCTACCTTTCTGTAAGTGCACCCAGACACCATACTTCACTGATCCTTTTCCATTACCATTGGGTCTGCCTCTGATTCTCATATAGTTGGTGCAAAAAACATCTGGTGGGAAAAGGTTATTATTGCAGGTTTTCAGTTTTTGGCAGTGGAATTCCACAAGTTTTTTTTTTCTTTCCTTTTTTTCTTTCTTTCTTTTTTTTTTAATATATTATGTTAGTCACCATACAGTACATCCCTGGTTTTTGATGTAAAGTTCGATGATCCACAACTTTTATAAAACTCTGAAAATCTAGGACTCCTGGGTGGCTCAGTCGGTTAAGTATCTGCCTTCAGCTCAGGTCATGATCCCAGGGTCCTGGGATCGAGTCCCACCATTGGGCTTCTTGTTCAGCAGAGAGTCTGCTTCTCCTTCTGCCTGCTGGTCCCCCTGCTTGTGCTCTCTCTCTCTCTCTGACAAATAAATAAATAAAATATTTTTTAAAAAAACACTAAAAATTTCTTTTTTAGATTGAAAGTGATACATTGTTTGTTCCAATAATATTTCAAGCAACACAAAACCAGGGAAATAAATAAAATTAACAGGTTGAGAAATTGTTTTCTAATTATTTTTCTTTGCATATCTGTATTTAATAGATTGCATTCTACATCATACAGTTAGGCATTTTTTAAAAGTGTATTCAGGAGCTGTCTCCCGATTCAAACATACCTACTTTACTATTCTTAAAATGGCTGCATGGCGTTCCACTGTACAAATATACCACAGTTTCTTTATTCAGTTCCCCACTGATAAATATTTAGATTGTTTCTAGTTTTTCTCTATTACTAACAAAGCTACAGTGAACAAGCACTTGCATAAATATTTCTATAGGATAAATTCCTAAGAACATATTTCTCTAGGAGGTTGGCCAGTCCTTCCTTCCCTGTCTTTGTTGTAGCCTTGTGGAGAGGTGAAGCTTTGATGAATGTTGGTTTGGCTTCTTGGACTGTCTCAAATATTAGAAGAGCAGGAGCAGGAAGGATGGCCGAAGTGTTGAGAATGCCAGCAGGAGATCCATAATCTCTCTTCATCATCTCTCCCATCGCTCATGTACCTGAAGATGTTTTTAGAAGTCACTTGGTCTCTTCATTATCATACAGTAGTTGTTTATGTTTCTCTCATTTCAATTTTATTATTAGGATATTAGGGACACAGTGTAACCTTCCCCCAAAATCTTGGAAAGGAGAGACAGAAGATTGCTTTCTGGGAGTTCTTTTGTGAATCCACCAGTGCAGAGATAACCTGACGTCAGGCAAAGTAACCTCAGAGAATAAAATGGCTGCCGGGCTTGTCGGATTGGACTGATTGTATATGTTTCATCTAACGTCAAGACCCTCCTAATTTGGGGATGGATGGAAGTAAGCTAGCTCAGGCTAATGACAACAACCAGTCAGACTGCCTGCTTTCCTGAGATTCTGTACTCACCAAACAGCATTCTGATCATAACTTGACTTTGTTTGTGGAATTGCCTACTGGGAAAGCATAAACTGGTACTCAGAATTTGAACACGGATGCAGACTCTTCCAAAGCTTTTGTTGGTTAAATATTTTCGTGTGTATTTGAGATGGTCTACAGCAGAGGGCATGGTGATGACAGCCCTCAATATGCCTGCTCTTGCGTCACGCTGTTTCGGTCTGGGTGGGTTGTGTTCAGCACCTGGAATGACATCTCCCTTCCCCGTCCTCCTGGAGATTCCCACCGCGTCCCTCTTGTGTGGCAGGCGTCCAGTGTTCTTGTTTCGAGTGATCTTCTTTTATAGCTTACTTCTTTTTGGTGGGGTGTGTCCTCCAGGGGCTTCCTCAGAAACAGTGTATGAGAGGTTTAAAAAAAGAGACAGAGAGAGATTTGAGACCTGGCCCTTGCATTTTTAAAAAGTCGTTCTTCTCTCTTCACATTTGCCAGATATTTTGTTTGGATAGAGGTTTGTATGTTTGTTTTTGGTAGAAAACAATAGCTCTTCAAAATTTTGAAGGCATTTTTAAAATGCCTTCTATCTTCCAGGGTTAGGAAGTCTGTTGCCATTCTATTTTCTGCTCCTTTGTGAAGTCCTGTTTCTTTATTTCCAGAAGCTTGGGAAACCCTCTCTTTGTTCACAGAATTCTGAATTATGAAAATCATGGGCCTTACTTTTCATCCCTAGTGTTGGCACTTGGTGAGCTCCTTCTATCTGAGGAAGTAGGGTTTCTTACTGATTTCCTATTCTTTGGTTTCTCTATTTTCTTGTTCTGGGTTCTTCGATTGGGTTCTGGACTCTGAGTGGTCCTCTTGCTTTTTTAATAGTATCTTGTTCTTATTTCATGGCTGCAACAGCTTTCCTTTTCTCCCTGAAGATATTAATGTTTTTCTTTTTTTAATGTTCTCTTCACTCTCTAAGGTTTCTCTTCCTTTTAAGTTGCTTTTTTCTGTTTGCTTTGGGCGCTACCTTTCCCATTTCATGCTGTTCTTGGGCATCATATAGTCTCTGATTGTGTGCCCATGGTTAAGAGTAGGGTGCTGTTGGAAGCTCTGGGCTTCTCTGTGGGGTTATCTGGCTGGTCCATTTGCTGGGGAACCCCAATGTCAGAATTTTCAGATCTTTCCTCCTGAGCGTCCCCCCAAAAAGTCTTACAGTATTTTACTTGGAAAGTGAAGTCTTGTCGGCAGCCAGTAAGGGAGGAAGGCTGGGGAGCCTCAGCATTCAGCAGTTAGTATGCACAGAATCATTTAATCCTCTGGTTTTGGAACAGTCTTCACGATCTCAGCTGTACCAAATGTCCTCTATTTTACACTCTCCAGAAAACAAAACTCCAGCTTTCTACTAGGTAGGGGGAAGAGTGCTCCCTATTAGAATAGAATAGGGGAAGGGATCTAGAGATTTGATGGTTTCCAAACCAGATTTTCCACAGTCCTCCTTCCCTCCCACTGCCGTAGAGATCTTAGCTCCCAGTTTCTGCACCTTTGCAGGATTCTTTGGGATAACTTGGGTTGGTCTTCCACTTTCCCCTCTTCGGGCTTAGGTTTTAGCTTTCCAGGATCTGTTGTCAGTTTTCATTCCGCTACCTGTTTTCCAGATTCCAAAATATGTTACTATTATCTCTTCTCCTGTTCTCTCTGTCCATGTAGGTTTTTGTCTTGAAAAAAAAATCTCTAGGCTTAGTTCTGGTCAGGTTTGGAGAGGGAGTGAAATTAGATGTGTTTGTTCAACCTACCGTCTTAATCCAGAATTTCTTTGAAACACTTTGTTTGGTTGGCTCCGGTGATGCTGTTTTCCTGAGTGTCACCCTGCTTTCCTCTATGCTCAACCCCAGTCTCTTGCTGAATCCCTCTGTGCTTTCTGACCCCTACCTATTGTAGGGCCTCAGGACGCTGACCTCTTCTTTTTCTGTATTCACTCCTTAAGTGGCTTCATCCAGTCCCCAGGCTCCAAATGCCATTCATATGCTCATGCTTCCCAAATTTACACTTCCAGCCTGACCTTCCTTGTCAATTCAGAACTGCCTACCCAGAATATCCTTTGGGTGTCCAGTAAGCAACTCAACATATCCACCCTTCCCTCCTCAAAACCGGCTCTTTCCTCAGCATTCTCCTCAGTAAAGGGCCCCACCACAGACCTGCTACTCAAGCTAAAAACCTTGGTGTCGTTGTTTGCTTCCTCTCTGTCTCTCATATTGAATCTCTTGGAAAATCCTGGAGACTCTCCTTTTAAAATAGAGCCCAAACCTGGCCACTTCTCACTGCCATAGCCATACTTCAGATGTTGACTCGAGCAGAGAAGCTTCCGGAGCACCCTACATAAGAACGCATCCCTTCCAGGCCAGCACCCTCCGTACGTATGTGTATGTCCAATTCCAGCCCAACACTACAGAACAGATTCTGTTTTTCTCCCTTCCCATATTTGTACTCCTTCTTCGGCAATGAAAAACTTGGCTCCTATCATCAGCAGCCAAAAAGGATCTTAGAGATAGAGTCTGAGGCCCCGGCATTTCAGAGAAGGAATGGAGTAAGAAAAAAGTGAGTAGCTAACTCAGGATGACACGGGGGGGTTTCGATGTTTGAGGATTGTGTCCTAATATGCTCAGCCTTAGAGGAGCATTACTAATATGCTATTATAGTTTACTTTTAAATGCTCCTTTTGCATAATTTCTTTTGGGAAATGTTTTTAGAGACTAAAGTGGCCTGGCATTGATAACCTTAATATTTAAGTCATTAAATAATCAAAATATGTTCCATTTTTTTCTGGACAAAAAGTGGAGGCAGAGGGAAGCATTTTC
>NW_024426230.1:24003037-24042430 GCF_017311325.1 Ursus maritimus | reverse complement strand
CAGAATGTCCTCTGCTTAGTTGTATTTTTCTAGGCCTTCTTTCTAAGCAGGTGAGTTTTCCTTGCCTCGTGCCTCGGCAGCGCTAGGACAAGGGAGAGAATTTAGAGAGAAGCGACTTCAAGCCCGGGGACGTGTTTCTGGCCCAGAAACATCCCAGCTCTTCTTCCTGGCGGTGGCCTCTTCATTTCCTCCACATTGGCCCATCCTCTGATCTTCTTGAGAGGATTTCCTGAACATCTGGTCTGTGACAACAGTGGCCTCGGGGCCCCTCCCAGAGACTAGAAGGGACTTGTTTTGGTCACCTTAACACAACTACTCGAGAGTAGTTTCCTCCCTGGTTTACTAATTAGTTCTGGCCGAGGACCATAACACCATTGTTTAATGTTTGATTCATAAAAACAGTAAGTCCTGCTGGTGGGTCCGGTGCTCTAAAAATAAACGCACTCTCTCTGTAGTCATTTCACTCATTGCCTAATATATTTTTCAAATGCTCCCAGAAGAGGTGCCTTTTGCTAATTCAAGTGAAGGATCTGCTGGGGCTATTGGTTATCTAAGCCGAGCGTCAGGGAAGAAGTGCTGGGAGCAGTGGGACCATGTTTAGACACTGTGACAGAGGACGCGGCAGAAAGATGGGAGGGAGGGAGGCAGCCAGCTACCAGAGAGAAGCAATGTGGGGAAAGAACCAAGATGCCTATGTGGGGGTTTGAATTATTATTCACTTTTGTTATACCGTGTGCAAGGTAAACCTCTTCCCTATCGGCAGTAAAATCTTCATTACCTAAAAAAAATGCTACCTGGGGAGTGTGGAGAAACCATGTGCCCATGCATGAAAAATGAATTCTGTCTCAAGCATCAGTTTGAGGCAACTCGGGGGGGGGGGGGGGGTGTGGGAGAGCAACACCTTTTATGCCGCATATGAACTAACTTTCCATAAACGAAAAGCTCCTTATGGAAATGGAGCTCAAGTTAGCAGGCAGGTTCCCAGAGGTGTCACGGATGATTGAGGTGAGTGGTCATAAATACTTGCGGAAGCCCCTGTGAGTCTTCACAGTCCCTTCCTGTGCAAGGAGATGTTGGTCTTGCCCTAACCTCGCGGTCCCTAGAGCCCAGCAGTGTGCTGAGCCTGTGTTCTCTACACTCCATGAGTTAGATGCCCTGTGACTTAGACGACTGGATGTCTCACTGCTTAAGCCTGTCTTCCTTTTCTTTTTCTTTTTTTGGGCTGAATTCCATGGTTACACTAAAGAATGTGTTTGTGTTGCTTCTTCGTTTTTATTAGGGTGCCAGAACATCTTGCGAAGAGCATAACTTGGCAGACTCTGCAAGCTGTAAACTTCTGCCATAAACACGATGTAAGTCCCATGATCACCCTTGAAGAATCAGAAAGCTGCCCTTAAGCTGAGGTAGAGCCTCTGTACAAGACTTATACCCCACTCCTGTGGATTAGTTTTTCACCCAAGTCTTCTGAAGCCTGGTGGGGGTCCGTAGAGGCTAAACATGCCAACCTAGCCATTCTTTCTTCTTCCAGTTACATAAAAGATGTGTTTTTGTGATTTGAAGAAAGTAGTTATAGATTTACATTGATGAGACACGACTCAGATGTAAAGTAGAATCCCATTTGCTTGGAGTCTGCCCTGGCCTGGCACCCTGACAATGCTCTGAAGTCGGGGAGGGGAGCCCCAGGGGGCTCATGCCTGTTGAGTCGCAGTAGGCGGAGTCCCAAGTGCCATGCATAAATGCTGGTGTCTGTGTTGGTGAGATAGGCCAAGTCTGGAGCAGAGCAGCCCCGTGGACACTTCTGATACTCCTGGCCAGAGCCAGGCTGGGTGGGGGGCACGCTGGGCTGCTGCCCAGGAGGTGAGACACTACAGGTGCTGGGAAGCTGGCCGCTCCCTCCAGAACGACAGTGCCCACTCCCTGCCCACAGAGGCCAGCTGCCAATATTAGACCTTCATTTTGGCCACCGGTGCAACTTGTCTGCACGGTCATCTCATCTTCTGCCAGGGTCAGTTTAGCTGGTGGGGGCTGAGGCCCCTGCCGCGGGCTCTTCTAAATGAGGTTTTCCTGAAGCTGCCTTCCTAGAAGTAGAAAATAAAGGTAGCCAGTCCTTCTCCCTGTGGAGTCTCCACCTAGCTGAAGGCTACACACCTCGTCAAAATGCATGGACTCCAGGGAGCGCGGATACCTTCTCTTGCTATGATAGCAAGTGGGAGGGTTAGCACTTTCCCGAAAGCAGGTTTTGGGATGGGGGAGCAAGAGAGACCTCGTAAAGGCCCTGGAGAGGAAAATCAGAGACACTGAAGACAAATACAACGCATACCACTGTTCCCCAGAGAGTTCCCGAAGCTCTGGTCTGCCACACGTACTGATGTGGGGAGGGTGTAGAAGCTTGTGAAGAATTCTCAGAACAGAATGGGAGCACATTCTTGCCTACAAGTCCTTCTGACCATCTGTCATCATGATATTCATGGGTGTACCCGTTTATAGTAATATGCGAGGCCAGTGGTAGAGGAACGGCGATCTCGGGGCCATTAATTGCTGAGAACTAGATGGATGGTAATAGAATAATTCAGAAATTATCTCTCCCCCAAATTTTCCAGAATAATAAAAACCCATGGGGAAACACTGACACTGATCTCTCACCCTGAAAGTCCTTTTGAGGGAGAACCAGGCCAGGCCCAAGAAGAACCTCTGTCCTCTCTCCAAATTCTAGAAAGTCAAGAGTACCCCAGGGTTTCAGTGGCAAGCGAAAGAGGGTCTCTCAGATTGCAGCAGGGTCCAACATTCTTCTCCAGAGAGGAAAAGGCTGGGAAGAAGTGAGGATTATTAGGAACCCTGAATGGGATTTTGACCTGAATGTTGTTTTTATGTAATCTTTAATTAGGTTGTTGATTTGTTCTTTACCAAGAGAATTGTTATTTAATAAGAAAATCATGTGAAGATTCATAAACTCTCTTCTAACATTAGCCTGTTGAACAATGTGAGCTGTGGCTTGGAAACCACAGGTGATTTGAGTCTAAATTATGGAGTGGGGGCTACGTCCCGTGGGGGTGGATGGAGCTGTAAGAACTCTTGTGTGTGGGACAGAGCTGACATCTAGCGACTCCCCCCAGAGGTTAAACACTGCCCACTCTTGTTTATCTTGTCAGGACGAGTGTCAAGAGCTGGAAGGGAGGTCTCTTGGCAAGCTCCCGGTCCCGCCCTTCTCTTCCCTTGCTTATCTCAGCAGACCCAGGGCTTGTCCTGTTTACCAGGGGCCTGTGTTCTGCTCTCAAACAACTGACCTGTGAATTCCGCTTATGCCTCAACTTGCAGCCCCTGCAGCCATGATGCAGGCCTCACCCAGCGCCTTTTAACGTTTTCCTTTTCCTCTAGGATAGTAAACAGATTATGTATAAGGCACCCAGTTAAATCTGAATTTGGGAAAAACAGTCAGAACTTACTGGTAAAGTATGTCCCAAAGACTTCATGGGGGGTATACTTACACTAGACACTTACTTGTTGTTTATCTGGCTACCCTACCTTTCAGTTTTCCTTTCTTCCTTTTTGGTCCTTTTGGGCCCTTTAGGACTTTGGGGTGATTCAGGCCATAATGAGTATGGTACTAGGTTTATTGTAGGCTGCTGTCTTGCAGCCTTTGATCCGAAGGCCAGTAAGAGGTTTTAGGGATTTCTTAAATACTTGCTGAATATTATAAGTTATATTTATCCCATATATTATAGCTTCTCCTTGATAATCTGTTTTTGTTTTGACTTTTATGGCTAGTGCATACATAGAGATGTGAAGCCAGAAAATATCCTCGTCACAAAACACTCGGTGATTAAGCTCTGTGACTTTGGATTTGCTCGGCTTTTGAGTGAGTATTGATGTTTTCTTAAGTAATTGTAAAAGACAGAAAGATTCTTTATATGAGAAAGGCTCTAGATGCTATAGAAAGCTAGTTTTTATATATTTTGGGCTTGAGCTTGCCCCAAATTACAATTCTGTAATTACTGAAAACATGTAGATACACACAGTGTTTTAAATATGTGTGCTATATGTAAATTATACCACAGTAAAGTGGTTATTAAAAACTATGTTATTCTCCTGGTCTCTACCTTTTTTTTTTTTTTTTTGCTAAAACAGTACTTCTGAGAAATACTATTTTAGAAGAGTGGTTTTCAACTTGGGCTACAGATGAGAATCGTCTGGGAAACTATAAGCTGTAACCATAAAACTGTAGCGATACTGCCCCAGATTCTCCCCCAGACTTTCTGGTCTCGTTGGACTGAGATGGGGCCCAAGCATTAGTAAGTGAACAAGTACTATATCCCCCTGGTTTGAATGCGCAGCCAGTACTGAGAACCACTGAATTAGAGGACCCACAGGATGGCTCACAGCCTTGATTTCTTAGGTCTTCCCCCTCCCACATTGGAGTCCAGTCTTCCACTGTTGTCTCTGTTTTCCATGTGCCATCACTGGCCAGCTGGACCGGGCGACTACTACACAGACTACGTGGCTACCAGGTGGTACCGCTCCCCAGAACTCTTGGTGGGGGACACGCAGTATGGCCCCCCAGTAGATGTTTGGGCAATTGGCTGTGTCTTTGCTGAGCTGCTGTCAGGGGTGCCTCTGTGGCCAGGAAAATCAGATGTGGATCAGCTCTATCTGATTAGGAAGACCTTGGGTAAGTGGTGTTTTTGTCACGCCTTTTGGGAAACGGAATAGTTTTACCCATGTCAATACAGGGCAGAGCCGAGTTCCCAGTCTCATTCAGTGCCCTTTACAGTTACGAAGGAGGGGCACTCTAGAAACCTTATTTAAATAATTTCATTAAAGGTGTCCCCATTTGGGGGCACCTGGCTGGCTCAGTCAGTAGAACATGTGACTCTTGATCTCACGGTCATGAGCTTGAGCCCCGAGTTGGGCATAAACATTACTTAAAAAAAAAAAAAAGTGTCCACCTTTATTTTAATAAAAAGAATTAATGATTGTGAGTACATACCAGGTGTCCAAAAAGACAAGGTTCTGTCTTCACTATAGTTTGGGTGAAGTTAAGCTCTGAATAAGGATCATAGCAACAATATAAAAGCTTACATTTCTGTAAAGGCTTAGCAGTTTACAGAATGCAGCTGTGGTTTTCCTTTGTAGCTCATTTCTTATGGTAGTTCACTCTTTGGAGATCCCTCACGCCAGCCCACCAGGCTAGCTTGGCTCCTTCAGATGCTATAGAAGATTCTAACCTTCTGTGTGTCAGGAAGAACGGCTGGGTCTGCTGGTGTCACTCTCCTTGTCCTTCTCTCTACTCTTAGGGTGTGATGGGGGAAGGAGGGGGCGAAGAAAGACTTGGAGAGGCATGGATGAAAGATGTAGAAGCAGTGACTGCCCCCTTCAAAAGTCAGGGAGTTTAGGGCGCCTGGGTGGCTCAGTCGCTAAAGCCTCTGCCTTTGGATCATGTCATGATCCTGGGGTCCTGGGATTGAGTCCCGCATCCGGCTCCCTGCTCAGCGGGGAGTCTGCTTCTCCCCTGCCCCTCCCCCTGCCGTTCCCCATCTTTCCCATGCCTTTCCCCTTCCCCTTCCCTGCTCCTGCCCCTTCTCTTCCCCTTCCCACCCTTCCTCTGCCCTTCTCCCTCCCCTTGCTCGTGTGTACTAAAGCTCTCACTCTCTCCCTGTCTCTCTCAAATAAGAAAAAAAAAAAGGCCTAAAAACAAGTCAGGGAGTTTAGCTACTGCTCCCCAGTTTAAAGCAGACTTCCTCCTCTAAACTTTTGCAGTACGTGTCCTCACGCTGTCTTGTGCTGCGCCTTTATCTTCCCAAAGATACTGTCAGCTACCTGAGGGTGAGGTCACATCTATATTTCAGTTTGTCCTCCACCAGTGTCTGCACACAGTAGGCACTAAGTATTTGCTGACAGGTTTTTTGAGTGACCAGTAAGGCGCCTGGGAGTGCTTCCAGGTGCAATCAGAGTTCCTTTGCCGTTTCCCCCAGTGATTTTAGGGCACCCTCTTCCCCCCCACTCCCAGCGCTCTGATGGAGGAGTTATTAAGGTACAAGCAGTGCGCTCGTGGCGAAGCGCGCTGGGACCTGGGGCAAGGCAGTACGGAGTATAGTTTGGCCACTTGTGCAAAGTGGGGCAGGACAGCAGCTTTTGGATTGGAGTGCAAGGTAAAGTTCCAAAACAAATCAGTAAAATTAGGCAGTTTGATGCCCAGGAGTGGGAACTCCAGTCCAGTCCAGTAGCAGTATTTCTGGGGCCCTGGTTGGGGGGTTTTTGTTGTCCGCTCTGCTTTGGCAAGGGGGCCTGAGTGTGCCCCAGGGGCACCCTGCTGCATATCTCCTGATGTTCTCCGAACAAAATTCCTCTTCACGTGTAATACCCTAGGATTTTACATGAAGGTGATTTTAACTGATTTGGCTGAAATGTGGGCAGCCTCCAGAATATAGAAGTGCTTCCACGCGGTGGGTAAAACGGGATTTCCAAGTGACTGCTATTTGATGAAGCAAGAAAAGTGGTTCCAATTTGGAAATGTATTCCCTCTAGCTAGAAGATCTTCCAGGATTCCCTTCCTGCCTTCCTTCCTTCCTGCCTTCCATCCATCCCTCCTTCCCTTCACCTGTCCCTTCTCCTTCCTTCTCTCCATTCATCCCTCTTCCTCTCCCCCACCCCCACTTCTTTCCTCAAATATTTATTGACAGGTACTATTCTAAGTGCTAGGACAATACACTTTTCTATTGACCCATCAGAAGTCAATGAATATGATTTTGCTTTGTACTTGGTGCACTTTGGCTACTTTTTAAAAGGCATTATTTTATTTGTGTGTGTGTGTGTGTGTGCTTCTGAGCTGTTTGGATTCCTCCAATACACTGTGAGTCCTTGAGGGGCAGTTACCTTGTAGCCCTCAGTACCCATGCATGCCTCCTGTACACCTGACACAGTGCTCCGGCCCCTGCGGTCTCAGGACATGCTGTGCAGGGTTGCCTTGATGCCTCCCTCTGACCGGAAGAGCAGACTACAGCCTTCATTGGTTGTAGGCACAGACAGAGCACGGATGGAGAGAAATCATAGGTCAGCATTTGCTAACCGATCTCATTTTATCCGCCTTTTTCTTCTCTCCGAAGGAGATCTCATTCCTAGGCACCAACAAGTATTCAGCACGAATCAGTACTTCAGTGGGGTGAAAATCCCAGACCCTGAAGATATGGTGAGTGACCCAATTTGGAAAGAGCTCTGCACGTCAGGGCGAAGGTCACCCTGATGTGTAAGTGGTGATCATTCTCTTTACATGGGGAGTTGCAGGCTAACTGGATTTGGGTGGTTACTCGCCTGCCTGAGCCCCATGGCCCACTCTGCACCGGAAGGTGAGTCTCAACGTGAAAAAGAAAAGTGGGGCAAATTGGCTAACAGGCCCTGGCCTTCAGGGAGAATTTAGAAGCTGCTGAGAGCAGAGGCTAGCCAGCATGCTGGGCAGGGACGCAGAGCCGCCTGCCCTAACCTCGCCGGTTCTTCATCATTGTCAGCAGCGGAAGCTGTAGGTAGCTCACACAATGACTTATCTAGGACAATCCGGCATTGCCCAAGTCCCCTACTCGACTGAACTCTTACTGTCCAGACCGTGGCCAGAAGCAGTGACGAACTTGCTTGGCCAGCCTCATTCTGGTGTCCGTTCTCTATGGCCAACGTGGCCAAAATACACATTTTTTTAAAACTAAAAAATCTGAAATGTGCATACTCAACCCACTTTCAAGAATTTATTGCAGTGAAACCATTAGACAGAGACATAAATATGGGGCATTCTTCACTAGAAAGTGTTTTCTTTAGTGTTCTGTCAGTAGGGGGTTCATCAGATAAGTGATGGTGTGTCCTTACAATAGAAAAGCCACAGAGCCGGTAGAAATAACTAGATTTCTATGTCTTCACCTAAAAAAAAAGTCCATAACGTATTGTTAAATGAAAAAAAAAAGTTATAAAACAGTATATATAGTTTGACAAAATTTTAATACATGTTTAATAAATACACAATTCATGTATACATTTATTTACATATATAAACATAAAGTAATATGACAGCTTCTGGAAAATCAGACAAAGCCTTTTACATTTGTGAAATAAATGGTTGCAAGGATATATACCAAAATATGAACAGTGGGTATCTCTTTGTGGTGGTAGTGTGATTTCTTTATGCTTTTTTAAAATATTTTTTAAATGTCCTCTGATGAGCCTGCATTATAATCAAAAACATTTCAGAGCAGTTAAGGTTTGTGAAATCATGAGTTTCTACTGTCTACGGAAGGGGCTTTCAAATTGAAACTAAGGCTCCGATTGCTCAGTTTCCAGATGGAAAGTCTGTCAAGCTCCGTGTGAGCTCAACCTCTTGGCTTGTCCCACAGTTGGAGCCTTTCACCTTCTGCACCACCTCCCGCCACTGTACCACTAGGAATAGGAAAAGTGGGTCATGCTGGGAGCATGCTGGGACGGAGAGGCAGGAATGACACCTGACATCTGGGAGGTGACCCAGCTGGCTCCCTCGTGACCTGGACATTCCCAGTTCCACACTAAATATCACTTAGTGATTTCCTGCTCACTTGTCTACCAGGGAAGACTCAGAAACAACGCCGGCTTCATAAATGTAGAAAGCTTCCCAAGGTTTCCAAGAGGCGGTCCTGCAGGGGGTTTCCTGTTGACAGAAACACAGGAAGACTCAGTGCAGGGGCTCCCAGGTGGGACATCTGTGCCCGAGTCCCTCTGCCGGTCAGTCACCCTGCTGGAGGGAGGCCTGCGGGCTTCTGGCGCTGGGGAACCAGCTAACCTGGCAGGATGGGCCCTCCTCTCACGGCCAACCAGCCGGCCTCGTCCCAGGCCTTGTTGCTGAGACAGCAGAGCTCGGTGTCAGCAATGTCCTGTCTGTCAGTACTCAGCAGTGCTCAGATTGAACATGCAGAGATAGCAGGAGAAATATTGAAAACATCGGGCGGGGGGGTGGGGGGGTGGAGAGGGGTGAGGCTGCTCTCAAAGTTCTAACACAAATCTGCTGTAGGATGTTTTTTTCCTTGGTGATCTGAGGGAACTCCAACACTGAGGCTGTTATCTCTTAACCTTATCAGTGAGTAGTAAGTGCACACTGGGAATTTGGTTGTTTGGGGGCTGATTCCCTGTGCAAAATAACTCTGTGCACTGCACCCAGGAGCCTGGCCGGTCACTCCCGCCTCGGGCCCACAACTGCCATCTTTTTATATGTCCAGCTGCCCTCCTCTATTAGCCTTTATTAGTGGTGTATCTCTTTAACTGGCCTGTCTGTCCGCCTGACATTCAGCATTCCTCCTGCTTCATAGTGCTTGTTATTCCCGATTGTCTCCAGCATGTGACTGGAGCAAAATAGCCTTATATGGCCAAAGGGAGATTGATGAATGTCTGCTCCGGAGACTCTTTAAACAGTAGGATGAACAGGGAAATAGCAGGCTCTTGTGGGAGGAGAAAACAGTGTTTATTCCAGAAAAACCTAGAAGCATCTGTTCACCTAGGTAGCAAAAAAAAAAAAAAAGAAAAAAGAAAAATCTATTTTGAAGCTTCCTTTATGTAACTGTCAATAAATGCAAGAACTGGGGCCTCTTTTAAATGCCAGTATAAATGCCAAAAATTATTCTGAGGAAAGGCAAGTTATATAAATTGAGGCAGAAGAAAAGAAATAACAGTTGCTTCACAAGTGGGTTTTTTTTCTCTCATTAATTAATGTTCCCTCATAATGTGCTACCCGCGTCAGTTCTCCGGGAAGTGAAGGGAGTGGTGAGGAGGAAGATCTGGAAAAGAGGTTTGGAGGTGGAGAAAGGAGGAGCTTGTGAAACAGGCATAAGGTGGCTGTTTCAGCGGGGAGGTGGGTGGGCAGAGGGTGGAGGAGGGGAGGAGGGTGCCAGGAAAGTGCTTCTCCTCCTCCGAAGACATTTGATCTGAGGTCACCTTATCTTTGGATACATACTGTAAATAAAACCCCCTTTTCTTTTCTTCTTTTTAAAACAGGAACCACTTGAATTAAAATTTCCAAACATCTCTGATCCTGCTCTGGGGCTCTTAAAGGTAAAATCATAGCTTCTAACAGACCAGGAAGCACACAGTAGCTGTGTCACCGGGGAGTCTGAACGATTTATGTCAGTCCATGAATGGAAAAGTGTCCCCTTTAGAGTTCTCCTTCTCCTTTGAGAAGTATGAATACTTTCAATTTTTCTTCACATTCAGTTACAATGAAAACATCTGTAGGTGTTTTCCGCTTTAAATAAACCCAACGTTTTGTATTTGAAATCTAAGTTTACAGAAAAAAGCCATTTCAGAGGGACAGTACTTGTCTTACAAAGAGACCCTTTTCTTCAAAAAGTGTTGGGCCATAGGATCGAGTTCTTTCTTTCTTTATTTATTTGGGGGGGGGGACAGCAAAGCAAGGCTTATTGAGCAATAGCAAAGTGATAGTACAAAGCCCCCGAGGAAGGAGTGAGGGGGTTGCCCCATATGATCCATTTAAATAGCCAACCCCCTAGTATATTTTTTGTTTGTTTTGTTTTGGTGCAAAAGGTGGTTTTATTAAAGCATGGGTATAGGACCTGTGGGCAGAAAGAGTTGCCCCCCTCTAGTATATTTGAAGTAGGATTTTTTTATTTTAGAAGTTGATTCTCGGGGCGCCTGGGTGGCACAGCGGTTAAGCGTCTGCCTTCCACTCAGGGCGTGATCCAGGCGTTCTGGGATCGAGCCCCACATCAGGCTCCTCCGCTATGAGCCTGCTTCTTCCTCTCCCACTCCCCCTGCTTGTGTTCCCTCTCTCGCTGGCTGCCTCTATCTCTGTCGAATAAAGAAATAAAATCTTAAAAAAAAAAAAAAGAATTTGATTCTCAGAAATACATAGTTCCTATGTAAAATCAGTTATCAAGTAAAACATTTGCAAGTTACAGTCCATGCCCCACCCGTTTTAAAGCATTTAATACATTTACCGATGCATTTATAATAAAAAAATTGAGACAGTTCCTTGGGGTATATAATTGTGAGATTTAATCTATCCAAGTATGAGCCGGTTGGCCTACTTAATGCAAATAGTTAAGAATGATGTAATACAAAGGCATGTATATTATGCCTCTCCTTCCATGGGTGCATATGTATGCTGTAATACATAGACTCTTTCTGGAAGAATATACCAGAGAAAAAGGAGAAGCTGAATCTGGAAGGGGGAACGAAAGAACTAGAGTGGTAAGGAGACTTTGCTATATTCTGTATGAATTTTATTTTTACCACGTGTAGGTATTATTTTTTAAATAAAAACCTTCATTTTTACCAAGTATATACAAGGGACCAAATTGGTTAAGTGGATTATTCCAGTTGGATACTGAGGTGAACTCAAAAATCGTATCCTACTCCCTCAGGGCAGAGCGCCAGCTACCTCCACAACAGAACTAAGTGAAGACAATAATTTTTTGGTCACTGTTTCTAGAAACTATGTATTTATTTGACACGTGGTTATCCATTTAGGAACAATTGTGGAAGGAGCTAAAATCATGCTTGGTGCGTTTTTCCTGCTTTTCCCCCTTCCTGTTCCCAACCCAGGGGTTTGACCTGTCAAAGAAGAAAAAAAATCTTAGTAAGTTAACACAATTGTAGAGAAGTAAGAATGGGGACTTTTTCTGTTCCTTTAGGGCTGTCTCCACATGAATCCTGCTGAGAGACTGACGTGTGAGCAGCTGTTGCAGCAGCCGTATTTTGACAGCATCAGAGAAATAGGGGCTCCGGCCAAAGAGCTTGACCGACCAACAAGGAAGACCCTGAGAACAAGCCGCAAGCACCTGCCCGGGGTAAGCACGGGGCGCTGTCTTACGGAAGCCGCCAGGCTTGCAGTTTCAAATGGTCTCACGCCTGCCACCTGGTGCAGACAGCCTGCATCTCGACCTGAGGTGGCCGTTGCGGCTTGCAGCTCCAGCACCCTCCTTCCAGCACCGGGAGGAAGGTCGAAGGAGCTCTCAGCCAGGGCTCCAGACGCGGCTGCCTCGGAGGGCCCCTTCTCCCTGAATCCTGCAGGGGTCCTTGCCCTGTAGGTCCTTCCCTGCTGCCGCAGGGCAGCTGGGGGGGGGGGGTTGTTGTGCAAGAGCACAGGGCGTAGACAGGTACACGAATGTGAGCGTCTTGGGGCCTGCTTTTTGTGCTCTGGAGAATGAAATCCAGAGTATCCCAGGCAGCTCTCTGTCATCATGTGTACTTTCCGTATTGACTGACATCCCAGGTGGATCCAAAAATGGAACCGTTTTCCCCCGAATCCTTCGATCGTCAGAGTTGACTAGGGTAGATAGGGTGATGCGTGCTCTCGGCGGTATCAGCGGACCAGCTTCTGTTGTCAGAGACTAGCACCCCAGCTGCACACTGGGAGCCTGTGAGGAACACAACTGGATGAAGCAGGCCGAGTAGCTTACAGTAAGCGTCTTGGTAGAGCCGAAAGCTCTAGTAATTCAGAATGGACTGCAGTTGGAACCACGACTGAGATGAGCTGGCTACTCCTGGTCCCTTCTGGATCTGCTTAGGGAGCCCTTAATCTAGAAACTGTTATGCCCTAGTCTTTCCCTTTGCAGCCTCCCCTGCCCAGTGTGCTGAGTGGCATCTGGGGGGTGCGTGTGAGGTTTGGAGGAGAGAAGAGGATGGACGATCCATGAGGAACAGGTACAGCATAAACTGCAGGGTCCTGAGATAGACCCGAGTTACACAATTAAGAAAGCTTTATTTTGTTCTCTGTCATAGAGGACCCAGGTAGCAGAACAGGCCAGACGGACAACCGCCCCCACCCGCAGAGTTACCACTTAGGTTGCTGTTCCTTTGTGTTCAAGAGTAAAGGGTCTTTAATGGGACTATTTCTACGTGAAAGAATAGGGGAACCCACTAATTGATGTATTGCGTATATGTCCTGAAGGGTTCAACTGTTTGAAGTATTAGAAAGCAACCACTTTTCAGATACCTAAGGCCATGTAGCACAAAATACATATATTTTTTGTATGTTCTCCTTACTTTCATTTGATATTGACAATAAATTCACACACTTTCTGGGAGTGTGATGGGAACAGTTTTGCCTTTTGAACTAAGGGCGTATTTAGTTCCTGAATCACTTACGTGCTCCCAATGTCCGTGTTCTTTGCTGTGAAAACAAGCACTGGCTTAAATGACCCTAAGGCCCCAGCAAGCTCGTACCTCCTGTAAATTTCTGGGGGTTTTTTCCCCAATAATGTTAACATGTCAATTTTTCTTTTTCATATTCTCTAAATTTTCTTGAATGTGCATGTTTTGCTTTTTAATATAAAATAAATCTTCAAAAGGAAAAAGGGAACAAATTTAAACATTTTGTCTTCCCTCGGGTCCTGGATTCTATGCAGAAAAAGTATCTCTGTGCTGAAAAACTGACATATTTACCTCTTTTGTGATATGTTCTCAATAATGCAAAGAGCGGACGGCATTGAGCCTCATCGTGCGTTTTGTCTTTGCAGTTACAGGGCCTCCGTCAGCCGGCTAGCGGCAGCTTCCTTCCAGCTTTGGAGAATAAGAAGTACTACTGGAATGTGAGGAAACCTAACTACCAATTCCCAAACATCTAAGGGGCGTGGACAGGGACAATGAAAAAGGCGTCAGTCAATCATTTGGAGAAAACGAAACGCTTTTGTCCTGAAGGGTTTGCTTAAAGACAGTCACCGTGTTGAAAGAACATCAGGAGAAAACCTAAGGAACAAACCGGGGGAGGCCACCTGGCAGAACAGGAAGGGAAATTCCGGAGGCAGCCTTCCAGGCTTCACGATGGTGACTGGAACGGAAAGGAAACACTAGTTTGGATTTTCACTTGCATTTTTGTTGTATCTAAGTAGCTGAGCTAATGGACAGAAATATAAACTCTACCTACTGCCCCTATCTCGGGCAAAATGAGCAATGGAAGAAGGATTTATACTTCTATTGTACCCTACGAAGCGAGTGAAAAATGGATTACAGAATACCCATATGTATTTCTTGTGGCCCTTTTGCCTTGAGTCCTATCCCCTGCCTTTCAGACTGTCTCAACATCATATTTAAGAAGAGTTTAGTTCCTGAAATCAAAATGCTTACTATTTCATTTCCTCCTTGCTCTATCTCTAGATTTTTATATTTTAAAACATTTTTAGAATATTTAAGAGTCATTCAAAATACTTAAAATCATGGATTAGCGTAACAGAATTATTTGCTTACATATTTCATGATGTTAATAGACATTTCTTACATACACTTTTGTCTTTACCTTTAGTAAAGGCTGCACCTTAGTCATTTTGCAGGCAAGTTGGGTTTACAGCACCCACCTCCAGGTGACTCAATTCCCCTTGCAAACAATGGTGTGAAGCCTGGCAGCTGACCAAGGCTGATCAAGGCAGAGAACAAGACCTACGGGCTGCACGGGAGCTGAGCCTATCGGCCTGAAAGTGGTAAGTTCTTCATTCTGTCCAGCTCTGCCTCAGACTTGGAGACAGATCCACAGGCAGGACTCTCTATGATGATCTGGGTTTTGGAAGAAATTGCTTGTGAGTTTTTACTCGGACCATGAAAGACATTAGGTTGTAAATGGGTATTGTCCCTGAAATACCTCTTGACACTGTATGTATGTGTACATAAAATACACCCATATACATATGTGTGTATATATACACACATATAAATACCTACACGTGTGTGTGCACGTGTGTACATACACTATGCTAACAACTGGTAACGACTAACTAGAAAATAGTCCAAAATGATACTGAGGATTCCTAGCTTTGTATCATGATACCTAAAATGATGACGTATAATTAGCTTTGACTTGGCCTGCCGCTCGGATTCCAAAAGCTCTGGAATCGTCCCCTACCACAGGGGCAGGATGAAGCTCACGTCTGTGCCTTGTGGCTCACTGCCAGTTTCGGCTGATGGGCTGCTGCTGTTTCCTTGGTGGTTCCCAGCCATGGTTTTTGAGATTCTACTTTACTGTCTCTTCAAAGCATTTCTTCTGTGCTCTAATTAGTTTACTGCTCTAGTTAACTTCCTTCATGACAGCATTTGACTTTATTTCCTAACTGCTAAGTAACTCACCAAATTCAGGCATCTGTTCAATAATTTTGGCTACTCCAGCCGGCTTAATGATATCCTAAGGCTCCCTGATGTATGTAGCTTCTTGCAAAGAGCTGACCGGGGTTACATACTAGTCCCAGCAGTATCCAATTCTTCTCCTGTGGCTTCGATTCAAATGACAAGGAAGGACATCCCACTTCTGTTTACATTTTCTGTTTTCCTTTTTAACCCAAAACAATGCACTTGACGAGGCAGATCACTCTAACTGCCTAATTCATTCAGTGGTTTTGTAGGAAACCATTCAGAATACAAAAGTCGTTCTAGACTCAATCGTGGTGAATCGGTTGCCTCGCCACACAATAATCAAACAAATCTGAGATGCAAGCGGTCATTTTTTCTAATAAGTTCTAGGACACGTGTACCAGTGCTTGATTTAACCACATCCGTAACCCTTCGTTCAGGATGGAATCCCCACTGTTTCACACGAGGCTGTTCTATGTCCTGGTCTTTTTTTAATTGACTGTGTTCTGATTTTATAAATGATAGTGGCAATTTTATTTATAAATAGTATATCATTCATGGCAAGTGCTAGTTACATAAGCTGGTTTCTAAACACAACTAAAATTCATTTTTCTACCCGAATGCTGCATCATACAGTGTTTATTTTAAAATTATTTCTGGTCAAGGTTATAGTTACGAGCATAATGTTCAAACCAAACATACAGAAATCTACAAACAAGTTGGCATGTAATTAACAGTAATAGAAGCAGGGCCATTTCAAGCCGGTAAAAATAAAGATCTGTTTTTATCCATATATGATATTCTTTGTCACTGCTTTCTAGATATAAACTGAATTTTGTGCTTATACTTTTTTTTTTTTTTTTGCACTTACACTTCTTTTTGATGTCCCTTGAGCTCATATGAAGCAGTATCCAACATACGTGGGGGAATAAAAATTAGTTTCTAATTGACATGTTAAAATTTTCTATTTAAGGCAATATTTTAATTTAAGCAAAAAATAAGTATAACTGTGCTGGACTTCATGATCATTTCCTCTGTTCTATTGCAGTCAGCAAAACTATTTGAATTCAGGCAAGTATTTATGTCTAGTTCTAATGAAAGCCTAGACTAAGCTTACAAAATAGACAAATTAGCCAGAGAAAGGTGTATGTTATAAAGAACACAGGAATGCAGGATCATGAGAAATGCATGCAAATCCTGGGAAGCAATATGAACTCCTCAACAACCACTGTCTGCCTTTCATAATTGAGTCCGCCAATGAATCTGAAATTTAGCTTTCAGTTTTTCATAATTGTACATTTATAGTAACGTGCTTCAATAACTTTAAAAGGTAACAGTAATATAAATTACTGATAAAGTACAATAAAGAATATCTGTGTTGCACATTTAAACCACTTTATTTTTTTAGTTTTTTTAAATATATATTTTTAAGATTTTATTTATTTGACAGAGAGGGAGAGAGCACAAGCAGGGGGAGAGGAGGAGGGAGAAGCAGGCTCCCGCCTGAGCAGGGAGCCTGATGTGGGGCTCGATGCTGGGCTTGATCCCAAGACCCTGGGATCATGACCTGAGCTGAGGGCAGACGCTTAACCAACTGAGCCACCCAGGCGCCCCTAAATCACTTTAAAGAACTGTCATTATCTACCTCAAGAGTTACCTACATAGATATTTATATAAAATGAGGAATATATTAGAATTAAACTGGTACCTGGTTTCCATTTTTCTTGAAATGATTTAATGTGCATAGATTTTTACTTCCAACTTAGTAACTTCAGTGAGTCATGTCTGAATATTTATTTTCTACATGATGAACTCTCTGCTTCTGAAATGTCATGATATGACGTCCTTAAGGTCTGTTGATGATTATATAATATTTATTGCTGTTTAGGATCAATAATTTCAAATGATACTTTATATTGAAATAAGACACTTATTGAATATTATTATTTTACTTCAAGTCTAATTTTAGTTCCAGAGAAGGCAGTGCTGTCTTAAAGGTTCGGATAAGGTTTTCTTTTTCTCTTACTCCAGGAAGATCACTTAACAACAAATACTTGAGGTTTCTGCAAAAAAAAAAAAGAAGGAAAAAAATTTACCTCAGTTGGCCTTTACCCTAACAGCATTAAACATAAACTCCATTAAAGACTTTTAGAAAAAATTACACACAGAATGCATTTATATCATACTATACTATACTTTCAAAATGACTTTTAGAACAGCAGTTTTAAGAGTGCTACTTTAAATGAAATTCATGCTAGGAACAAAGCCAGACCTTGGGAAGTTTAGTTGTTCTGAATTACATCAATAATTCTAGCTGAATCTTTCCAAATATTATATATGTATTATAGCATAGAACTCCTTTGCATGTGAAATACAAAATATGAATCTTAATCTAGAAAGGGAAAAAAATTGGGGGAAGTTCTTAAAGGAACTTCATTAAAAGATGAAGCCTCAAAGCCTCAACTAATGTAAGAGACAATCTACTACTTTTGGTTCCAATGTTTAAAATTTCTCTACTAAAAAGAAATAAAAAAAAATGGGGGGAGGAAAATGCCTGGCTGGCTTAGTCAGAAGAGCATGCAACTCTTGATCTTGGGGTTGTGGGTTTGAACCCCACATTGGGTATAGAAATTACTAAAAATAAAATAAACTTAAAATTTCTCAAACTTCCTGTGATATTGAGGTTACTGTCAGAACATGGGGGAAAATGCTCTAAAAGACGGAGAGGAAGCATTATAGCAAATGCCCGCTGATTGCTTACTGCAGCAGCCACCATGCTAGGTGCCTTAATTATTAATAATCATAATTATTGAAATTAATAAGGTGGTTGTAGTCCTTCTGCCACCTCTCCTGGCCATGGTAGTGCACTATGGTCCCCCAGTGCAACAGCCACTCCAAAATATGAATATCTATTAAGTAAATACTTTTTAAAAAAGATGCCCCCTAAGAAATGCAATAAAGCATTAATGTATTATGGTTGATCATTTTAGCTGTTTGAAAGTATTATTTATAGATGAAAGTTAAGTCATTTTATGTATTTTTCCAAATTAAAAAAAGGCACCACTTGTCAACTGTTTTAGATTCTAGTTATTCAGGGCACCTGGCTGGCTCAGCTGATAGAGCGTGCAACTCTTGGTCTCAGGGTTGACAGTTCGAGCCCCACATTGCGGATAGAGTTTACTTAAAAAAATTTTTTTTTTAATTTAAATTATAATTATTCATTTTAACCTCATTATCAAGTTTTCATTTGGGCACTGACCACCTACCGTAAGTGATATAAAGCAATGATGCCTTTGTCTGTGATATTCCCGCATGAAATTATTTCCATTTCCAATATGCTTTTTTGTAAATTTTCAAGTTTACCAAGTCTCTCCAAACAGTCATCCTCAATATACTGACACTTGCATAGTCTTATTTTTTCAACATGCTGTAGGCCCTCTGGGAGATAAAAGGTACATTTTAAGAATCTGCTTTACCATTAAGTTAACCAACTGTCCTAGTTTGGCCAGGACTATTCTGGTTTTAGGAGTGAAAATCCTATGTCCTGGGAAACCCCTTAGTCCTCGGAAGACTTGGCTGATTAACTACCCTATTAACCATACAAGGTGTTCACTATGCAGGTTGTGTTGATGGACAGGACCATTCTGTAATCAGATGCCCAAGTACTGAAGGGAAGAAACGCCCACACAAGCAGAAACTGCATGGGTATGATCATTCTTACGTTACTGAGTTTCTCAAGTGACAGAAATTTGACAAAGGAAGTTTGACAAGCAAGGCCTTGAATTTTAAACCAATAAGCACGAAATAAAGGCATGTAGAGACAAGCTTAGTGAAGGGAGAAAGGAGAAGGTGTTTGTAATCTCTAACTTTAAAGAATCACACACAGGAATAAAGACTGGATGGTACTGGAAAGGGCAAAAAGGAACACACCTATGACTATAACAGTGAGTCAAAGGCAACTAAATGTCACTGCAAATCACCCACATTTCCCATAAGCAAATGACAGGGTAGTTACCCAGGTGATCAAATCCAATTCTCATGATACAAGAGTCAGTGGCATCGATCGCCTGAATCTTGTATTTGTCCAGAGGTCCTGTTGGGAGGTGGTTGTAGTCCTTCTGCCACTTCTCCTGGCCATGGTAGCGCACCATGGCCCCACAGCGCAGCAGCCACTCGGACGCCGCCCTATCGGGTCCCACGTCCTTGATGCGTTCATAATCCACTCTTGGCAAGAGAACAAAAGCAGTTCGTTTTTAGTATACTCACTAGCTGCTTAACTCCAGTCACCAGCATAAATACAGTACCTCAACTTCTCCTTTCAAATGGCTGAGGAGGGAGATACGTATATTAGGAAGAGCCAGGTAAAAAAACATACGATGGCTCTTCCTGCTCCCTTGTTGTTTCCAACTGAACTCAGTCAAGGCCTATTATTTTTATGAGTTTATCAAAAACACATGTGTCTTCATTGATTCATATGTAGAACCGTGCTCGACCCCAGGAGGTACGTAGTAACCACGTAGTGAGTGCATAACTGTACTTGGTTATTGTTTTTATTAATGATAAAATATACAAGGGAATAATTTTGAATCTATGTTTAAATCAGTCTCATTAAGTGATACTAATTTCTACGTGTGCCCTTTTCTCTCGTGTTAATGCTGTATTAAGCAACAAGATTAGTTTCATTGGCTTCAAAATGGTATTTCAAAGCATGTGACCCACTTTTTAAAAAGCTTGAATCCCCTTGGTAGTATTCAGAAGGCTAACCATATCCTTTAAGAAGCCATAGAATATTCTGAAATTACATTTGCTGAGCTTTTCTGGTTACAAAAATAATATTATTTTCATTTTAGAAAACTTGAAAGGCATCAAAAGGACAGATGTGAAAAATCTGAAATCCTGCAACATAGTTAATATTTTGTAATCTATTTTTCTGGCCTTTACTCAATGTCTGTGTGTATGTTTTATTTGTTTCTAAACAAAATTAGGATCCTAGTGCATACACTGTACAAAAAAGCATTTGAAATACAAGAAATAACCAAATTAGCTACTGGCAACTTATCTAGCTGTAATAATCCCCATGTTTCTTCACTTCAGTTAGAGTAACTTACTTATTAAACACTGCATTCAACCAGCCCCAGAAGTTTCTGCAGTCACATGACCATGGGAGTTTCTTAAAGCCACACAACTGCTGGGGAATTTTTCCAAACAGCATCATGTGATCTAGACACACAAAACAGAATTCATATTAGATTAGCTGGCAATCCGAGTCCCATGCATCCAGTAATTCACTACACAATTTCAAAGTCAATGCTCTTGTGCCAATAAAGCTGAGTCACTTGCCACTCAAAGTTATTGAGCAAGTCACTCCTGTCTCTGCTTCTTGGTTTCTTTGCTGCAGAAAAGAGGGGCTGGATTCAGATGGTCTCTAAGGTTCCTTCCAGCCTTGATGTTAAGTTGCACTTTTCAACCCTCAATTGGAGTCTGCCCACAGGACTGCCAGCAGATGTTTAAGGCATGTGGTAGTTCCGTTTGGTGAGGACATGGGGATCCTGGGAAGAGGAGGTGGATAATTTGCACAGTCACATCAGGAAGGGTGGCACATGATCAGCAAGGGAATTTGGACTGTCTGCTGCAGGCAGTCGGGTCACTGAGGTTTTAGCAAAGAACACTGGCATTGCTAGAGCTATGCTTCAGAATAGTACCTGGACAACAGCAAGAATGAGGGTCAATAGAACAGAACAGAGAGACAGCTAACAAGGGCTTCAACCACATGTGGCCATGGGAAAGGACCAAGTGGGGGAAGAATGGGAATGACATTACAGGGTGGATTCCACATGGCTCAGTGAGATGGTGGCGCAACGGCCAGAATAGTTGAAGAGGACACTAAGTTTTGGTCCCAGGTCACCAGCTGGATGGTGACGTCATTAACAGAAGTGTCAGGAGGACAGGTTGTAGGTTTCCGCCACCTCGATCCCCAGTTTTTCATATTCTAAATATGAAGTGTTAGCAGAACTTCTAAGTGGAGATAACCAACAAATCATTAGAATCAGAGTCACAAAATGGGAGAATTGGAGTGAACTTAGACCACCTAGACCATTTAGAGATGAGGAAACTGAAGCCCTGACATTAAGTAACTTGCTGACACCCTAAATCCTTTCTGGAACAAGGCGGGGTATTAATAAATGCATGCATTTAAAAGGACTTGCTCAATGTTTCAGGGCTAATTGATGGTAGCACTGAAACTTGAACCTAGTTCTTCCTCCTTCCAGTCCAGGGCTTTTCCCCCAGTCCTGGATGGTACTAGAACTGGGGAATAAGAAGACTAGAAAGAGGCCTGAGTGAGAACCTTAGAGCTAAGAAGTAACTGAAGATGTTGAGGTTCTAGAACAGTGAGAGATGAGGTCTGAGAGCAGAACCTGGGATCCTCTCCCCTCTCCATCTCTTTTAAGATTTTATTTATTTATTTATTTATTTGAGAGAGAGAGAGAGCACAAGCAGGCAGAGGGAGAAGGAGAAGCAGGCTCCCCACTGAGCAAGGAGCCTGATGTGGGGCTCGATCCCAAGACCCCGGATCGTGACTTGAGCAGAAGGCAGATGTTTAACCAACTGAACCACCCAGGCGCTCCTCTTCATCTCTTTTCTACCACCATCTGCCTTCATTCCTGTAAACCTCCCTCTGCTATTGCTCTCTTGTTCTCAGCCCTTCCTAGCTTTTTGTTAAAGCTCTCTCCACCTGTGCCCACCTTTGATAACTCTACTGGCTGCCAATCTCATTTATCTGGGCTTTCCAGCTTCAACTTAGGCTGTCCTATTTACTGTCCCTCCCCACCCCACATCCCCATCCTGTCTGTGGAAATCTTACCCAACCTCAAGACCTCATTCAAATGCCATCTCCATCCATCCATCCATCCATCCATCCATCCACTCAATAAGTATTTATTGAATGTCTGCTATACTTAGTGCCAGAGATACAATGGTGAGATTACAAAAACAACAAAGGAAAGACACAGAAAGACAAGGTTTCTTGTCCTCATAGAACGTATAGTCTAATGAAGAAGACAGACAACATAAAAACAAATATATAACATGCAATATGTCTTAGCAGAGGTATGAACAAGTCCTGTGAGAGCCTAGAGGAGGGAGTGAAGGGAAGGCTTCGCACTAGAGGTGTCTTTTGAGATGGATCTTAAAGGATAATTAAGAGTTTTGAGTTAGGGGAGCCTGGGTGGCTCAGTCGTTAAGCGTCTGCCTTCGGCTCAGGGCGTGATCCCATAGTCCTGGGATCGAGCCCCACATTGGGCTCCGCTGGGAGCCTGCTTCTCCCTTTCCCACTCCCCCTGCTTGTGTTCCCTCTCTTGCTGGTTGTCTCTCTCTCTCTGTCAAATAAATAAATTAAAAAATCTTAAAAAAAAAAAGTTTCGAGTTAGGCAGAAAAAAAGTATGCAGAACAAAGAGGACAGCAAGGATCACATCTTATTCATTGCCATTTTTCTTAGCACCTAGCACATTCCCATCCCCCTAATGCAAGAGTTTAATATATATTTGCGAATTAGTAATCTTCAATGGTTGGTATATTTCCATAGAGAAAGGCAAAACCAGAGAGACTGTTATTAAGCAGATAGAGTGGTTTGTGAAAATTGAGTACTTTTCCTTGATTCATTTTGGTTCACCTTGTAATTCAGCTTAAAGGAAAGACTAAATTTACACCATGATCTCCAAAAATATTAGATGTTATATTTAAAATAATTTAAACATGACTATAAAAATTTTACTTAGCAATAAAGGTAAAAAAATAAATTGGTAGGTTTTTACATTCTCAACTGTGCCTGTGCTAACTGATTTTAGAAATTTCAGAGGAATTCAAGCAGCTGCCTCTCGGAATGTTTTCTATAAGGAAAATGGAGACCTCTAGTGGTGACTTGGTGAATTTAGCTCTAATGATGGGGAAAAAAAAAGTTAACAGCAAGTTAAAAAAAAAATAGCCACTACTAAATTATAAGTAATTCAGAAATTAAAAATCATTTTAAAAAGCTCCTTCTTACCATCAGAACCTGGCTTAGAGCACATGTTTCTAAAAATTGCAATTATGCTTGCAACTTAGAGAAGGCCAGATCTCTAATGTTTAATTCAAAATAGGATATACACAAAGTGTTTCTGAGTGTTTGGTTGAGAGTTCCCGTTTGCATAAAAAACAGTAAGTTTTTTTTTTTTTTCCCAAGTGGAAGTTCTGTTTTTACTTAGCTGGGCTATTCAAAGTGATGGCTAACTAAGTGTTCAAAAGACTGAACTAAAGAACTAGTTCTTGAGGGTAAATAAAATGTGGAGGGATGGGGTGATATTGGAATTGGGGAGATCTTCCCCAAAATTACAGCCCCACCTCACTGCAAATCAGTGATGCCAATTCTTATTCCTGAGATGTGGAAAGTCTAATGAAATAGAACTGAAGAATTCATTAGGAATTGGAAGCAAAGTTCCCCAAAGCCATTCCTAGGTCAATATCACATGGGGCTCATTGAAGTAACACCTTACAGGTTCTGACATAGATGGAAGATGAATACAAATTCTCAACTGAGGGTGGGGTCATGAATATAGATGTCATACCAAAGACATTATGGGGCGCATGAATGAATGTACGATGAGCTCTTGATTTGAAATTACTTAACTGAAACAAATTAATGTACGGTCAAACCTAGGGGAGACGGTAAGAAGAAAAAGGTTTTATACAAAGAGCAGGTGTATTGTGAGTTCCTTCACCTTGCTAAACTAAGAAGCATGTACGCAAAATCACATGGTAAACAAGTCACTACTTTGGGTTCAAGTGTCCCATGAGGGTCTGACCACAGACCATAGAAATGTATAATTTTGTATTTAACCTAGTAGCAAATCGACTACATCCTGTGCAAACTAAAAAACAACCATCTCTACTACATATTTAACAGGGTGGCTAAAATAAAAAATAGTGACACCACCAATTGCTGGTGATGAGGAGACACCAGATCACAAACATTGCTTGTGGGAATGTATAAAGGTTCAGCCACTTTGGAAAACAGTTTGGCAATTCTTTACAAAACTAAACATGTGCTTATCATATGTATGATCCAGCAACTGGACTCTTAGGCATTTATCCCACAGAACAAAAACAGGCTCACACAAAAAGCAGTACACTGATGTTCATAGCAGCTTTATTCCAAATAGCTAAGAACTAGAACAACTGAGATGTCCTTCAATGGGTGAATGTTAAACCTATTGTGGTACGTCCATGCCATGAACTCAGCAATAAGGAATAAGCCTTTGATACATACAATTTGGATGGATTTCAAGGGATTATAAAAGCTAATTCCAAAAAGTTACATACCTTATAATTCTGTTTAGAGAACATTCTTGAAATGACAAAATTTTAGAAAGGAGAACAAATTGGGGAGTGGGTGCCCTGCAGGAGTGAAGGATAGTTACAAAAGGGCACCGGGAGGAATCCCTTGTGGTGGGGGAAGCGTGTTGTAGCTTGACTGTGGTGCAACACAACAATCCTACATATGTGATAAAAATTACATAGAACCGGGGCGCCTGGGTGGCTCAGTCGGTTAAATGTCTGCCTTCGGCTCATGTCATGATCCCAGCGTCCTGGGATCGCATTGGGCTCCCTGCTCAGCGGGGAGCCTGCTTCTCCCTCTGCCTCTGCCTGCCACTCCCCCTGCTTGTGTTCTGTCAAATAAAAAAAATAAAATCTTAAAAAAAAAAAACTACATAGAACCAAATACACACACAAATGTAAAACTGAGGAAATCTGAGTAAGATCAACAGGCTGTATCAATGTCAATTTCCTGGTTATGATATTGTACTATATTTTTGCAAGATGTTAGCATTGGGGGGCGCCTGGGTGGCTCAGTCGTTAAGTGTCTGCCTTCGGCTCAGGTCATGATCCCAGAGCTGGGATTGAGCCCAGAGTCGGGCTCGCTGCTCAGCAGCAAGCCTGCTTCTCCCTCTCCCACTCCCCCTGCTTGTGTTCCCTCTCTCGCTGTTTCTCTGTCAAAAAAATAAATAAAATCTTAAAAAAAAAAAAAAAGATGTTAGCATTGGGGGAGAATGGGTAAAGGGTACACAGGATCTCTACTGTTCCTTACAGCTGTACGGGACTCTACAGTTATCTCAAAACAAAAAGTTGAATTTAACAAATAATGATTTCTTATTTTTTTTCCTATTTGTGAAGGAAAAAGCAAGTAACATTCTACATTGTTTTCAAAAATAGTCAACTGTCCACGAAGTAAAATCATTTAAACATACTAAAAGCAGTAATTTATCCAGTCAACCCTTGAGCAACTATCCCCCTAGCTGTTGAAATATGCATGTAAGATCTGACCCCTCAAATTTAACTAACAGCCTCCTGTTTGATTAGAACCCTAGTAACATAGTGAACACATATTTTGCATGTTATATACTGTATTTTCTTTTTTTTTTTTTTTAAGATTTTATTTATGTATTTGAGAGAGAGAGAGGTTAGCACAAGCCAGAGGAAGAGGCAGAGGGAGAAAGAAAGGGAGAAGCGAACTCTCCCAAGCAGGGAGCCGGATGTGGGGCTCTTCCCAGGCCCCTGGGATCAGGACCTGAGCTGAAGGCAGATGCTTAACCAACTAAGCCACCCAGGCGCCCCTATATATTGTATTCTTATAATAAACTAGAGAAAAGAAAACGTTAAGCAAATCCTAAGGAAAATACATTTACAGTACTGTATTGGATTTATCAAAAAATATCTGCCCGTAAGTGGACCAGAATAGTTCAAACCCTTGCTCTTCAAAGGTCAACTGTACTTCAACTGTGCTAAACACCCACGAGCCTCATCTCATGTCATCCACACACCAGCCCTATGAGAGGGACACGGCTCATACTCCTAGTTCCCAGGGCAGGATCTGAGGCCAAGAGGCGAAATGACCTCCCCAAGCCACCAGACTAATAGCTGGAAGCAAATTCAAACAAAGTCCGCCCAGCAATAAAGTTTTTAACATTCCACTTTTGTTCCGTTCAGCTGTCCTGACCCTAAAAATTAAACACTGCCACCAAGCACAGAGTACGGGTGTTGAACTGCCATGGTAACTGTGAATCACGTTAACTTTACGGTCAGATGGTGGTTTAGGGATTACACAGCCCACTTCCCTCACCTTACAGATAAGGAAACGGGTGAAGAGACCCGTACAGGTGAGTCGCGGCACGCAGCCGCACACAGCATATTTAAAACCGTATCTCGACCCAGCATCTAAGATAAAGAAGCAGACTGCTAAATGGTGGCAGGGACCGAGCCGCCTGGTTCTCCTGGGCGCTCGATATCTACAGCACCAAGAAAGGGCACTGCCAGGAGCCCCACAAAAACAAGACCAGGAGACAAAGAGCCTCCATCCGGAGCCAGGGCTGGACAGGCAGCGCCCCGCAGTGGGCACTCGGCCTGGCGGGGGCCGGGATGGAGACCGCCCGTGACCAGCAACCGGCCTCCAGGGGCGGGGGCCGGGCCGAGCCGGGGGCAGGGAGGCAGCTGGGCCCGCCCAGAGGAGAGTTGTCACCCCCCGTCACCCCCGACGACGCTGGGCGGTGAAGACCGAGGCCGTCCGACTCGACAGGCCAGCTCTTCAGTCTGCCCACCAGTGGGAGAAGGAAAAGGGCAGAGCGTAACCACCACCCTAATTCCGCCCCGCTCGGGGCCTGACTCCTCTACTCACAGCGCGGGAGGAAAGGAGCGAGCGAGCCAGCGCGCCCCGCGTCCACGGCGCCGCCGGCCTGCCCTTCGCCCTCCGCCGCGCGCGTCCATTGGCCGCTGGCGCCGCTCCCACGTGGGGCGCAGGCGCGCTCTTCATTGGCGGCTGAGCGGGAGGCGGGGCTAGACCGCGCCGGAGCCGCGCCGCGTCCGGCCCGAGTGGCCGGCTCTGGGAGCTGAGGGACGGCGGGGAGGGGGCGCAGGCCATGGCGCCGGCGCTGCGTTACCTGAGTGGTGCCTGCGGCCGCGCCCGCGGGGGTTTCCCCGGCGGCTTCTCCGTGGCGTGCCGGCCGGCGCAGGCGAGGCCCTGGCCGCTGTGCCAAGGTTTCCGTAGAGCCAGCACCCGGTGAGTGGCCGCCGGCCTGCCGTCGTCGCCTGTGCTACTGCTGCTGTCTCTGAGGTGCCTCGTGCTGGACCTCTGCCCCTGCTCTACTTCCCCGTCCCGGGCGTAAGAGAAGGTCAGGATCCTGCGGAGCCTCGGCTCCGACCACGCATCCCATGAGTTACCTTGTAGGATTCATGCGTTGTTTGTGCGCCGGGTGAAAAGAGGAAGGCAGTGTTGGGTAGAGAGGTCGAGAGCAGTTCTGGTTTTGAATCCCACCCCTTCCTATTCAGTTCTTGGGTGGGTTACTTAAGCTTAAAGGCTCAATTAGGAGCCTAGTCTCTCCCGAAGGTGGCCGTTTTAGGGCTTAAAGGATCTACCACACTAAGCAATCAAATATACTGTTTATTTGCTGGCATCCCTGGTGTTGCCTGGAAGACCTGAAACCGTTCTTGAATTAATCAGTTCCTGGCAAACACTGCGTAGAGTTGCCCCTTTGAGAAGCAGCTCAGTTGCTAAGCAAAGCCTGCACAAATTAAGTGTCCTGTGATTTGAAATTTGGAGGTCACATTAGAAACCTCCGTCTTTCTCTGCTGTCTGTAGAGGGAATGGCTTATGCTAAGGCTTTAAAGCTAGAAAGCTCTTGGCTATTTCAAGAACTAGAAGGTGGACAAGATGGGTGTGACTGTTTTTAGTGGAATAGAGATGGTGTGGAATGACGCTGGAGAGAGGCTACATCACAGCAAGGATTTAACCACATTGAATTTTATTCTAAGAGCATTAGGAGGCTTTTAAAGGGTTTTTAAGAAGAGGGAGTGATTAAATGTTGAGGCTTCAAAAGTTACTGGCTGCTGTGTGTTAGTGGTTTGGAGGGGGATTAGAGTGGGATAGGATTTGTGAGTCAGTGGGCGTATGTAGACCATTATTTTGGGATTGGTTTTCTTGAGGGAAGAAAAGGAGGGCTAGTGAAGTTTTTGTTTATACATTTTATTTTGAAGTAATTATAGGTCCACAGGAAGTTCCAAAAAAAACAAAAACAAAAAAAAAAACCCAAACCAGATTTTATGTACCTTTCAGCCAGTTTACCCCAATGATGGCATCTTACGTAACTATAGTACAAGATCAAAACTAGGAAATTGACATTGGCGCAATCCACAGACCTTGTTCAGATTTCATCAGTTTTTACATGCACTCGTTTGTGTGTTTCTATGCAATTTAATCGTGTTCATTTGTGTAACTGCCACCACAAAATATAGAAATGTTTCATTACCACAAAGACATCTCTAGTGTTACCAATCCCTTTATATTCACATCCCATCTCTCCACCCTTCCTAAACGTTGGCAACCACTAATCTATTCTCTAGCCCTAAAATTTTGTCATTTTGAGAATGTTCTATAAGTGGAGTCACACCGTATATCACCTTTGACATTGGCTTTTTTCATACAGCATGATGTCTTTGAGATTCATCCAAGGTGTTGCCTATAATGAGAGTGTGTTCCTTTTAATTGTTGAGTAGCATTCTGTGGTATGGGTGTATTACGGTTTGACCATTCAGCAGTTGAAGGATATTTGGACTGTTTATAATTTTGGGCTATTATGAATAAAGCTGTTGTGAACATTTATGTACATGTTTTTGTACGAACATAGGTTTATGTTTTTCTGAGATAATGCCCAAGGGTGTAGTTGCTAAAACGTGTTTAGTTAGTACATGCTTAATTTTTTTTCATTGTAGGCATGGTTTTTATTTTAAAGATTTTATTTATTTATTTGAGAGTGAGAGAGAGAGTGTGCGCACTTGCACCCATGCAGGGGAGAGGCGCAGAGGGAGAAGCCAACTGCCTGCTGAGCAGGGAGCCCAATGTGGGGACTCGATCCCAGAACCCTGGGATCATGATCCGAGCCAAAGGTAGATGCCTAACTAACTGAGCCATCAGGCGCCCCTGTAGATATGGTTTTTAATGTAGGGCCATAGAAGGAGTATCCATTGAGAAATATTGAGTATTGATTTATAAAAGAAAAGTACACCAGAGATTCCCAAGGTGTAAAACATGAAGTCATGCACCTGGGATCCAGGTTCTGAATATTAGAATTTCCCTTACAGAAAGACTTGAGATGAGTGGAGTCCGTATTTGGGACTCAAAAAGAGGCCATTATATCCTTTAACATCTTCAACAATCCAAAGAATGGCCTGAGGAAGATTGGGAGACCAATGATGTGGCCCAAATTGGGTAAGATATAAGCCCAAAGATCTGTTTTTCCTATGTACAAGTGAGAACAGAACAAAGGAAGTTGTGCCACCATCAAGGCCTACTGCACTTATCTGACTTGAGTGGAGTGTGTTATACGATGGCAAAGATTTATGTTTAGTTTTTAAAGAAACTGCTGTATTCTTTCTCCAGGGTGGCTGTGCTATTTTACATTCCTACCAGCAGTGTGTGAGTGATCCAGTCCCTCTTCATTCTCACCAGCATTTGGTGTTATCATTTTTTTTTAAATTTTAGCCATTCTAATGGGGGTGTAGCAATATCTCATTGTAGTTTTAATTTGCTCTTCCCTAATGACTAATGGTAGTGAACATCTTTTGATGTGCTTGTTTGCCATCTGTATATCTTTCCTCTTTGATAAAATGTTTGTTCGTATCTTTTGCCCATTTTCTAAATGGTTTATATGAGAGTTCTTTACATATTCTACGTATGAGTCCTTTGTCAGATATGTGATTTGCAAGTATTTTCTCCCAATTTGTTAGTTGTCTTCTTAAGAAGGTCTTTTGCAGAACAAACTTTTTAATTTTGATGAAGTCCAATTTATCACATTTTTAAATATGGTTCATGCTTTTGGTGTCTTAGCCCTAGATCCCAAAGGTTTTCTCCTTTGTTTTCCTCTAAAAGTTTTATGGTGAATATTTGATGATATAAAATGTTTATTGTAAATTTTTAAAAATTAGTATACTGGGGGTGCCTGGCTGGCTCAGTTGGTAGAGCATGCGACTCTTAATCTCAGGGTTGTGAGTTCAAGATCCACTTTGAGCATGGAGCCAGTTAAAATTAAAAAACAAGAACAACAAAAAAATAAAAAAATATTTTTAAAAATTAGAATACTGGTATTGTGGACATGTTTTCAAGAGGCCTTTTAGAAATAACATATTAAAATATTTACAGATAATGTTTAGGATTTGCATCAAAATAATTTAATTTAGGAAGAGATGAAATAGGTGGAGTATAGAAAAAGCAGGGTTGGCCATGTCCCTATAAGACTAGATTTGTTGGCCATGAGGTAGGTGCTAAAGGTAAACTTTTCTGCTTCTCATTGCTGCATTAGATAGACTATACATGCCCTTCCTAATTTTTTCTTTTAAAGATTTTATTAGACAGCCGGCGTGCACAGGCAGGGGGAGGAGCAGAGGGAGAAGGAGAAAGAATCCTCAGGCCAACTCCCTGCTGAGCACAGGGCTCAATCCCAAGACCCTGAGATCACGACCTGAGCAGAAACCGAGAGTCGGATGCTTAACAGACTGAGCCACCCAGGTGCCCCTGCACTTGACTTTAAATGAATAGATGGTAGAGAAGAGTGTGATGCCTAACACAGAGCCATCACAGATGCAGCCAGCCCCAACAGAGGCAGCTTAGGCAACTAGCTACCCTGCCTGCTGGGTGTAGCTGCTTATACTACTGACCCAGCAATGCCTCTAATTCTTAAAGGCTTTTTTGTTAAGAAGCCAGTAGCATAAAGCCCAATGAATACTTGATTTTCATGATTACAAATTAATAGTCCAATTGTCCACTGGTGATGAAAATTATGCACATGAAGTTTTATGAGATCTACTGTAAACATGCATTACTTTAAAGGTGACTTTCTCTTAAAGCTCATTTGATGTAATCATTATCGGTGGTGGAATTGTGGGCCTTGCCTCTGCCAGAGCACTCATCCTGCGACATCCAGCACTTTCCATTGGTGTTCTGGAAAAGGAGAAAGATTTAGGTATGTATAATATCAGTGTTGCTCTTTGGGCCTAACCTGAATACCTGCTCATTTTTTCAGTCCTGCACCTTTCATGTTGAATGTTAGTGTTAGTACCCTAGTTAGGGTTATTGAAGAGCATAAAGCAGAGCCTGGGACTAGAATTTGGGCATAGGTGATTTATTTGAGAGATTGTTTAGGAGGCAGGAATGAATGGGTGTGGAGGGTAAACCCAGAAGGAGGAAAAGCCACAGGAGGGTACCTTATCAAGGTTGCTGTTGTGAGCTTGATTCCTCTGGGATCTCTGAGGAGCTACATACACATTTCCAAAGATTGTGCTCATTTATCCATCAGCTAGTGTTTCTACTGGCTGAGGATTACCCCTGGGGATATTGAGCCATAGTCTTCTCTCCCCTCACCCCTCCACTTGTTAGGAATGGGCGTGCAGAATGCCCAGAGCTATAATGGGCCCTTGAAGTGGTTTGCTGGTGGTGAGAGGTGGGTTTGTGCACCAGTTGTAACTGAAGTCAAAGATGGACTGGGGGATGTGGCGTGGACACCAGGGATGGCTACTAGAGGAAGTTACGGTGCCCTGCCTGTAAGAACAGACCAGACAGAATGTTCAATAATGTGGTCTCTAATAGCTTCAGTTATGTTTGTTCCTCCACTCCTCAGGTTTTGTATGCATTGTGTAGTTTCTCTTACCCTGTTTCTCTTGTCCGGTAGCTGTTCACCAGACTGGACATAACAGTGGTGTCATACATAGTGGAATTTATTATAAACCTGAATCTCTGAAAGCTAAATTGTGTGTACAAGGTGCAGCCCTCATCTATGAGTATTGTAACCAAAAGGGAATTTCCTACAAGCAGTGTGGCAAGGTAAGGCATTTTACTAGGGCCTTGACTTACTTATAACTAGCATTTTCTTAGTGATGTTTAATGTTGAGTTAAAAAAACAAAACAAAACATGGCTTTTCTTTCTTTATGTAATTTACAAAATCTAATATTAGGAAATAACTGGAAAACGTGGTATGACTAACTCCATGTAATTTAAAAAAGAACACATTTATTGACATATAATTTATATACCATACAGTTCATCTTTTTATCAAAGTGTTCAGTTTGATTTTTAGTCTATTCATAAAATTGTGCAACTATCACCACTGTCTAATTTTAGAACATATTCATCACCTCATAAAGAAACCCTGTGCCTATTAACAGTTATTCCCAATACCTCTCACTTCCTATTTCTACCTCTCCGCAGCTCCAGACAATCATCAATATACTTTCTCTGTCTGTGGATTTGCCTGTTCTGGACATTTCCTATCAATAGAATCCTACAATATGTTGTCTTTTGTGACTGGCTTCTTTTACTTCGCATAATGTTCTCAAGGTTCATTTCTTGTGGCATGAATCAGTACTTTCTTCCTTTTTATGGTGCATTGTGTAGGTATACCACATTTTCTTTACCTCTTTACCAGCTGACAGACATTGGGTTGTTTCTGCATTTGACTATTATGAATCGTGCGGCTCTGGACGTTTATGTACAAGTTTTTGTGTGGGCTTATGTTTTCATTTGTGTCAGATGCATACCTACGAGTGAAATTCCTGGGTCATTTGGTAACTCCAATTTTAACGTTTTGAGGAACTTCTAAACTGTTTTTCAAAGTTCTGCACAATTTTAAATTGTCTTCAGCAACTAGTGAGGATTCCAGTATCTCTACATCCTTGCCAACACCTGTGATTGTCTGTCTCTTATTTTAGCCATCCTACTGGACGTGAAGTGGTACGTCAATGTGGTTTTGATTTGCATTTCCCTAGCAGTTAATGGTGTTGAGCATCTTTTCATATGCTTATTGGCCACTCATTTGTCTTCTTTGGAAAAATGTCTATTCAATTCTTTTGCCCGTTTAAAAATTGGATTATTTGTCTCTATTCTTGAGTTGTATGTGTTTATATATTCTGGATACAGCTGCTTATCAGCTATATGATATTTACTAAAACGCTACTAAAATATTAAGATATTTTTATGTGTAAAATAAAATAATAATAATAGTAATATTTTAAATACTAAGTATTTTCTCCTATAGATTTTCTTTTTTACTTTCTTGATGATATATTTTGAAGCACAGAAGCTTTTAACTTTGATGAAGTCCAGTTATCTTTTTTCTTTTGTTGCTTATAATTTTAGTGTGGTATCTCAGAAATCTTTGCCTAACCTGAAAAATTACTCATACATTTTTTTTCTTCTAAGGCTTTGATTATAGCCTTAGTTCTAACATTTAGATCTATTATCACCACCCCCCACCCCACAATGAGTTGGTTTAATTCCAGGTGGTACTGAGTTGGGATAGATCAAAGATCAAAGAGTAGACTTTGGCAGGATTCTAGGCTGGGTTTTCTCTGACTCAGAGGTAAGGTAGAAATGGCTGAGTGAAAAGAACTGAAGAGAAGATGAGCCACTGTACGCTACAGTTTTGTTTTGTTTTTTTACAAAAATTTATTCCTACATGTACAACAGGATCCAAGAGGACACTTTATTCTAGCTGTAGGTGGCAACAGATATGGCAGGTAATCTAGATGTGTAAACAGGAATTTCGGAATTAAGGATCACCATTGCCTCAGGCACAAGGAGCAGCTTACTTTTTGCCTAATTTCTTAATTGCAACTGTGACCAGAAGAGCCTTTCCTGTAGCTTTCACTTTTAGCCCCTTGAGTTTCTTCTCTATTTGTTTCTGCTTAAATGCCTTATCTTCCTAGTTCATTTCCTTGGCCTGCTTCTTTGGCTATTTCAGGGGCTTACCACCTTCACAGCTGGTCTACTGTTTCTTCCCCAGACCCTGCCACCGGAAGCAGAGCCCCCCACCGCACCCCCTGCACCTATACTTACAGTATATGATCAGTTTTAAATTGATTTTGGTATATAGTGTGAGGAAGGGGTTCGGTTTCAGTCTTTTGCATGTGGTTCTGCAGTTGTCTCAACACCATTTATTGAAAAAACTGTTCTTTCTATATTGTTTTGGCACCTTTATTAAAAGTTAGTCGAGGGGGGCGCCTGGGTGGCACAGCGGTTAAGCGTCTGCCTTCGGCTCAGGGCGTGATCCTGGCGTTCCAGGATCGAGCCCCACATCAGGCTCCTCTGCTATGAGCCTGCTTCTCCCTCTCCCACTCCCCCTGCTTGTGTTCCCTCTCTCGCTGGCTGTCTCTGTCTCTGTCAAATAAATAAATAAAAAAAAATCTTTAAAAAAAAAAAAAAGTTAGTCGAGGGCGTCTGGGTGGCGCAGTTAGGTATCCGACTCTTGGTTTCAGTTCAGGTGGTGATCTCAGGGTTGTGAAATCAAGCCCTGCGTCAGGCTCCGAGCTCAGTGAGGAGTCTAGTTGAGTCTCCCTCTCCCTCTGCTCCTCTCCCCCGCCCCACCCCGTGCTCGCCTGTTCTCTCTCTCTCAAATAAATAAATAAATAAACCTTTTTAAAAAAGTTAGTTGAGCATAAATGTAAGAGGTATGTTTAAGATTCGCAATACCATTCCATTGATGTTGTCTATCTTTATGCCAATACCATAGTATCGTGATTACTATGGCTGTTTATTATATTTTGAAATCATAAAGTTAGAGTCCTCCAACTTTGTCCTTTTTTCACAATTGTTTTGGCTATTCTGGGTCCCTTGCGCTTCCATATGAATTTTAGGGTTGGTTAGTCAGTTTCTCCAAAAAAAAAATAACTGAAAGTTTGATAGAGATTATGTTGAATCTATAGATAAATTTGGGGAGTTTTGCCATCTTAACAATATTAAATCTTGCAAACCATGAACATGGGAATGTCTTCCCATTTTTTTAGATCTTCTTTCATTTCTTTCGACGGTGTTTTGTATTTGTCAGTGTACAGGTCTTGCAATTTTTTGTTAAACTTACTCCTTGGTATTTTATTCTTTTTGATGCTTTTGTGAGAGGAATTTTTTCTTAATTTCTTTTTGGATTATTCATTGCTAATATATAGAATATGACTGATTTTTGTATATTCTTTTCTCTTGCAACCTTGCTAAATTCATTATAATAGTTTTATGGGTGTGTGTCGACGCCTTAGGATTTTTCTATATGCAGGATCATGTCAACTGCAAATAAGATTGTTGTACTTCTTTTTCAGTTTGGATGCCTTTTATATATTTTTTTTCTTGCCTAATTTCCCCAGGAAGAATCACAAATACAGTGTTGAATAGAAGTAATGAAAATGGGCATCCTTGTATTGTTGCTGATCTTAGGGAGAAAGCATTCAATCTTTCACTATTAGGTATGATGCTAGCTGTAGGTTTTTTATAGATGCCCTTTGTCAGATTGAGGAAGTTCCTTTCTATTGCTGATTGGTTAAAGTTTTTTTTTTTTTTTCAAGATTTTTATTTTTAAGTAATCTCTACACCCAGCGTGGGGCTCGAACCTACAATCCTGGGATCAAGAGTCATGTGTTCTACCAACTGAGCCAGCCAGGCACCCCAAGTTTGTTACGTGCTTTTTATCATGAAAGGGTGTTAGATTTTCTCAAATGCCTTTTCTGCTTCTGTTGAGGCAATCATGTTTTTATATTCTATTAATATGGTGTATTATATTAATTGACTTTTGGATGTTAAATTGATCTTGTATTCCTACATTAAATTCCTCTTGGTCACAACATATAATCTTTTTTTATGTTCCTGCACTTAGTTTACTAGTATTGTGTTCAGGATTTTTGCATCAATATTCATATGGGATATTGGTCTGCAGTTTTATTTTCTTTTGATATCTGTGTTTGGTTTGGATGTCAGGCTAATACTGGCCTCATAGATTTAGGTAGGAAGTATTCCCTCTTCTGTTCTTTGAGTTTATGCAGAATTGGAGCTAATTTTTCTTTAAACATTTGGCAGCATTCATGTGTAAAGAAAGCTCTTGAGCCTGAGCTTTTCTTTCTGGGAAGTTTTAAAGTTACTAATCCAATCTCTTGTTATTTTCATTTTCTTCTTGAGTCAGTTTCAGAAGTTTATGTTTTTCTATGAACTTTTCCATTTCATATAGATTATCTAATTTGTTGCTATACAGTTATTCATAATATTTCCTTGTAAGTCTTCTCCATGTAGTTTTTAAGAATAAAAGTTGTTTTGTTTTGTTTTTAAGATTTTATTTATTTGACAGAGAGAGAGCGCAAAAGAGTGGGAGAGGGAGAAGCAGGCTTCCCGCAGAGCAGGGAGCCCAGCAGGGAGCCCGATGTGGGGCTCGATCCCAGGACCCTGGGATCATGACCTGAGCCGAAGGCAGACGCTTAATGACTGAGCCACCCAGGCGCCCTAAGAATAAAAGTTTCTTGTTGCTATTAAAGATGCTATGAAGATTTTTTTAAAATAATGTGGAATAATGGTCCTGACAAAGTGTTAAGTGAAAAAAGTAAGATATAAAATTATATTTACACTTTTTATATTGAATTATAAGGGTTCTTTTATATATTCTGGATATTAGACATTATCAGCTATATGATCTGTGAATATTCTTACCCATTCCTTGGGTTGTCTTTTCACTTTCTTGATAGTGTCCCTTGATTCCACTTCCATTTTTAAGGTTAATTATTTGTTGATTTAAATAACCTTTACAACTTGATTAAAAGTATCATCTCATAAAATTCGGGTGACTTCTTGCTATGAAATAGCAATTTGTGAATTCTGTGTACCTGTGAGTATGCACCTGTGCTTTTCTTTGCCAGTAGCTTTTACGAAACTACCTCAGACAGATAGTTTGCCCAGAAATAAATAGAAAAGAATCCTGAGTAAAGTTGATTAATTTACTGTTTTTTTCCTCTGCAGTTTAATGCATTAGTAAATAGTTTATAATATTCTTTATTCCAGGAAATAAAATAGTTTTCTGTTAGTGATATACCATTACACCGAATACCACTGTCTTTCTGATATATTGGTATTTTATATACTCTTACAGAAATAAGAAGGCCTTTCTGTTTTTTTGTTTGTTTTGGTTTTGTTTTTGGTTTTTTTGTTTTTTTAATTATAAAGACTATGCCCCCTGTGCTACTCTCCCCTTTAGAATTGAGTGAGTGATGTTGATAACAGTCACTGTGGCTAAGATTCATGTAGCAACTATGATGGCAGCAATGGAAATTGAGGCTACATCTCACTTTGGGGGAAAATTTGTTTTAATGCAGTTTTCTTAAGACAACTTTTTTCAATGGAGGAGGAAATTGAGGTCATTAAGAAAGGGAGAAGTAGACAAAAATCAAACAAATTCGAGTCATGTGATAATTTATGACTTTTTTATTGACTTTATCTTTTTATAGCTGATCATATTTTTAATTCTACACATTCTTTATCTTGTTTTTGTTTTTAAGCTTATAGTAGCTGTTGAACAAGAAGAAATTCCCAGACTTCAAGCCCTATATGAGAGAGGCCTGCAGAATGGTGTTCAGGGCCTGAGGCTAATCCAACAGGAAGATATAAAGAAGAAGGAGCCATATTGTAGGGTAAGTGATTTACTAACCCCACATACATGCTCACAAGGGCATTTTCATCTAGGACTCAGGCCTGTGACATGGAGGCTGAGTGTGAACTTACAGGAAGCAAGAATCACTCTTCTGGGACAGTGAGGTGATAGCCACAGAAGGCATTGCCACAAACTCTGAACACCTGATTTCTTCTTTCCCTGTGAGAAAATACCAAATCTGAAGAACATAAGCAAAGACAAGAGGAGGTCTGAGACTGTATGGCATGTTGGGAAAGCAGTGAGTGGTAAGGTGTGGTTGATTCCCAGGGTGGGTAGGGAGAGATAACAGACGAGACTGGAAAGGCAGGATTAGGCTTGTGTAAAGACTTAATATTCCTGCTAATAACTTTGAAGTTAGTAGGCATACACTGAAAATTTTTGAGGAGGGTGGCTATGTTATCCAGGCATGTGAAGGGTAGGTTGTAGAGTATCTTGCTTAGAACATGCTATGGGGAGAACAGATCTTTTATTTATAAAAGAGACATGAATAATAATTAAATACTTACTCTGCATATTGACTTTCTTTGATAGTCTTTTAGAGGCTATCAGTCCTATCCCCAGTTCCACTAACTATTCCAAAGAATGGTTGTATCTCCTTTTCCTCACCACCATCATTTTTGGGGGGTAAGAGGCAGAGGTATGTGCTAACGTACCAATTTCAGAAATTCAATATAAGCAAAAAATACCATGTAGAGTCACCACAATACAATGGCTTTTAATGACTATCTAAACTCCCTCCTTCCTTCCTTCCTTCCTTCCTTCCTTCCTTCCTTCCTTCCTCCCTCCCTCCCTCCCTCCCTCCCTCCCACCCTCCTTCCCTTCTTTTCTTTTCTTTTCTTTTCTTTTCTTTTCTTTTCTTTTTTCTTCTTTTATGAGAGGCAGGGGAGGAGGGGGAGGGAGAGAGAGACTCTAAGGAGGTTCCATGCCCAGTGAAGCCTGATGTGGGGCTTCATCTCATGACCCTGAGATCATGACCTGAGCTGAAACCAAGAGTTGGATGTTAACTGACTGAGCCATCTGGGTGCACCCCCTTTTTATTGACAACATACAATAGCTGGACTCAGGTACTTGTCCTAGAAACGTGACCTTAAACTCACTGCCAGGCAATGCTTATCAAAACTTGGTTTATGGGAAATAAAAATACTATTTATGAGTGATATCCTGGAGAATATGTAGACCATTTATTCCCATACATCTACACCACCCAAGTGGCACAGCTGCATTGCAGTGTTTTTCTCTCCCATCCCACTTACCAAATTACCCTTTGAATTATTCTTTGGTTTTATGGCATCAGCCTATGGAGAAGTCATTGTGACATTGGATGAGGATGAGGTTAGGATGAGGGTTGAGACATAGGTTGTTCACTGTGTTACACAACATCTGTCTCTGAGAACCCTCAGGAGAGATTCTCTCAGACCTCAGCTCTAAGAATAATGGTGTTCTTTCTGAGCATAATTGACTTGTTTTTACCTTATGAACACAGAATCATTTGATTGATTGTGTTGTGTTTAATGTGGCTGCAAGGAGCTCAGGACACCCTTGTGCCCCACTCCTGCCAGATATCTAGGTTTAAGCATTTATTTTTAGGTTTTAATTTCTCTCTTCATTGTATCTTTCCACTCTCATCTTCTATCTGCCTTGATTTTTGACTTTTATTGAATCATAGCATACAACAAGAATCATAACTGTACAGCTTAATGAATTTTTATAAAGTGCGACCAGTACCTGATCAACAGCAGAATGCTCCAGCCTCCCAGTATTCTGCTCAAGCCCCTTCCTACCACTACCTTTCC
>NW_024426230.1:23968252-24003012 GCF_017311325.1 Ursus maritimus | reverse complement strand
TTATATAAGTTCGTAAAAAGTAGAAGTGAATCAGTTATTACACTCTTAGTTTTGCAGGCACATTAGTCTTATTTATATTAGTGGTTACAATACAGGATCTCTAGGTCCCAGGAATTTCTAAAATTCTCTGCTCTATTCTATTCTAAAGTCATAGAATAGACTCTAATTTTTGCCTATTTCTCAAACTGGAAAAAAAGGAAAAAAACACTACCACAAAGTTCAGCAGAATGCAGTTCCAATTCTAATGAAGAGTTAGAATTTTTTTTTTTAAATAAAGATTTTATTCATTTATTTAGGAGAGAAAGAGTGAGGGAGAGAGCATAAGCAGGGGGAGGGGCGGGGAGCCCAATGCCGGCTCGATCCTAGGACACTGGGATGATGGCCCAAGCTAAAGGCAGACGCTTAAGTGACCGAGCCACCTGGGCACCCTGTACCAATTATTTATATAATGCCTGTTATAGCTTTTTTTAAAATTCAGCATCCAATCCAGATCACTCACTGCGTTTACTTATCACATCTCTTTAGTGTCTTTTCATCTAAAATGGTATTCCAGTTTTTTGTTTTTTGTCTTTCATAACATAGACATTTTTTTAGAGACCTGGTCTGTTGTTTTGCAGAATATCCCTCGATTTGGATTTGTACCCTACCCTCCTTCCCTTCTTTTCTTTTCTTTTCTTTTCTTTTCTTTTCTTTTTTCTTCTTTTATAGAGAGGCAGGGGAGGAGGGGGAGGGAGAGAGAGAATCTTAAGCAGGTTCCATGCCCAGTGTGAAGCCTGATGTGGGGCTTCATCTCATGACCCTGAGATCATGACCTGAGCTGAAACCAAGAGTTGGATGCTTAACTGACTGAGCCATCTGGGTGCACCCCCCCCCCTTTTTATTGACAACATACAATAGCTGGACTCCAGGTACTTGTCCTAGAGAACGTGACCTTAAACTCACTGCCAGGCAATGCTTATCAAAACTTGGTTTATGGGAAATAAAAATACTATTTATGAGTGATATCCTGGAGAATATGTAGACCATTTATTCCTATACATCTACACCACCCAAGTGGCACAGCTGCATTGCAGTGTTTTTCTCTCCCCATCCCACTTTTTGACCCCAAATTACTCCCTTTGAATTATTCTTTGGTTTTATGGCATCAGCCTATGGAGAAGTCATTGTGACATTGGATGAGGATGAGGTTAGGATGAGGTTGAGCACATAGGTTGTTCACTGTGTTACACAACATCTGTCTCTGAGAACCCTCAGGAGAGATTTTTCTCAGACCTCAGCTCTAAGAATAATGGTGTTCTTTCTGAGCATAATTGACTTGTTTTTACCTTATGAACACAGAATCATTTGATTGATTGTGTTGTGTTTACTGTGGCTGCAAGGAAGCTCAGAGACACCCTTGTGCCCCACTCCTGCCAGATATCTAGGGTCTTAAGCATTTATTTTTAGGTTTTAATTTCTCTCTTCATTGTATCTTTCCACTCTCATCTTCTATCTGCCTTGATTTTTTGGACTTTTTTTAATTGAATCATAGCATACAACAAGAATCATAACTGTACAGCTTAATGAATTTTTATAAAGTGCGACCAGTACCTGGATCAACAGCAGAATGCTCCCAGCCTCCCAGTATTCTGCTCAAGCCCCTTCCTACCACTACCTTTCCCTTAAGGGTAAGCACTATCCTGACTTCTTACATCGTAGGTTTTCGCATTGTATTTAAGTGGAATCATATAGTTACTCATTTTGTGTCGGAACTTATTTCATTCAGTATTATTTGTGAAATTCATTCACATGTTGCATATAGTTGTAGTTTTAAGTTTCATTGCCATATAATTGTATGAAGGTAGAGGTCAAGGTACATTTTTTTTCCCATCTGGATTCCCAGTTGACCCAGCACCATTTATCAAAAAGACCGTTATTTCCCCACTGCACTGCACTGTTAACTTTGTGATATCAGGTGAGTGTAAGTATGGGCTCTATGTCTGGACTCTCTTCTGTTCCATCGTCTCTTCTTTTACCACTACCATAATGTTTTAATTACCATAGCTTTTTAGTAGGTTTAAATATCGGGTTGAGAAAGTCCTTTAATTTTGTTCTTCTGCAACATTATCTTAGCTGTTCTTAGATCTTTGTATTTCTGTATATGTTTTAGAATTAATTTGCCAAACCCCACAAGGTAACCTTCTGTGATTGTGATTGAGATTGCATTGAATTTGTAGGTCCATTGGAGACAATTTATATCTTCACAATATTGCATCTTCCAATCCATGAACACAGTAGATCCATCCATTTATCTGTATCTTCTTAATTCGTTGGAAAAATGTGTTATAATTTTCAGTGTAGAGGTCTTTCATATCTCCTAGATTCATTTCTAGGTAGTTGATGGTTTTTGATACTCTCATAAATAGTATTATTACTTAAATTCATTTTCTACTTATATGTTGCAAGTATTTCTACTTGTATGTTGCAAATATTAGAAAATTTCATTTTCTACTTGTATGTTGCAAATATGTGGAAATGTAATTGATTTTTGACCATTCATCCATCTCGGATGTTAAATTCACATATTGATTCTAATAGTTTGTCTATAATTTTTTTTTCTATGTAGTTGTGTTGTCTGCAAATAATAACTTATTTTATTTCCTTTCCAATTAATATACTTAGCTGGCTCAATGTTTGGTGCTAGTATATATTGTTTTGTGTTCCTTGTTTGTTTTTAGAAGCTGCTTCAAATCTTTTCTGCAAAAAAGACAAAGTAGAAATAGATCTTTTCCCCCTGAAGTTATCTTTAGTTATATAGTCAAAGTTGGGTCAAAATGTATAGTTTTCTTTAACTTTTTTTTTTTAAGATTTTATTTATTTATTTGACACAGAGAGAGAGACAGCCAGCAAGAGAGGAAACACAAGGAGGGGGAGTGGGAGAGGAAGAAGCAGACTCCCAGCTGAGGAGCCTGATGTGGGGTTCGATCCCGGGACTCCAGGATCACGCCCTGAGCTGAAGGCTGACGCTTAACGACTGAGCCACCCAGGCGCCTCCCCTTTAACTTTTTTTTAAGATTTTTTTTTTTTTTATTTGAGAGCGCAAGTGGGCAGAGGGAGAGGGCCAGAAGCAGACTCCCCGCTGAGCACGGAACCTGATTCAGGGCTCGACATGGGGATTGATGTGGGGCTCGATTCGAGGACCCTGAGATCATGACCTGAACCGAAGTCAGATGCTTAACCGTCTGAGTCACCCAGGCACACCAAAATATAGGTTTTCTTAATTAGTATAAAGTTACTAAGAGGCTGATAAAACCTAGGATTCCAAATAATGTTGAATGAGTTTTTTCTCCAGAGGCCATAGCATCTTCAGCTCCAGCGTACCTCACCTTTCCTTTCCTTGGGTCTCAGAGTAATAAAAATGTTTTGCTTGTGGGATACACTAGACCTTCTATTCCCTATTCCTCTCTCCAGGTATTTTTTTCTCTCTGAAATGGTGAATGAATGAATGATTTTTAAAAACAAGACATATTCATTGAATATCTTATTTTAGCTGTCTGTTTCTTTCAGGCTTTGGCCAAATGCTACATGGTCTAAGCCAGGGTTGGCAGTATGGTCTGTGGGCCAAATCCAGCCTGCCACCTGTTTTTTATGGCCTATGAACTAAGAATAGTTTTTACATTTTTAAATGGTTGAAGAAAATTAAACGAATCATATTTTGGGACACATGAAAATTATATGAAATTGAAATTTCCGTGTCCAAAAATATTTATAGGAATACATGTATTTTTTGTATTGTCTATGGCTGCTTTTGTACCAAACAGCCAAACTGAGTAGTTGCAGCAGAGATCGTAAGTCCCATGTAAACAAAAATATTTAGTGGCTGGCCCTGTACAGAAAAGATTGCCAACCCCTTGTCTAAATAGTAGGGACCACTGAAGGATTTGGGTGGGAGAATGGCATGTAAAATGTGCTGATTTAGGAAAATGAATCAAGTTTCTGGTACATAGGATGGAATTGGACTGGACATGGGGAAGTGGGGAGCCTTGAACTAGAGGCCAGAGCCAGCTGGAACAATAATCATAGTCTGTCGTGGAACTTTGTGAGGGTCTTTAAAGAGAGGAAGAAGTAGGAGGCCCATGCTTTCTATCATGCTTGACTGTTAAAAAACAAACAAAACGGCTTTTCACACATCATAAGGTTGAGTCCAGATTGTGTTCTATGTACCTGACCATGTGATCTTCACAGGTCTCAGAATGAGTAGATGAGCTGTGTGTACGTGGATAATCAAGTTACATATCTATCTGTATTTTTGTGTCTTATAACTGAAGAAAGTGATTCAATTACTTTCCCAAGGCCACACAGCTCCTAAGAGTCCCTGCCCCCAGATCTGATTCAGAACTGGAATTTTTTCTGTTCGGCCAACATTGTCTTCCTTCCTATGTGCCAGCCACTATGTTAGGTACTATGGATATGAAGATGAGTAAGATATGGTGGTCAGCGTAAAGAAAGGTATAGTGTACCAGAAGATGTAATTCTCATATAGTGATAAGTATTTTCATCGAGCTGATAATCTATCTTGTATCAATGTAAGGGAAAGCTTTTACCTTAGTCTAGGATTTTAGGAAGGCCTTCTGGAGGTGAACCTTACTTGAAAGATGAGTAAGGAGTGTAACTTATAAAGGAGGTACAACCTGCTTTTCTCTGAGGCCTCTGCAGAATTGACCTACTTTATATAATGCCACATTAGCATTATCCAATACTTTATATAATGCCACATTATAATTGTCTATGCCTAGATGTATTTAATGGTGGGAATCTATAGTAGAAAATAGTCTGGTTTTTTCATAAAGGTCTCTTGAGTGAATTCCTTCCTGGTCCTTCAACCCTACCCAGGATTAGGGTGCAAAATTTCTATAGTATGGATTCATTTCTGTTTTTTCCAGCCTCTCCAGAAAGAAAAAGTTTATCAGGGCAGCTCTAAAGGGCTTTTTGGACCAGATTTCTTTAAGGAGAAGGTTAAATACCCCCAAGGGGAGCATCTTGGAAATTTTTGTAAACTTCGTCTTTGGAGGATAGCTCTTGACAGTTCTCTCTCTGGGCAAATCCTGACTGCTCACTCTGACCTTAGCTCTCATGATATTTTTGCCTTTAACACTGTTGGTCAGCCACATGTTCATCTGTTCCTCTTGCCTCCTGACTGACTTCCAACTCCCAGCTTTCTGTGTCTTGCTTGCCCAGTTCTTTCCAGCCACCTGACCTGCAGTAGCCTCAGATTTCAGGCTCTGACCTGCTAACCTGTACAATGCATGCCCAGCCTCCTGGCTGTCAGCTAGCCTGTCTACCAGCCCCATCTTGGGCCAGGGCATTGAATTGCTTAGCCACAGTGACTCACTCCACCTTCCCCCAGCATATATGTATAGTGGGGCACAGCAGCATCTCATTAGGAGGAATAAAACCAAGACTAGAAAGAGAAAGAAAGGGGCGCCTGGGTGGCACAGCGGTTAAGCGTCTGCCTTCGGCTCAGGGCGTGATCCCGGTGTTATGGGATCGAGCCCCACATCAGGCTCCTCCACTATGAGCCTGCTTCTTCCTCTCCCACTCCCCCTGCTTGTGTTCCCTGTCTCGCTGGCTGTCTCTATCTCTGTCGAATGAATAAATAAAATTTAAAAAATCTTTAAAAAAAAAAAAGAAAGAGAAAGAAAGACGGGAGACCTTTAAGGGAAGACCTAGAGTGGAGAGAGATCTAGTGTGTTTGAAGATAGCCCTCAGAAGTTCGTTCATTCAGTAAAAGTTTGAGTGCCTTCTGTGTGTCAGGCATTGTGCTGAGTAACAGGAAAAATAAGATGTATAAGGAAGATACTGGGATTCCAAAAAAAAAAACTATTGATATACTCATGTACTTCTATAGCATATTTTTATCCCTCTTTTATCTGTCATGTCATTTTTTGTGAGGTGAGAAGTTTTTGTGACTAAGCTCTTGGTATTATCCTGTTAGTTTCCAAGGTTATTGCACCCCAAATACTATTTATAGTTTGAAGTTGGATTATAACCATTGACTTGTGAATTTGGAGGTGGTCAGGCAATATAAAGTCTAATGTAAAAATCTTAAATGTGTATCTACTACATCAAGACAGAAGGAATGATTTCTGTGTTTGGCAAATGATCTCATATTCTGGACAAGAATCAAGTTTACCAAATGTTGCTTTTGATTTGTGACAAGAGACTATTGCGTGTTTTGTGAGCCTTTACCCCTAGTGTGATCTGGCCATTTGGAATTAGTGATCAGGGATGGGCGACAAAGTCAAAAGCTTTTAGAGGTTAATCAGGTAAATATATTGGAGTAGGGGTGGGGCTAACTACAAGAATGAGATATTTAAAATAATACTCTCAGATATCGATGTAAAACTGCAACAATACTAGTTCCATGCTGGCCAAGTGAGAGGACGGCAGCATTTACCAATCGCACACAGCTTCTGGGCATTAGTTGTCCTGCGAACCAGGCTACCACCCTCTTAGGGAAAACCGACTGGGAGAACTGATATACTCATATACATAGTAGGGCAACAGAAAATGATGCTATTTCCAAGGATTCACCAAAATCTAGTTAATACTTGGTGTGTGAAATTCTGTTCTTAAGAATTAGAAAAGGGCCAGTGCACATTCAACATTTATTCCCAAAACTTGAATAAGTGTGATTGTAGATCATTCGTCTGTAGAGCTCGAGTGTGTCTTGAGTGGCAAAACAAACAAAAAACCCACAACACAACAACAACAACAACATAACAACAACAACAAAAACCCTCAGGCTATTAATTTCTCTATTACCTGAAGAGAAGCTTGGCGTTAACCACATAAAATCTCCATTCTATTTGTAGTCTTGAAGATAGAGCCTGCAGCAAATCGATCAACACTCTGCAAACAGGGTAAATAGCGAGAACAGCTCTGAGTCCTCACTGAGTGTACATGACACAGGGAACACTACTGGGAAAATCTCAGTAGAGTTTATTGAAAACAATCATTTGGTAATAACAGAATTTGACTCAGAATCAGATATGAATCAGAATGATGTATGGTGAGGAATGAATAAAACTGAAAAGCTCATTGTAGCAGCTGGAAGAACCCAGCAAAATTAACTCCCCTACAGAGGAGAATTATTTCCTGAGTACAGAGATTTTCTTATTTAGCTAATATTATTTCTTTTATTTGTCAGACATATTATTCAACAGCAGACTTAGGCACTGAATTTTTGCCAAGAAATGATAATGTATGTTATCCATCAAAATTAACAGTAAAAAAAATTTGGCCCAAAATAAAATTTATTGAACAACCTATCCTCGATTATTTTTAATTGTATGATCTTGACTGTTTCATAATCCTATCCCAGGGTCTAATGGCTATTGATTGTCCATACACTGGCATTGTGGACTATCGGCAGGTGGCTTTGTCATTTGCCCAGGATTTCCAAGAAGCAGGTGGCTTCGTCTTGACCAATTTTGAAGTAAAAGGTATTGAAATGGCTAAAGAAAGTCCTTCAGGAAGTAAAGATGGTAAGCCATCCTTGTCTTTTCTTTTGAATACTTGTATTAACTTTTTTTTTTTTTTTAAGATTTTGTTTATTTATTTGACAGAGAGACAGAGCACAAGCAGCGGGTGCTACAGTCGGAGGGAGAGGGAGAAGTAGGCTCCCTGCGGAGCAAGGAGCCTGATGCGGGGCTCAATCCCAGGACCCTGGGATCATGACCTGAGCCCAAGGCAGACGCTCAACCGACTGAGCCACCCAGGCGCCCCACTTGTATTGACTTCTAAACCAACTATTTTTGGCTGGGGTGGTACTGGCAGGAGGGCCATCAGGAGCTAGGCTAAAGTAGGGTGCAGAGCTGGATGCAGGTGCAGAAGGGATGAATGTGAGATTGGTTGTGGGAGAACTGGGGCTTCTGATGAGTCTTACGCTGATAGAACTTGGCACTGATTGGACACTACTGACTGGCGCTAAAACCTGAACTGCCAAGGCTGTTAATGGAAAACTAGCCCCAGACACTTGCTTATTTTGTAGAGTGCAGTCAGAATTCCTTAGGGTTGCTTATTAAAAATGCAGATTTCAGGGCACCTGGCTGGCTCAGACAGAAGAGCATGCGACTCTTCATCTTGAGGTTGTGGGTTCCAGCCCCATGTGGGGTGTAAAGATTACTTAAAAATAAAATCTTTTCAAAAAATGCCCATTTTAGCATCACCCAGTCCTACTGAATCAGACTGTCTGGAGACAGGGTATGACACAGCCATTTGAACTCTCCTCGCACCCCACCATTGTAGACTACTTAGAGTTTGGGGGTTTTTTTGCTTCGTTTTGTCGATATATTTTTTTTAAACCAAATGAATTGGTTTGTAACCTTGAATTTTTTTTGACATTTTTGCTATTGGGAAATTCGAAGGAGAAAAAGTAGCGTGCTCAGTTCTTCCTTAACTGGTGTTTAAGGAGATTTGGGCCATTTGAATCATTCTCCCAGTGTCCTTCTAAATACTAATACGATGAGCAAAATTGTTAAATAATTAAGATTGGTATAGGTAGGTAGCATAAAATCAAATTTATGATCCAAGCAGATCGTATTCTTTACCTGATGTACATATGCTTTTTTTAAGACTTCGAGATCCCATGTGCCTTATTGGGAACTAATTTTATAAATAGCTTATTATTGGAACTTTTTATATTGTGATAACTCTTGCTTCTCTATGCAGCCTAGAATCTGCAGAAAGTCAGCTTACAACACTTAGACAAAAAGCACACATTGGTCCTTTGTGAAAATACATACTGATTAGCGATGATCATCGTTGCACAGTGGCAGTATCGTAGCCAATGAGGTTTATCCAAGGCATGATTATTGCTAATTGATTAATGATGATCTATTTTACAGCTTGGTTTCTAGGATATAGTTCAGAGAAAAGCTGGGACTGTCTATGTTGGATCTGAGGTGGGGAGTGGTCTATAAGCATAGAGTAAATGAATTAAAACAAGTTTAAAAATAGGCCAACGTTTTATATGTTATCAAATATGAACTAGTGTAATCTTGTTACTTCATAAAAAGCTTTAGAATGAAAAGTGGGAGGCACTCATGGTTACAACAGAAGAAAATTGTTTAAATTTGTTACTGGTATACTATTTCAAAAATGTAGGTCTTCTTTTACTAAAAATAAATGTTTCACTAATTCTTGTTTTTCAGGGGCGAAATATCCAATCGTTATAAGGAATACAAAGGTAAAGATTCTTAAACAACACTACTTGCATCTACTTTATCTCCTTTCATCCCCTCTCCTCCCTTAAAAAGCTGAATTAATCACAGAGCTGTTTTCTATGTCCTTGGATGAATTTTGTCTAATGTAGAAGTTATTCTGAGAGAAATTCTTTGAGAGCAATTCAAAAGCTTGCTTTTTCGGGTTCAACTTGGAAATGTCTTCACAAAGTGACTGTGCCAGCACAGAATACAGTTATAAGCACTCGGAGTATTTAAGGCAAAACCTGATAGATATTTTCCTGGTCCGCCTACTTACCTGCATTAACTTATTAACTCTCTACCAGATAGAGGACTTTGGTGGAGGGCAGATTGCTCAAAGGGAAGTGAACTGCTTTCCTTCATCTCCATGTAGTCTAAAACAAAAGCCATTGCATGGCATAGAAGCATTGCATTTGCCGTATATTCTCTGAATGATCAGAGTTCGGTCACGGGAGTAGAGTCATTAATGAGAGTTGTAGGATTTATTATAGGAATCAGGTCTTACACAGTTGGGAAGGGATCTGGGGAAGCACAGGTTCAGAAGGGGAGTTGGTAGATCAGAGGCATCTCCAGCCAGTTTGCAAAGCCAAGTGTGTCCAACTGCTAAAGTGGGACTGCAAATGGGAAGCTCATGAGGCATTCTGAGGGAGCTCTTACCTCTCACCCAAGTAGTGGGAGAGGACAGCACTTGGCAATAGGATCAGTAGTTGGGAAGCAGAGCTAGATATGGAGCTATAGGTCACTTAGCAGCGGGTTTTTGTCACACATTGAACTAGAGCGACCTTCAGAGAATAATAGCTGCTGCTTTACTTCTGCCTGCCAAATCATATGCAATTCCTGTTTTGGCCAACTTTAAGTTGGAACCATTACAGGGAAGGGATTCTATCAGTTATAGTTCCCAGCTTAACCAAATTGACAAGGTTAAAAACCCTTAGTCCATCCCTTTTCAACTTGGCATCCATTCATACCCCTTACAACCACATTTAACTACCAAATACAGACAGTAGTAAAATTATGATTCCATCTGCAAGATGCAACTATCTTTTATACAACTGAAGACATGCTAACTCTCCAAAGAAGATACAAAGTCCACTCAATCCATCTTTGGGTGGTGTTCATTTCTTTTTAGCTGAGTCACATTCCCTCTTTGAGATCCTTTAACTTAAATACTAAGATGTAAGGTTAACCACTATTTAATATAATAGATCAATAGCTCTCAACTGGAGGTGATTTTGCCACCCAGGAGATATTCAGCAATGTCTGGAGACATTTTTGGTTGTCACAATTGATGGAGGGGGTCAGTGCTACTGTCAGTTAGTGGGTAGAGGCCAGGGATGCTGGATGTGAGGGATAGGCCCCCACAACAAAGAGGTATCTGGTCCCAAATGTCCATGGCACTGAAATGAGAAACGCCATGTTAGATAATGGAGAAATGGTAGAGATGGGTGTATCAGTCTTCTTGTTTACCATAACAGAATACCACAGACTGGGTGACTTAGAGAGCAGAAATTTATTTTATCACAGTTCCAGAGGCTAGAAGTCTAAGATGAAGGTGCCATCAGGTTTCGTTTCTGGTGAGATCTCTCTTCTTGGCTTGTAGATGGCCACCTTCTTGCTGTGTCCTCACATGGCCTCTTCTCTGTGCATGCACATGTGCAGAGAGAGCAGTCTCTAGTATCTCTTACTCTTATAAGCACACCAGTCCTATCAGATGGATTAGGTGACCTCATTTAATCTTAATTACCTCTCCAAAGGCTCTATCTCCAAATACAGTCACCTTAGGAGCAGGGACTTCAACATATGCACTTGTGGGAGGCGGACACAATTCAGTCCGTAACAATGAGGATAAAGAAAGAATTGGGTGATATATAGTCAGATATATTTATTTCAAAGTCAGGAAGAAATACTCATAACTAGTACATTCTTCATTTCTCTCACCGGTCACGTGGTTATAGCTGATATTTATAATTTCCTTCTTTCAGTACAGATTCCACAGCTCCTTTGCCCTTCGCACGCATCTTAGCTAGTCATGTTCCAGTTTGGTGGAATAACTCAAACTTCCACTCCTGAAGTGTCTGTGCCATTTGTAGCCCTGCCTATTTTGGGTTGTGGTAGTTTCCATTAACTTTTGTATCAATATGTAGAAATACTAGGAGATACCCCCAGGAGATCTATATTTGGGACATATTTCTCTTTATCATCCCCAGGCTTTCTGTGTGGTAGCAACTCTAATTCTCCTTGAGGCTCATTTTTAGTTTCCCCATTCAGTACAGTAATCCTCTCTGCCTGTTGATTCACTGATACACAGGTATGGCAGTATCAGCCTGCAGGTTAACGGAACTATTGTTTATTCTCTAACGGAAGCATTTCTCCCTTGGGAACCAAGACTTCTAAACATCAGAGCCCAAAATTTATGCAGATAGAAAACAAAAATTTCACTAGTAGATTATTGTAGTAGCAAGGAACTACTCCCATTTCTCCTATTTCTCCCTCTTGATTTCCAAACCTGTGAATCCTGGTCTGGGTGAAGCAACACCATATATTAATCATATAGAACATCCTGGAAGACATTGCCCAGCCCTGCAAGGTGTGGCCAGCCAGCTAGTTCTGCTCTGAATCTTAAAAACCCATTCTACTTTCTGTCACCTAGCACCTTGAGGACGGTGGAGAAAATGGTCAGATCAGTGAATTCCATAAGAATGAACTTACTGTTATACTTCATTTGTTGTAAAATAAGCTCACTGATCAGAAGTAATGCTTCTGAGCAAAATACCATAATGATGAATAAGGTATCCTGTAGGTTCACAGATGGTGGTTTCCCCAGAAGCACTGTAGTCAGGGAAGACAGATCTATACCCGGAGCAAGTGTATTTCAGTGAGGACTAAGTGCTGGCTTTTTTTTTTTTTTAATTGAAGTGGTCCAGGGACCATATCAGTGGCTCTATTGATATCTGCTGTTGGCAGATTGAGCATTCAGCGGTGGCAATAGGCAGATCAGCCTTGGTGAGTAAGTCCGAGTTGCTGAATGCATGCATCACCTCCATCCTTGTTGCTATAACCATTTAGTTCATGAAGCCATTGAGTAAGGACAGGGTGCCTGGGGAAAGAGGCTAATTAACATCCATAGGGCAGGTCATCTTGTCTACTGATTATCAAAATCTTCATCTGCCATGGTTACTGTCGGTGAGCATTCACATGGAACTCAAATATCTTTATTCTTTGAGCCTGTTTGGCGAGGTCCGTTCGCATACCTTTTTTTCCAGAGCTCCTTTTCCTAACCGACCAACCATAGCAATAGTTATTGCATATGAAGCCATATGGACTTGTGCTTCTACCCATGTTTCCTTCTAGGTGAGATAAACAGCAGGCATGGTGTTCAAAGTTCTGCCCACTGGGAAGATTTCTTTGCACCATACTCCTTCAGGGTCAAACCTGAGTGGGCCTCTGGTTTGTAGCTGTTCACTTTCAAGTGCCAGAATGTTGTGCAGAACTATTTTTACACCAGGCCTGTATTTTTCCTTCCTTGGTCAACTGATCATAGAGAACTTCACATGGGGCCACAGGGGCAACTTGAGAAGGAGGAAGTAATTTAGCAGGACTGGGGTCATGGGAATTTGAGCCACCTGCCTCTGTAACTTATGTGTGCTGCAGGACCTGTACATTCCTGATCTTGTATATTCTGCTACCCCTTAATGACAGAGTACTGCTGTACACACCCAATTTTGTGGCTTGGTGAGTCAGACAACATACAGTTAATAATGGATAGTTCACATGGTAACTTAGTGATCTGTGGTCAAGTGTTGAGTCAAAGCCAGAAGCATTTTCTCAAAAGGAAGACAGTTATCTGCAGAGGATGGTATAACTTTCCTCCAAAATCCTAAAATGCTATGTTGTGATTTGCCTATAGGGACCTACCATAGTCTCCATAAAACATCGCTGTCTGCCACAGACACCCTGATTACCATCAGATCTACTGGGTCATGTGGCCCAAGTGCCTGAGAGAGCATCCAGGATCTCCATTCAGAGAAGGATTAAAAGTGTGTTTCTGCTCCTGCCCTGTTCGAAGGGCCGTTTTCACTAGAGTATGGCATCATGTGATGGGAGATACGCAGGGGCCTCTGGGATACCAGGGAATATATATTTCACCCGCACTTGCTATAGCTGTTGCCTTTTATTTTGGCATTTACCTTTAGTATAGTTAAATATGATTAAGCATTTTAAAAATTTTTTATTTATTTTTTAAAAGATTTTATTTATTTATTTGAGAGTGTGAGAAAGAGAGAAATCATGAGCAGGGAGGAGTGGCAGGCAGAGGGAGAAGCAGACTCCCTGCTGAGCAGGGAGCCTGGTTTGGGACTAGATCCCAGGACCCTGGGATCATGACCTGAGCGGAAGGCAGACACTTAATCAACTGAGCCACCCAGGCGCCCAAACATTTTTTTTATAATTAAAAATTTTGAGTCAACTTATTAAGTTGAATGTCTATGCTTTTATGAGAGGTTAAAAGAGGTGAAATTAAGAATAAATTTTGGGGGGTGCCTGGATGGCTCAGTCAGTTAAGTGTCCGACTCTTGATTTTAGCTCAGGTCATGATCTCAGGGTTATAATCAAGCCCCGCATTGGACTCTGCGCTGGGCATGGAGCCTGTTTAAGATTCTTTCTCTTCCTGGGGCGCCTGGGTGGCTCAGTTGTTAAGGTCTGCCTTCGGCTCAGGGCGTGATCCCAGAGTCCTGGGATCGAGCCCCACATCAGGCTTCCTCCGCTGGGAGCCTGCTTCTTCCTCTTCCACTCCCCCTGCTTGTGTTCCCTCTCTCACTGGCTGTCTCTCTGTCTCTCAAATAAATAAATAAAATCTTTAAAAAAAAAAAAAAGATTCTTTCTCTTCCTTTCCCTCTGCCCCTCCTCCTCCTCCCTCTCTTAAAAAATAAATAAATAAATAAATTTTGGGGGAGAGGATTTGCAAACTAAAGATTTATATGTTATATATGGGGAAAAAGTCTTTCACTTCTGAAATAGCAGTAGAGATGCATAGTTTATTTTTTTTTAAGAAATTTTTGTTTGAACAAATACATCATTCAGTGTTTACCTAAATCTTGATTTTGGATGTGAAATTAATATGTTACTGAATTTAATTATTATTCCATGTATAGCATAAAATTATTTCAGGGACCTGTGAAAGTTTTTAGTCATTTTTTTCTTTGGAACTGTTCTTTGAGTTTTTGAAAGAGAACTTCTAAGTTGTTGCATGCTGGTACCATTCTACAAATTCTCTTATCTTTGTATTTCTCGGAAGTCTTATTTACTTTTTATGTTCCAAGGACAAAAGAATTGCTGACCTTTCAAGTAGGAACTAGATTTATATCACATGAAAATATTTCTTGTACTTCTGGTAGACCTCTAGATGAACAGGAAAGATATTAACCTATTTAGAAAAAGGCGTTTTTTTTGTTTTTGTTGACATAGCTCTTTTGACCTCAGGGGTCTTGAAACTATCATGGTTTAGCCTAGCTAATTTGAATTCACTACAAAGAAGTTGCATCGGACTTTTGTCAGAACTGTGAGTTGTGTAACTTGAAAAGAGGCTTACCTTTGTAGCTAGCTATGCAAAATAGGTTGAAGGGTTAGAATAAGGCTGAATCAGTAAGGGCTGGAAAGAAAGAATGTCAAGACAGGTAACCGAGGTTTCAGAAACAGGTTTTCTGAAAAAGAAGTCTAGGGACAGGAAATTACCTGGAGCAAGGGGTTGCTAGTTGTTTACTCTGTAAGAATGAAAGAGATGGGAATTAGAGTGTGGTAGGGAATTGGGGTTAGATGAAATCATTTAGGAAGTAGGGTGACAAATTGGCTAATGCTGGCAGGGTAGAGCAAAAAATATGCAGAGGACCTCAAAATAAAATTTATGGGAAAATATAGCAGCCTAAGATTAGTAGTCTCCTAGTCATTAAAGCAAACTTTATAGTGTGTATTCAAAGTAAATGTGGATTGAAAGAATGGGATTTCAAAAGTAGCATCAATATTGATCAGGAAGGAGAAATTGGCTGGTGGGTTGGAATTGAGCAAGATTTTTGAGTGTGAAGCAACCTGAGACTAACAGGGTAGTTTCTCATAGATAAGACAGGAGAAGTTGTCTGAAATACAGAGGAGGCCGTATTGGTGGGAGCCATCCATTTAAATGAAGTTTGCTTCTTAATACGACAAATAGTTAAGTTTCATGGTAGATCTTAGTAAAATAGGGGTATGTGTCTGTCTAACTTAGGTATCCTCACAAGGTCAACGATTGTACCTCTAAAGTACAGAATTTAAGGTGACATCTTGTGTGCTAATACCGTAAACGTCAGCTGCTGCCTAAACACTGAAGAACTTATTTTGCTGATACTTGTACTTAATTTCCTCTTTTAAAAGAAATAAAAAGGAAAAAGTCCATTTCTGTACCCTTACTATCTTTTCTATCATCTCTATTCCTCCCTTGACCTGTTGTTCTCCTCTCTACTTCCTACTCTTTATTTTCTTTTGCACTAGGGAGAGGAAGTTCAGTGTCAGTATGTTGTGACATGTGCAGGACTTTACTCGGACCGTATTTCAGAGTTGAGTGGCTGTAATCCTGATCCTCAGATTGTACCATTCCGGGGAGATTACCTGCTCTTGAAGCCAGAAAAACGCTATCTTGTAAAAGGAAATATTTATCCGGTAGGTGATGATGCTTCTGCCTTCTTACCCTTCTCAAGATGGTTATGGGCAAAAAGGGAATGAAACAAAAACTTTTACTTGGGTCAGAAGTTAAGAGCTATTTAGAAGTGCTTTTTTGGGCAAGCATTTCACATGTTTCTCTTGTCATTAAATCCCTAAATCTTTATTCTGAAATCATGGTTATGAAATTGTAATTAAGTGCCTACAAGTGCATGTCTCTAGAAAGTGGAGTGTACCATGGGAGGGACTATCAAGAAAGAACCCAGTTCTTCCCCTTCTCTGGTGGGAAGAGCACTCATAAGAGAACTTTCCCTTATAGCATGCCCAGATACCCAGCTGTCTTTCTCAGTTTGCTACCAATAAGTGCAGAAAAGGAGATGTGGCCACTCTGTAGTTTCATGGTATAGACAGAGCCATTTACATGAAGAATTCATTCTTCTCTCTGGAACTGCTAGGTTGAACCAGATGAAATTGCCGCTATTCAGCTATTTAATGTTTTTGATGGTACCAAAACGTATACCTCATCTGCTTCAACCTAATGCATTTCCACTCTCTAAAGGCCTATACTATAAATGTGTGTTTTTTCCTGGCAGCTCTGATTTTACTTGCCAGCCACATACATTCCTAGTTGTGGGTTAGGGGCTGGGGAGTGGGGAATAACCTGAACTAGGACAGTTCTCTCTCTCTCTTTCTCTCTCTCTTCTTTAATCCAGAGAGAGGAACATATGGGACAGCGTATATTGGTGTCAACAGCATCACTGTTTCCTGTGTGGCATTTCTAGGCAGAAGTGTGTAAATATAGAAGGGAATATCTGTAATGCAACTTAACGGGATGCCTGGGTGTCTCAGTCAGTGAAGCGGCTGCCTTCAGCTCAGGTCATGATCCCAGGGTCCTGGGATTAAGTCCCACGTAGGGCTCCTTGCTCAGCGGGAAGCCTGCTTCTCCCTCTGCCTGCCCCTCCCCCTGCTTGTGCTCTCTCTCTCTGACAAATAAATAAAATCTTTAAAAAAAAAAAAAGTAATGCAACTTAAATGCATCTGAAGAAAGTGTTTTATATTACCAGTCGAGTGTTTGCATGTATAATAGAATGCAATATGAAATGGTAATTCTTTGTTATGTTAAATCCCTAGGTCCCAGATAGCCGGTTTCCTTTCCTAGGGGTTCACTTCACACCAAGGATGGACGGCAGTATTTGGCTAGGGCCTAATGCAGTTCTTGCCTTTAAACGAGAGGGCTACAAACCCTTTGACTTCAGTGCCAGAGATGTTATGGATGTAATTATCAAGAGGTAACTTTATGTAAAAAAAAAAGAAGATTTTATATGTTTATATTTTTAATGTGGGAAATTTTATCTTTATATTTATTGGGTAAATCCTCATATTTGTGATTGGTGTATCGATTGTTTTTTATTAATCCAGATTAAGAGCTTTGCGGAATAAACCTAATGTTTTAACTACTTCAAGAAAATTCTTGGGTGCCTGGGTGGCTCAGATGGTTAAGCGTCTGCCTTTGGCTCAGGTCATGATCCCAGGGGCTGGGATCCAGTCCTGTGAGCCCCACCTCTGGTTCCCTGCTCAGTGGGGAGCCTGCTTCTTCCTTTCCCTCTGCCATTCCCTCTGCTTGTGTTCTCTGGCTCCCTCTATCTCTTTGTCAAATAAATAAATAAAATCTTTAAAAAAAAAAAAAGAAAGAAAATTCTGAGTCAGGGTAGTGTCTTGGTCAAAAAAACAAGACCAAGAGCCAAACACATATCTGACAATTCAAATCTTGTTTGGCTAATCTTCTAGTTGAGTTTGGAAAAAAAAAAGTTTCTTTCAAAATCAGTAGATGGCTTACTTTGAAAAGATCATTTCAAGCCAGTCACCATTATTTTGAAAACCACCAGAAAAATTGCTGATAACCAAAGTTGTTTCCTTTCACGGAAAACTAACAATAAATTATGTTGACCTAGATGGCAGATTCTTTATTATAGTAAGGAGTAACTTAGTGAGGTATTTTGTTTGGTCCTTTTAACAGCGTTGCGCGCTAGAGGGTTTCACATCAGAATCACTAGAAAGCTTGTTAAGCTATACTCGAGTTTCACCCTTCATTGATTCTGACACAGAAATCTTAGCATGTGTGCTTCTAAAAACATATACGTACACACAGACCCCGTGGAGTCTGCTTGAGGGTCTGGAGTATCTTGCCTCTGGCTGACTAACGAAGAGCAGATACTCTATTTGCTTAATGGCTCTGATTTAAAGATCTGCGATGCCTTTTAGGTGTGGTTTTGAAAGCGTGTAGCGTCTGCATTAGAAAACCTTGCTGTGGGCGGGCTTTACAGCATCCGCGTTTGAAAGCAGCATTCCCTGGGAATTGAAGTTGGCAGGTTTATTCCTTTGATGAACTTTCCTTCTTATATTGACCAAAGTTGATTTTCTTTTCATATGTGTTTTTTTTTCTGATTTTGCCTATATTTCTGTGATGTCACCCCCCCAATCTCGTAGTTGTAAAGATGTTTCATAGTAATCATTCCTTTCTCTCATAAAGATTTTTTTTTTTTTTTTGCTTTCAGTGGCTTGATTAAATTAGTGTTCCAGAATTTTTCCTATGGAGTTAATGAAATGTATAAAGCCTGTTTTCTCAGTGCAACAGTGAAGCACCTTCAAAAGTTTATCCCTGAAATTACTGTCAGTGATATACTGAGGTAAGGAAAAGCTGTGAGGATTGCAAATACGGTCATGACCTAGGTGACCCTGGAGGTGGTTCTGACGTGGTGATTCATGAGCACGTTTACAGAGTCCGCGTGCCCACTGAATCTTTGTGTGTCCTCCCTTTCCCAGCAAGCTATTGAGTTCCCTTTGCAGTGTAGGCATCAGGCCTTGTGCGTCCTGGCCCTTAGTGCCTGAACTAGGTGCATTTATAACCTTTAGGCCACCTTACAGCGTCAAACTCGAATGTCCACTGTAGCTATATTGTGATGCCACCTTCGCTCTCATGTCTAGCTGTCACTCATGATAAAAACATCTTGCCTGAAATTTTGTAATCTCCCTGGCCACTTACTCTTGTCATTGCAAAGCCTTTTGATTTTAATTCTGTATGAGATCATCAATCACTATGTTAACTAGGTAATAAACACAGAAAACATTATATTTTGATTGCTTTTTATAACCTTTTAGACATACGTCTATACATGACATCTTCCTTTCTTCCTCTCGTGTTCTTTCTTGGGTGCTGCTCCCCTCCGGGATTGAAACTGCAGGCCAGAGGTGGGAAGTAGTGTGGTAACAGTCAGCCTGAGTCCTCGTGCTCCAGGGATGTGAGGCCAAGGAAGGATAACTTGAAGGATAGCTTTTTTCTCAAGGATAAAAGGCTCTCTGGACTTGAGCTATACATCGTCCTAAATACCACCCAAGCCTATTTTCTTTTTCTATTTGGTGATATTTTAGGGTGTTCCCCATTTTCCCTGACCAAGCTATTGTTAGGCCTAAGCAGCAGTGTACTTTGAAGTACTCTCTGTCCGTGAACCCATCCCTTCATGAATCTCTAGGGCACTGAGTGTCTGTCTTCTCAGTAACAGCTGCTGAACTCGCCTGGAAAGAGAGCGATAATCATGTCAGCTGTCTCCCTTACGGGAGCTGAGCGTCATGGTCTAAATCTGACTCTTAACGTATCATTCTCAGACCAGCCTCTTTGAATCCTTAGAAGAACTATTAAAACCCAGCTAATATTTTTACTCTTATCTCTCTCACTCCTTCTACTCACCTCCTGAAATGGAAGGGATAAAAATATCTAGGCTTTCTTTTCTTTCACTCACCTATAAATAAAGGCTTCTGTGTTTTCAGTGGTCTGCTTTAGCAGATTTCTTACGTTTTATATCTGAAAATAGATTGGTCAAATCTGGTATCTGTTACTGCTATTAATATTCCTTAAAAAACACAATAGGTGGGGGTACCTGGGTGGCTCAGTCGGTTAAGCATCGCCTTCCGCTCAGGTCATGATCCCAGGGTCCTGGAATCGAGTCCTGATTGGTCTCCCTGCTCAGCAGGGAGTCTGCTTCTCCCTCTGCCCCTCCCCCCACTCATTTTCTTAATCTCTCTCTCTCTCTCAAATAAATAAAATTAAAAAAACAAAAACAAGCCCACAATAGGTGGACATAGTGAATTCTGTATATGAACAGTTGCAGTGAATTCAGTTCCCGTATTCTATTACCACCCTTTCATAGAAGCCTGGGGAAAACTCTTTAGACCAGTGGATTTTATATGGTAGAACTGGGTTTTGGTGAGTATTCCTGTCTCTGAGTGTAAGGGTGTGAATTTCATTTTCCAGATGCATTAGTAGAAAAGGGCACACAGCACTGTAGACAGGTACATTTATAGACAAATTCAACCTAATCAGAGGGTTTCCCTTTGGAGACACACATTCAGCAGTTCCATATACTCCTTCCCTTGATTCCTATAGCTGTTAAAAGAAGGAATTATCAGTAGCAAAAAGGAAGTTGTAGAAAATATGTTTGATACCATTTATATCAGTTTAAACAATACCATATATAGTTTATGGATTGTATATGTCATGTGAAAATAATAACGAGCATGGGAGTAATAAGCACCTAATTCGGGGGAGTGGTTACCTCTGGGAAGAGAAGGGGATGGGATCAGGCTTTCATAGGTGGCCTCTGTCATATATCTGTGAGCTTTATGTCTTAAGCTGTTTGGTGAAAAAAAAAAAAATAGGTGTTTATTATGTTAGTCTCTGTACCTCGTTATATGCCTGCAATATTAAATAATAATAATAAAATAAGATCAGTAGACTTTCCCACATTTTGAAGCTCAAGTCCTGCCTGTCTTGCAGCTCAGTGTAGTAAAACCATAAATGCTCTATCATTAATATTGAGGCAGAAGCATATTAAGCAGTTTTAGATAGTCAAAGAGAACTGAAGCTGCACTTTCACTGGGATATTTAGCTTAAGATAGTGTCCTTAAATTGCCACTGAAGGGCATCCAGCTTGACTTCCTACTGCTTAGCCAGACCATTTGGGGCAATAATTTACTGGTGAACATTGGATTGGAATGTAAAGTTATAATCTGTCAAATACATGTACTAGTTATGAATTTCTACTTTATTTTAATTTTATTTATTTATTTGAGAGAGAGAGAAAAAAAAACAAGCAGGGAAGGGGCAGAGGGAGAGGGAGAAGCAGAGTCCCCACAAAGCAGGGGCTCAACGCAGGGCTTGATCCCAGGACCCTGAGACCAGGACCTGAGCCGAAGGCGGACATTTAACCAAATGAGCCACCCAGGCTCCCCTAGGTATATACATTTCTTATTGGTAAATGATGATTTCTAAGGTTCTTAATTTTAGCTCTGAAGTCCTTTCATTTGTTCTATGATTAATTTTGACGTGGTAGTCTAACAGTTTTTATCTGTTAGTCCCGTAAGAGTGGAAAAGATGAAGACACATATGCCAGGATCCCCTCTTTTTCCCACATTTCATTTAAAAAAATGTCTTATTTGGGGAATTTTAGAGTAAATTTTCAGGTCAGACGTTTTCATGGTGTGATAGCTAAAGACTATACTATGTCATTGTGAAAGGCAAAGGTGAAAACCAAACATTCCTACAATTAAGGTGATGTAGATCAAGGTTTCCCAATCTTGGCACTATTGACATTTTGGCCCAAATAATTCTTTTCTGTGGGAGACTGTCCAGTTCATTATGGAATGTTTAGCAGTGTCCCTGGTACCCACTAAATGCCAGCACTACTCCACTAGTTAGAACCAAAAATGTCTCCAGACATTGCCAAATGTCCTCTAGGGGGCAAAATCTCCCTTGGTTGAGAACAACTAGTCTAGGCAATTTGGCAACCCTCATGCTACAAAATACTCAAGAGTCCGGAGAAAATATAAGAATCCCTTGAAATCCATATAGTTGTGAATGCAGGAAAGTAAGGAGCATCCCACGAGCAAAAACAAAGAGAAAACTGAAAACCCATGTACTGAGAGGAATTGGTGCTGATGCTATTCTGGGTAGGAGGGGGGTAGATTTGCTGATTTTCATGCAAATATAACTGAGCTTTTATTTTTAATTGATATATGATTTATATACAATAAAATATGCAGATCTTAAGTGCTCAGTGGATTTTGTGGTTGTAAAAGCTCATGGACCCACTACGTAAAGCAAGGTATAAAACATTAGGGACTTAACATTTTAATTGCTGGTCAAGTGCTGGGAAGGAGGCCTGTTTATAAAAGACAAAAACTTGGAACTGAGACCCCTATGTAAAGCCAGGGGCTCTTGAAGGGCTATACCTTCAGTGAAGATAAAAGTGTAGGGAAAAAAAAATCCCCTTGGCACCAGGAAGTATTAAGGAAAATTTTGTCTGTCCTGGTCTTGGGGGTAGGGAGGATGTGGAGGGGGCTAGAAGCTCCTAAAAATCTAGAAGCCTGGGCCTGCCTTCACAAGTGCTTGGAGTTTGAATTTATACTACCAGCTTGATCTAGGAACCTTAAGCTGAGAAATTAACTTAAAAAGTAGATCCCAGAGTGCCTGACTGGTTCAGTTCATAGAACACGAGACTCTTAATCATGTCATGAGTTCCAACCTCACGTTGGGTGTAGAGATAACTTAAAAAAAAAAAAAAAAAAAGTAGGTCCAGTCTTGTTTGGATCCTTCTTCAAACTATTTCTCTCTCTCTCTCTCAAATCAGAGAGAGAGAATCAGGGTAATTTGACCACAGACTGAATATTGTTAATACAAAGCAATTATTAGTTTTGAATTATTATTTTTAAGAATCCTTTTAAAAGAAGTGAAGTGAGATGGTAATGCTATGTGGGATTTGGTTTAAAATAATCCAGTTGAAAAGAGGCGGATAGTGAGTAGAGATGTAGACGAAACAAGATTAGCTGTGTGTTGGTTATTGTTGGAACTAGGTGATATATACATAGCAGTTCGTTGTGCCATTCATTTTACTTTTGTATGTGTTTAAAAATTTCCATTAAAAACAAAAGTTCTTTGAGGATGGTAATACCTCAAAGGAGGACGGAGCACCAGATAGAAGCAAATGTAAAGCCTCCGTAGAGGGACATAACCTCAATCCAACCCTATGGAACTCCCGCTAGATAAAGTCCTGCCGTTCTGAATGGGACCTTGCCATCAAAAGTTATGAAGCACCATAGGGAGAAATAAGCACATAGAATAAATACCAGAATTAGACCTCTAATAACTTTGGCTAACAGTAATGTTAGACTGTAAAGTAACCCAGTGAATTTAAATGGATAATAATAATATCAGAAATCATAAAATAATCCAGAAAACATGAAAAAGAATAAGACACCCCCCCCCCAAAATCTGGGCAAATTTGGAAACCAACTAACTAGAATTTCTAGAAATGAAAAATAGAGTTCTTACATTTTAAAACTCAAATGACTAAGACAGTTGGTTAGACCTACCTTAAGAGAAAATTAATAAGTTGAAAGGTAAATCTGAATAATTAGAGAGTGACATTGCAAGATAAAGGTGTATGATGTAGAAATTAAAAGACATGGAGAAGAAAATGAGAAGATTCCAGACTGTATACGTCATAGGATTTCCAGAGAAATTGAGAAGAGGCAATACTTTGAAGAGTATTTGAGAATTTCCTAGGATTGACAAAAAGACGTAAAATTCACAGGATGCACAGTGAATCCCATCTGAATAAATAAAACAAAATACAAGAATGGAAATAGATTATATAACTTCCAAATTAGTACAGGAGGAAAAAAGAATGTAAACATTCAAGGGGCGCCCGGGTGGTCCAGTTGGCTAGGTGTCTGACTCTTGGCTTCAGCTCAGGTCATGATCTGAGGGTGGTAAGATCAAGCCCTGGTCTGGCCCCATGCTCAGAGCAGAGTCTGCTTGGGATTCTCTCTTCTCTCTCCCTCTGCCCCTCCCCCCCACTCACACTCACTCTCTCTCTAAAATAAATGAATCTTTAAAAATATTAAAGAAAACTCAGTAAGTCAAGAAAGGATGTGAAAAAAAAAACCAGAAAAATCAGGTTAAAAAGAGCATAAAATAATATGGTAGAAATCAAACATATCAGTGATTACAATAAATGTAAGTATACTTGGTAGTTAAGACAGAAATTGTCATGTTGAATCAAAAAAAAATTCATCTATGTGCTAGGCAAATTGCTTATTAGAAGAAAGATGAGTAGGGGCACCTGGGTGGCTCAGTTGATTGAGTGTTCAGCTCTTGGTTTTGGCTCAGGTCATGATCTCAAGGTCATGGGATTCTTTCTCTCCCTCTTCCTCTGCCCATCCCCACCACTTATACTCTCTTGCACCTGCTGTATCTCCCCCTCTCAAATAAATGAATAAAATCTTTTTTTTTTAAAGATTTATTTATTTGTCAGAGAGAGTACAAGCAGGGGGAGCAGTAGGCAGAGAGAGAAGCAGGCTCCCCGCTGAGCAAGGAGCCAAATGAGGGTTGATCCCAGGACCCTGGGATCATGAACTGAGCCAAGGCAAACGTTTAACCAACTGAGCCACCCAGGTGTCCCAATAAATAAAATCTTTAATAAAAAAAAAAAAAAGGAGGGGGAGGGGGAGGAAATGATGAATACTAGTCATTTTAGATAAAATATACTCTAAGGCAAAAATTATTAGCAATAAGTCACTGTAAACTTGTTGCATATAACAGAGATATGAAATACAGAGAACAAAAATGGACATAACTGCAAGCAGAAATCAACAAATCCAGAGTTGTGGGTGATTTTAAGACTTGTCTGTTGATAGAAGATAAATCAAGCAGATAAAATATTAGATGATTTGAAAAACGCAATTAAAACACTTGACTAAATATGTATAGGACTCCACAACTCCCATCACAGAATGCTTGTGTTATTCAAGCCCTCAGAAAATATATACAAAGGCTAAAAAAGTTCTAATCCCCAAATCAAGTTCTCAACAAAATTCAAAAACTGGGCATAGAAAAACCATGTACTCTTGTCAATCCATTTAGGGTGAAGGTTAGTAACAAAAATACTCCTCCTTCATGTTTGGAAAATTAAAATGGAGTAGTTTACTTTCCCCATGCAATATGCTCATGTGAACTTCTATTTTTAGATTAACAGTAGATCCCATGGTGAGTTTTATAAAATACTAAATTGTCCTATTTGGAACTGGTCAAAGATGTCAATTGTAGCCTTTCATAGCTCTTTTCCAGCTCACAGAGTAATGCCTGCCACAGAACAATAAAGCAGTAAATATAGCACTCTTCAGATGAAGGAATGCCATTAGTTACATATTCACCTTTTGTTTCTAGACATGTAAGGGTTTAGAATTTACATTACCATTAAATTTAGCTATAAATACAGCAAAATACACAGCTATAGATAGCACTAAACAGGTCGAGGTAGCTGAATTCACAAATATTAAATTTGCTAGCTTGTTCTTTCAGCTATTAAAATAGAATTTTAAAGAATTAGAAATTAAGGGGCACCTGGGTGGCTTAATCAGTTAAGCACCCGACTCTTAATCTCGGCTCAGGTCTTGATCTTAGGGTCATGGATTTGGGACCCACGTTGGGCTCCACGCGGTTATCGTGCCTACTTAAAAAAAAAAAAGAATTAGAAGTTAAGAAAAATTACGTTTCTAGCCTTACTGAGTACTTACTATGTACAAGGCACCAATCTAGACATGGGGGTGAAGTAGGGGTGTTGTGTAAGATATTGGCCCTTAAGAAATTTATGATTTATCTTACCTGAAATTTCAAGGTACAATGCTCATGTCAAGATGAGGTATTTTGTGGGGGAATGCCTATATATAATCATGCAAAGAAAAACCCTGAAGTTGCATTAAGTGCTGAAGAGGGAACACAAAGACTTTTGTAGTTTAAACATTTCATGTTAAATAGTTAACTTTAGTTTGAGCTAAAGTGAGATACTTAGAAAAACAATATTGTATATTGTTTTTCACACTTTGGATTACGCTTTGAACACTTGGGCGGGAGGGGACACTGAGAAGATAACTGGTGTCTTAAGAGAAATAAATTAAGTATAGACATTTGTAATTGCAGCTAATCAGTATTAACTTACATTTGCTTGGAAGCGGAAGTCAAGGGAATGTACTAACTAAACCTCTGTAAGAGGGGAAAGTTCTATTTTGATCACTCAACATCCATGGCTGGTTATGTCACTGTGTGTCCCCTACATGTTGGCCTTCTGCCAGATAAAAGGAGCAGGACAAGAAGACTCCTAGAGATGCTCTTAAAAGCAACAGCAGCATTCTTCAGGAAAGGAGGGGAGAAATGCTGCTTGGTGAGCTGAGCTAAGCTGCAAGGACAGCACGTACAACATGGAGCACACACTGGCTGATAACAGGTGTATCAGCTGATCTGTATCCTTACCAGAAGAAATTTTAGCTTCAGTCTGGTTCTTTTTGTGTTCTAAGGGTTGTATCTGATTCTTCCTTGGAAATCCTTACACCTCAAAAATCCCCTTCCCCAGATTCCCTGCAGGCTTCTATAGGGCAGATTACTTGCCTTTATTATAGAACCTTTTACCCTTGTTGTAATTCTTATTTACCTCTCTATAAAGGGACAGTTATAGCTGTGTAACTTCAGGCAAGTTATTTAATCTCTGTTTCTTTGCTGTTAAATATAAATGGTATCAGCCTCTTACAGTTGTGAGAATTAGAATTCCCAGTACAGAGAAAGCACTTAGTAAATAATAGTTATTAGTTATTACTTAGTCATTATCTTACCATCATTAGAGGACAGTGCTATTATAGTGTTCTCTCTGTCTTCCTCAAGTACTTACCTTCATTGGCCCAGAATCACTAAAAATGTTTAATATTGTTGCCTAATTTCTTGAGTCTTCGTGGTGTGTTTGAGTCAGCTGTTTTCTTTTTTTTTTCTAATTATTATTTTAAGTAAGCTTTATGCCCAACATGGGGCTTGAACTCACAACCTCAAGATCAAGAGTTGCCTGCTTTACCAGCCGAGCCAGCCAGGCACCCCTAAGGCAGCTGTTTTCAAACTCGGTTTTCTGAACAGTTCCAAGGGAGGTAATTTTTTTTTTTTTTTTTTTTTTAGGTTAAGCAGGATTTATTTTCGTTTGTAAGAGAACCCTCTTACACCAGCTTTATTCAATTCTCCTGAAAATGGTGGCATTCCTTTAAACTATTCTTTTAGAAGCTGCAGTTATGTAAATAGAACATTGGATTCAACCTCAAGATGTGGGCCCTAGTTAGCTTTATTATTCTGCATGTGATCATGATAAAAGATTAGGGTGTTCTTCACATTTCCAAGCAAAATCCAATTTAAAAAGCTTGTTCTTACCAAACCTCTACAAACAGCCATTTGAGAGTAAACCAGCAGAGCATTGCATCACCCCAACGAGGTGTAGGTTTCATTACATGCACCAACAAATGACATGGCTAGCTCCTGCATTCCACGTCTACAGAATTTGTTTTACACCTATTATACCAAGCAGCATTTTAAACACTAGCTGTATACTCCCTAATAAGATAAAGCAAAACAAAATACACCATCACTTAATAGTCTTCAGACATGATTACACTTCAACTTTCATAATTTTGACAACGCATTCAAAGGACAATCTGCAGACAACTAATTTTAACAGACAATACTTTAAGCAGACATGACTGTCCTAATTGTGTATTAGGTAAGAATTTTACAAGTATTATTAGCAGTAATGGTGGAGCTGGAGAGCATCGTGTCTTCTCCATGGCGCACAGTAAGAACCAGTAATAGTGTGGTGGAACTTATGACCCTTTCTAAGGCCACAGCTCTTGGCTCTTGTAGCCTGCAGATGTCAGTCCTCATGTCTCGCTGTGCTTGTGGTTTGGTGATCCCTTGGGTGTCAGGATTTCTTCTGATAGCTTATGGAATGGATCAATGAGGATAACCTCAAAGAATTGGTACATGGAATCTTCACCAACTCAGTAAGAATTCAGGACTCTCAGAGCCCCACAGGGACGTCTGGCTCGCTCATCTGCAACAGACTGACGGCTTCGGGCAAACTTCAGCCGGTTAACGCCATGATGGACAGGCTTGCCCTTTGTCTCACACTTAGGAACTGGGCGTTTGTAGCCACCACATTGCACATGAGTCCAATATATGACACACCCTTGCTTGGTCTTGTATAAGGGAGATACTTTTGGATTCAAAAATATTTTATTCAAATTTCATCTGTAAATTTTAACTATCTTAAAAAAATTAATTTGTGAACTCAAGTGTTGTAAAGCAGAACTTACAGTCGTAAAGGCTCTTACCATATTAACATGCTGCCAAGTTAATTCATTTTTTTTGCTTTTCTTATTATCTCTATTTATTTGAAGGTTATCCTGATAGTGAAGGCTAAACTGTTGAAAATAAAAACAAACTACAAAAAATAACTTGCTGCCATTTGCAAATATTGCTCTCCATCAATTTTAGTTTACAATCAAAGCAAAATGCAAAAATAAATAGAATTCTGTAGTTACGTAGGAATGCAACTGACATACATAACTCCTATTTTTATTACTTTATATTAGAAGAGACTTATTTATTCCCATTGATTTTATAATAAATTCATCTTATAAATCCAAATTAATTAATCTGTTCTAAGTGTGGATTTATCTGCTACTTTGGGGAAAAACAAATATTTATAAGTAAATATCTGTGTATTCTTTGGTAGCATTTATTGACAATGTTATGTGGCAGGCATTATGCTTTAGGCTAAGGGTGTATTTGACAGGCTACAAACTGATAGCCTTTGGCTAAATGCAAACCTATTGGGTTTCTGCATAATTGTGCACTTAGAAGAATAAAGACTTTATTGGTTTAAGAATACTTTGAAACCACTGATTTGTAAAGTGTCCTATCTCTTCCAGTCAGTTGACTACCACTCTTACTTTTGCAGAGGTCCAGCTGGAGTAAGAGCCCAAGCCCTGGATAGAGATGGAAATCTGGTAGAAGATTTTGTATTTGATGGAGGAGTTGGGGCTATTGGAAGTCACATTCTTCATGTGAGAAATGCACCTTCCCCTGCTGCTACTTCTTCTCTTGCAATTTCTGGCATGATCGCAGATGAAGTACAGCAAAGATTTAAATTGTAAATAATGTAAGGAGCTAGGTATGCATTTTAATTTCCACATTCAGCAACGAGAATATGCTAATTGCACCCTTTAAGGAAAATGATTTGAAAATCTCATTTTTGGGTATCTCATTTAGATAACAACTGAACTGTTAGAATGCTCTAACATAGAAATAATAATTTTTTAAAGTCCATGCTCTTTTACTTTGTGAATAAAGAAGCAAGGTACAGTTGTATCTGTCCTGAATCCCTGACTTTGTTATTGACCTCACCAACCATGATCTAGAGAATTGGCCCTTCTAGAATTTCTGGGAACGATGGCACAAAAAATTGATTATTCCCTTAACATTTTTGACTTTATGATACCTAAGCTTTTTTTCCTCTCCTAAATAAGAAAGTAGTACATTGTAGGTTGCAAACCTCCTTTAATTTTGAAGGGTCATAGGAAAGCTCACATTATTTGGAGCAACAGTATTTGTATTTGGGAATTTAAAATTCTTGATTTAAAGAAAATGTATGAAATTTCACATTTTTAAGTAGTTTGAATAAGATTCTATCTTAGCTATAATATTTGTAAGAAATAACTTTGCAAAAGAAACATAAAGGCTTTATTATTCCCAGTCTTTTTTTTAACTGACTTAGTATGGGGTTACCACTAAATCCAAACAGCAGTGCACTATGAGTGGTTCTTGCCTACTCTTTATAGTCTTTTGTGGTTGAGAAACTAAAAGAACTTAGAATTTAGAACTGATAGGTTTTTATGAGAGCAGTTTTAGAATCCTGACACTGATATACAGAACTCTGTAATTTTAAAAATTATTTACCTCTATATCTCTGTTTTTCAGTCACACCAAGTTTCTCAAACGTTGGCCAAGATCACTAATTATTCATGCCTACTTGGTTTTCAGGGATCCTATGAACTTTTATGAGGATATTTCTTCATTTGGGGGAAATACCTAACTTTGAGGCATTCACTTTTGTAAACCGCAAAAGTGCCTTACATTCATGTGTACTTCATGAATATTTTTAATTGTGGCCCAGTGCCAGTACTGTATACTGTATATACGTGTGTGGTATCTGTTGAAATGATTCTTGCACTTCAGAAGGTTGGAAAATAGAAATATAAATGAATTTTTGGCAGCCTACTGATTGGGGAAACTTTTATTACAGAACCATCATTTAGGTGAGACATTTTCATTCATTCCCTCATATATGTGCTCTCTCAGGATTGATCTTCCACTCTTCATTCTTTTCTCTCTCCAAATCTGTGTGATGAGTCAAAGGATGTGCATTTTGACTGGTAGGAAAAACTTCTGTTTTCATCCTTTTCACTTCAAGCCTCAGTGATTTCATTGTTTGAGCTCCTCAGGCATTAATTTGAAAGGCTGTGTCGCCAGCTCATGTGCAAGAAGTAGCGCATCCCAGGTATAGATGAGGCAGTTATCTGACACGAGGGATGAGCATTTGGAAAGCATTCAGAAACCACTCACAGAAGAGACCAGCCCTAATGGTTCTTCATATCAACTGATTCCTCCAAGAAATGGGACACACAGGATATTTTTCTGTTCCATTACAAGACTATTAAGAGATGGAAAATTTTACAGTTCTCTATTTCATAAACAGTGAGATAGCATATATACTAAGCTGTGAAAGATTGAAATTACAAAATATCCTAATTAAAGCAACCCTTATTCCATTTGGGTCTACATTATACCCCCAAAAAATGCAAGTGAAAAAAATTATTAAAAGTGTTTCGAATGTGTAGGTTATTCTGTTTGTAAAACATTTTATATTTATTTATATCAATCAGGTTTTGTTGTGTAATACTGATAATGATATTTGAAAGTTTTGTGTATTTCTGAGAGAAGAAAAATGTAAATTGATATTAAAATATTTTAATGAGCCTTGGTGTTGTGAACATAATCTTTAGTTTCATAAAACTCTGATTCAAGTGAATGTTTTCTGTGTGAAACATGAGCTATCATACCTTTAAATAGTAGCCAATCTTTAAAAAAATGAAAAAACTAGTTCGTGTATAATATAAAAATGAAGTTTATATTTTAGATAAAAAGTATAGCACTTCCCCGCTTACAAAAACGGCTTTGCATTTGGTAATGGTGGTGGTATCTGGCTGACCTCAGTGTCATCTTCATACCCCAGGGCACCATGCTCTGTTCCATAGCAGAATATATATGTAACATATAAACACACCATGCTTTGCAGGAAGTGGGGGGGGGAATGAATAAATCAAATTGGAGTTTCATAAATAATTATAGTTTCTCTTAGGAAGACATTCTGGTTATGCTATCTCTTACAGGGTTGGATTTCTGGGCATAAGCCTCCCATAAGGGTTATAGGGCAAATGATCTGTCTGAGAGCCTGCTCCAACTTCTTTTTAGCAGGTGGACTGTAACAGGACCAGTGTTAGCTACAGCAACAAACCATGAAAGTGAGTGACAATGACATTTATTGTTTCCTGTGGCATTGCTTTGGTTTGCTTCTGACTGGCAGCACTTGTATCTTTAAATAAATTGAGGAAGTAGGAGAGAGTAAATGGGAGAAATGTTGAGTAAGTCCTTCTTGAAAATGCTTTTCAATGGGAGAATATTAGTGGTACAATTTTCTCTGCCTTTTAAAATTTGAGGTGTGTTTAGATTATTCAAGTTATCTCCCAAAAGCCATTCTAAATTCTAAAAAGACAAAATTACTGTTTATCAAATAATTAATATAGCATATTAATTTTAACTCAAATTTATGATTGAGTATTGTATGTGTTTAATACTTCCATATTTTTTTATTTAAAAGATTTCATTTATTTATTTATTTGAGAGAGAGAGAGAGCAGGCAGAGGGGCAAAGGGAAAAACAGGCTCCCTGCCGAGCAGAGAGCCAGATGCAGGGCTCGATTCCAGGACCCTGGGAATATGACCTGAGTCAGCGGCCAACACTTAACACACTGAGCCACCCAGGAACCCCCAATACTTCCATGTTTTTTAAAAAGATTTTATTTTTAAGTAATCTCTACACCCAACATGGGGCTCAAACTCACAACCCTGAGATCAAGAGTCACAGACTCTGCTGACAGCCAGCCAGGTGCCCCTAATGCTTGTATTATTTAACACTTGAAGCAAGTGTTTATAATGGGGTTAGAATTTTTTTTTTAAAGATTTTATTTGTTTATTTGACAGAAAGAGTGAGAGCCCAAGCAAGGGGAGCAGCAGGCAAAGGCAGAAAAGAAGGAGAAGCAGGATCCCCCGCTCAGCAAGAAGCCCAATGTGGGGCTCAGTCCCAGGACACTGGAATCATGACCTGAGCTGAAGGCAGACACCTAACCAACTGAGCCACCCAGGCGCCCTGGGGTTGGAAATTTTTTATTTAAAAATTTTTTTAATTAATATTTTGAGTAAGTACAACATTCTTATGGTTGAAAATTCAAAAGTCCCCAAAATGTACTCAATAAAAGAATCTCCTCAGGGCACCTGGGTGGCTCAGTTGTTAAGTGTCTGCCTTTGGCTGGGGACATGATCCCAGGATCCTGGGATCAAGCCCTGCATAGGCTCCCTGCTCCGTGGGAAGCCTGCTTCTCCCTCTCTCATTCCTCCTGCTTGTGTTCCCTCTCTGGCCGTCTCTGTCAAACAAATAAAATCTTTAAAAAAAAGAATCTCCTCTCCTCCAAGCCACCCAGTTCTCATCCTGATACAACAAAAATTGTCAATATCTCTTGCGCAGCCTTGCAGAGATATTATATATAATAAAATCCCACCTCTTTTTTTAAAGATTTTATTTGACAGAGAGAGTGTGAGATAGCACAAGCAGGGGGAGCTGCTGAGGGAGAGGGAAGAGCAGTGAGCCTGATGTTGGGCTCAACCCCAGGACCCTGAGATCATGACCTGAGCCGAAGGCAGACACTTAAGGACTTGAGCCACGCAGGTGCCACTGTCGTCCCCTCCCCCCCCCACCTGCCTCCATTTCTTTTACACAAGTGGTAGCATACTCTGCATACCATGTTATAGTCCCTGCTCTTTTCACTTTGCACTCTCTTTGATAATGTTCAAGTAGCCTGAACACAGCCTGGTTCTTCTTGATTGATTTTATAGCTTCTATTCCGTGAATTTATTGTTACTTGTTGAACCAGGCCCTTATATCTACTGACGATTATTTAAATCGTTTATTTCTGGGTTACTTTTGTTTTTGCTGTAGCAGTACTGCAGTGAATAACTGTGTTAAATCATTTTATGTATGAGCAAGTATACCGATAGGACACATTCTTAGAATTTGCTGGGTCAAGGGGTATTTGTCTTTGCAACTTTGATAGATAGTGTCAAGTTGCCCTTGGTAGAGGTTGAACCAATTTAAGCTCTCACAAATAGTATACTAGAGTATTTACTTCCCCATTTTCTCACCAACATAGTATATAATAAGACTTTTTGATCTGTGTGGGTGGCTATTCTAGTAGGTAAAAAATTAATAGTATAATTTAAATTTTTTGTAATATGAGTGAAGTTGAACATGTTTAATATACTTTTTTTTAAAAAAAAGGTTTAATTTATTTGTCAGAAAGAGAGAGAGCACGAGCACAAGCAGGGGGAGTGGCAGGCAGAGGGAGAAGCAGGCTGCCTGCTGAGCTCCATCCCAGGACTCTGGGATCATGACCTGAGCCAAAGGCAGATGCTTAATTGACTGAGCCACTCAGGCATCCCCATGTTTAATAGACTTAAGAGACATTTACATTTCCTTTCCTGTGAACCGGTTTTTTCATATACTTTATCCTTTTTTCCCCTTGAGTTTTGGTCTTATTAATTTGTACGAATTATTTATTTATTTATTTATTTATTTATTTATTTATTTATTTATTTATTTAAAGTAGGCCCCATGTGGAGTCCCACATGGGGCTTGAACACATGACCTGAGATTGAGACCTGACCTGAGATCAAGAGTCAGATGCTTAACTGTCTGAGTGATCCAGGTGCCCCTGTAGGATCTCTCTTAGATATTAGGGAAAATTTAGAAAATGAATTGCAAATATTTTTTCCAGTTTGTCATCTGCCTTTTGGCTTACCTTGTGATTTTTTTTTCCATTCGTTTTAAAAAATAGGTTTATCAATCTTCTAGATTTTATATCATCATAGAAAGGTCTTTTGTATTCTGAAGTTATAAACAAATTATTTTATGGTTTTAATTTTTTACATATAAGTCTTTGACACTTCTGCAATTTTTCCTAGGGTAGAGTGTGGGGTATGGATCCAACATTTTATTCTGGATGACCCATTTGTCTGGTTGGGATTTTTATGGGTGTCATTCTTGGATTATCCCCCACATGCACGTGGATCACATTTCTGTTTGCCTAGCTCAGAGATCGGAACTCAGATGCCTGTAGAGACTAGGCAGGTTACATAAAAGGGTGGAGAGTGCCAGGTAGGGAGTATAGCCAACTGGAAATGGGATGGCATACTTTTCTAAAGAGGGCAGCCACTACCCACTGCCTGCTGATTATTCCTTTGCAGGAATGCAGCAGGGCCCAGTGTTGCTAGATTTTTGTCAAGAGAAGCTGGAAATCCATTTTTATATAAAATCTCGATTTTAAAATGTTAACAATTTTAAAATTTAAATATAGATTTGGATAAACAGAATGTGTCTTCAGGCCAGATTTGGCTCAGAGAAGGCTTCCAATATCCTTGGGCAAGAATGAAACTTCCCACTAACAACTTTACTCTCCTATAACACAATCACAGTCTAGTAGTTTGACACCCTAGTAGTTCAGCTGGAGTTCGGAA